>NC_136488.1:59812091-59974591 GCF_053919585.1 Euprymna scolopes
ACATACAGAATATAAATGTGTAGTTAGATGGATATATTTGATTGATAGGAATATTTAAACACTAAAACGGAGATTGCAGATATAGAACCGACCAAACAAAGAAGAAATAAAGAATTACAATGAAAATTAAAAAGTTATAAAATGCTAAGAAAGTATGTAGAAAAAAACTATAATATTATGGAAAAAATATATATATATCAGAAAAGTTAATTTGATAGCTATGCAATTTCAAATTTACCATATTTAAATTTGGACTTATGCTTTCAGTAAGAGATCAGTTCGTTTTTAGAGTTTATTATTTGAGGGGGAAGTAATTATATATATATATATATATATATATATATATATATATATATATATATATATAAATTACAATACGTTTAACAAGGTAATCAAAATGGTAAACTTAAAATATATTATAAATATTAAAGAGTTAATATTTACAAGTAAAGTAATCTCAACCAGATGTAAAAGCTCAATAAAACCGAAAAGGAAATAGAGCTTATAATATGAGCAAATGATTAATAAAACATGTTAAAAGACATCTTGAAAAAGAGTTAAAAACAAATTTCATTTTAAAAAAGGAAGCACAAGATAAGTGGATAGTCCTTAATCCGCGGAGTTTCGAAGAAATACTCTCCTTCTCATCATTCTTGGATTTTTTACCCTTCACCGGACTATTCATTCATGTGAGATCTTTTTATCATTTTTCTTTTACCTCCTATTCCCCTTACCTCACCCTTTTTATAAGCAAGTAAGATCTGTGACTTACTTGTAGTTTCATTAAATACTTTTATATGCAAAATCCGATCCCGCATTTTGCTAATTCCTGCCCTCTGATGAGAAGGAGAGTATTTCTTCGAAACTCTGCGGATTAAGGACTATCCACTTATCTTGTGCTTCCTTTTTTAAAATTAAATATGTTTTTAACTCTTTTTCAAGATGTCTTTTAACATGTTTTATTAATCATTTTTTCATATTATATATATATATATATATATATATATATATATATATATATATATATATATTACCGTTTAATCTGTTTAGTTACACATCTTTCTGTTACCGAATCGTATCAACGATCAAGCAACTTCGTCAGACTTAAACAGAAGTGGTTATTATGATTTGGAAAGACGATATTGGAAGAAGATGAATGAAAAAAAGGGGGTATCTCAATTTTGATCTGACAGCATTTAAGTTTTAATATTTAATGAATAAATAAATAAATAAGTAAACATCGAACAAGGGTGAAATTGAGTTTAAAAACTAACCAGATATGGCACGGATTAGGAGTATAGGGAGAGGGAGAGAGAAGAGAGAGAGAGATGGAGAGAGGAAGAGGGATAGGTGGAGAGTGAAAACGAGTCAGTAACAGAAACATGTGTAACTAAACAAATAAAACGGTAATAAAATAAAAAATATATGTTTGCTCTGCAATATTATTGAGCACCTTCTTCACGTTTTTACTAATTCCCATTTGTGCTATATATATATATATATATATATATATATATATATATATATATATATATATATATATATATATATATATATATATATATATTGTATTGGTAGTAATTATTTATAAGTGCGTCCACCAAAAGATTGCTCAATGTTTAGACAGAGCCAAAATAAGTGAATTTAGTTTACAAACAAATGTAGGAGGGCAGTAGCAGTGATAATAATAATGATAGTAATAATGAAAATGGCGGTAGTTGTGACAATAATATGAATACTAATAATAGATCTAGAAAAGTGATTTGGTTTTCACCTACGTATAATAGCTCACTAAAAACTAAAATTGGTAAAAAGTTTTTGCAATTAATCGACAAACACTTTCCTCCAGGTAATTTACTACACAAGATTTTTAACAGAAATACCATAAAAGTGAGTTACAGTTGTTGCGACAACTTAGAAAGAATTATAAAAAAGCATAACAATAAGATATTAATGAAATATAATGTTGCAACAGTTAATGATCCTAAAGTAGTTAACAATTGTAATTGTAAATTTCCTACGACCTGTCCCGTAAACAAAATGTGCCTAACACCTTCGGTAGTGTATCTAGCTAAAATATTCCCAGAAGAAAACCCTAGTGATGAAAAATTTTATATTGGGAGTACAAAATTAACGTTCAAAGGAAGATACTACGGGCATAAAAGATCGATGAACTACCTAACTTACGAAAAAGATACTTCCTTATCTATACACTATTGGAAGCTAATTAGAGAAAACAAAGCGCCTAGAATACATTGGAAAATAATAAAAAAGGCTAAAGCATGTTACTCTTTGCAGTCACCTTGTTTCTTATGTCTGCATGAGAAAATGGAGATTACTAATTTTAAAGACCGTGACAAACCTTTAAATATAAAACAAGAATCGGCCATCTCCTGCAAGCATTTTCAGATACACACGCTTAAAAAATTATAAAACGCCTAAGTTTGTAAATAATATTTTTATAGTTTTTTATAGTATTTCCAGTTCCCCCCCCCCCGCTCCTTTTATCCTTTTCCCATAACTAATTTTATTCTATACTGAAACCATTCTAAACGTTAATTATTTTGAACATTTGTATTTTAACATCAAATAATCATACCCTATACCTAATAAGTTAAATTTTTAACTAAAGATATTTTTTATTTTTTGTTTTATTTATCTTTAATCGTAATGTAGTTATCTTACCATAATTATACTTTTCATAATCGTTTAACGTAGGTTTTAATGGTCACCTCATCGAGCCTAATTTATTTAATTTATTTTATTTTTATTTTTATACTCTAATCGCCTATTTTTATACGTAATTTTTGAAACGTTAGAATTTACAAAAGTAATATTATATGGACACTAATTTATTTACACGTTAACCATTTATTTTATACGTAAGTTTTTTGGGGGTTTTTTAACGTTAGCATTTACAATGAATAATATAACTGACATTATTTCGTTAATTATTCATTACATCGTAAATTTTTTTTTTTTAAAACGTATACTATTTATTTTATTTTAAACGTTAGTGGCCTAATGAATTATTCACATAACTATATATTTTAACTGATTAATATTAATGTTAATAAATAATTATACTTATGATGTACATATCACAGTTGAATACAGCCGTTCCCCTTTTTTTAAAACTTGGGTTCCTATTCTACACAACTTACCTACTGAACCAGGAATTTACTGATAATATTGAAACTCTACTTGAAACTCATTACGCACTATAAATAAAAGAAAAGAAAAGAATAAATAAATTAATATAATTAATATAATGGATGATCACATTTTAATGTATATACTTTCTCTTTACGTCCTGTCTCCCCCCCCCCCCTTTACACTTAAATATGATGTAGTCCTAGTTATAAATTGTCAATGTTTGAGTTGAAACAGCCAGAGATGACCTTGGCCTGACGAAGCGATTCCCGTACTGGGTTTTCGCTGAAACATGTATGCTTATGTGTAGCCATTTGTTTGTAAACTAAATTCACTTATATATATATATATATATATATATATATATATATATATATATATATATATATATATATATATATATACGCATAAGCCTGACGAATTCTCACGAGAATGAAACGCGGAATATTCTGTGTAGCTTAATTGCCATATATATTTTTATAACTTTATATATATATATATATATATATGATCCTTTAAAATTTGAAATATACATTTAAATCTTCTGCTCTCTGGGAACTATAAAAAAAACTTTAACACTTTTATGCATTATGTTTTAAGTAGAAAATACGGAAGAAAAAATACTTAAATAAGATAAAAAATAAAAAAAAAGTAATAATATCGAGTTGTTTTTAGGTGCAATTAATTCACTGTTTGCAAGCGTATTCATTTTTGTTCAAGAATGTCCCCTGGGTAAGAATATCAGAAATGTTTGCATATCTGTTTGCAAGATTTTATCCAATGTTTTAAAAAACCGAACGAATGCTGACAAATACATCGACATAAATTTGCAGAAATTCAAGAAAGAGTAAAAGAAAAAGAAAAAGAAAAAGAAAAAGAAAAAGAAAATGAAAAGGAAAAGGAAATACATACAGTTGTTGAAAAAATATTGTACCATTATTGTATTATTACAAACTGGAAAAAAAATAACAGGACTTTTAAGCACATACACACACACACACACACACACACACACACACACACGTATATATATATATATATATATATATATATATATATATATACATATATATATATATATATATATATATATATATATATATATGCATCAAGAGATATTCAAAAGTAGGAACTAATGAACTCAACAAGGTTGTTAGATAGTGCTCGATGATAATATTTCTTGTTATTCGGGTTCTCTTTCGCAAATATTGTTGCCTGATAGGCATGACTTCCTTAGATTTCAAAACCCGATACTATGACCACAAAAGTACATTCAACAATAAAAAACACCGTATAAAAACAACACTAGCGAATAAATACTGGAAACTCAAAGAAAGCGGACATTCGCCGGTAGTCGAATGGAAAATAATAAGACAAGCTACCATGTGTAGGCATCTAGACGACCCATGTAGATTATGCCTTCATGAAAAATTTGCTATCCTGTACTTTAAAGAACCCCAAAATCTATTAAACTGTAGAAGAGAAATAGCAAATAACTATGTTCACAAAATAAAATTTACTCTGGGATAGCGATACAAAATAGTTTTAAAACTAACAAAAACAATAGAAAATTAACAAATAAATAAATTAAATAAACACGAATATACATAAACAATCACACATATATGTATGTATATATATGTGCATATATGCATGTACACATATGTATATTTATATATAAACTAACAATTAAAAAAAAAAAAACACTAACCTAGTTTTAAACAGATCCTTTGTCCGATAAAATGCATGCCCACTGGCTGATAGGAAGGGGCGTGGTGGATACTAGAAAGCTGATTGGCTAACTAAATCCTCAATAGAAGAGGACCATATAAAAACGATAAAGAACCACAGAATTCATTCATAAGCCTGAGGAGTCCTAGAGTGGATGAAACGCTGAATATTCAGTGTAGATTAATCGCCATATATATTTTATAAATTACTAACTAGCTCTACCTAGGTATTGAGCACTTTTGAAGTAAATACTTAAAGTTTATGCATAAATCTATACTTTCGTATATTAATTTTATGTGAGTAAATTAAGTAGTTTTATATATATATATATATATATATATATATATATATATGCGCCCAGCTCTTCGGACTCGAGGTCAGCTTGAAAAAGACGGAAGTTCTTCATCAACCAGCTCCCCGGGTAGAGTATCGCCTTCCCCACATCACCATTTCTGAGACTAAGCTGAAGACCATTCACTAGTTTACCTACCTGGGGTGTACCATCACATCAGATGCCAAACTCGACAGAAAAATAGACAACGGACTGGCCAAAGCAAACAGTGCTTTTGGCAGATTGTACAACAGAGTCTGGAAACAAACACTTAAAACATTGCACAAAAATCAGTGTGTACAGAGCCATAGTACTTTCCACCCTCCTGTACGGCTCTGAGTCCTGGAAAATTTACCGCCACCAATTACGATTCCTCGAGCGTTTTCATCAGCGCTGTCTCCGCACCATTCTCAACATCCACTAGAGTGACTATGTCACCAATGTTGATGTCATCGAGCGGGCGGAAATCACCAGCATCGAGGCCATGTTGCTGAAGTCACATCTCCAGAATGGAGGATGATCGCCTGCCTAAGATAGTCCTATATGGCAAACTCTCTAATGGATGTTGTGACAGAGGGGCACCAAAGAAAAGATATAAAACTCTCTGAAGAAGTCGCTCGGTATCTGCCATATTGACCACCTCCAGTGGTCTATTCTCGCTGCTGACCGTGTTACCTGGCGACGTACTGTCCACTAGCTATTGCCTCCTTTGAGATCTCCTGCACAGAGAATCTGAGGGAGAAGCGCTACAGGAGAAAGATTCGGGGAGCCTCAGCAGCCACACCTGGCGTGACTTTTGACTGCAGCCGCTGTGGTCGAACCTACTTGTCCTGCATCGGGATCGTCAGCCACAAGCGTACCTGCAGTCGACGTGGAAAACCCCCTTCATAGAATCTTCATTTGCTAAGTACTGCCAAGATATATATATATATATATATATATTGTTTGAGAAGGAAAACCGAGAATTAATAAAATAGTAGTCAACGTTTCGTCCCTATTTCAGGGGACATCCTCAGGATTTTGTAGGAAAAATGTAGAAGAAAAACAATTACAGACCACATGCGAGTGAAAAAGGAAAAAATCCCAAAGTCCTTCCCATTCTGGGCCGAAACTATAAATGTGCGTGCGGCAAGGTTGGATTATTCTTTGCTTATATATATACACCTTAAAACGATTATTCAAATACATATGTACATGCACATTTAATTTCATTTTTTTTTTATCTTATTTATTTTGTTTAAATTATATGAGGAGAGACGGTTAAGGACATATAAACTGATAACCCAGGATCTGTATTCATATTTTGTTCTCTGATCATTATATTTCCTATAATAGGGGCTAAATTCTAGAAACCTTTTCTTTGCGTGATGTTGCTAGTATTTGAAATAAGTGCTGATTCTATAAGTCTTCGTTTAGCTCTATCTGCAACGAATTTGATAATTTTTGCATGATCAGAGTTAAACGAGTGATCATGTTCAGCACAAGGGGAGAAAAGTGCATTTAAGGAATTTCCATTCTTTATGTCTCTTTTATGTTCATTAAGTCTTATTTCTAACTAACGTTGTGTTTCACCTATATATGTTTTGTGGCAATCATTACAAGGGATAGAGTATATGTCGGCGTTGGATGTGAGGGTTTTGGGGGAGTGCTTAGTGGTTTTTAATGTCTGTTTTATTTTATTGTTAAAGAAGTTGTTTGTATCGTATATATACCAAGTCTATTGAGAGTGTCGTAATTTTTGTATTATTAGTATGGGTAGGAAAAAAGAGAAATCTGTTTAGTAGGGAGGTATCTGTTATTTTATATTTCTGTTTTTTTATATTAAAATATATTTTTGTGTTTTTTTTCTTCGTGTTAGAAATGAAATAAGTCGGATATTGTAATGTTTTTAACGCGTTCGTAATATGTTTAATTTCATCATTAAGATATTGGGGCTACATATTCTAAAGACACGCAAGAAAAAAACAATGATCATGCCGGTCTTTATTTTATCATTGTGGTGCGAGTAGTAGTGAATATAATCGTTTTTGTGTGTGGTCTTTCTATGTACTTTGAAACTCAGATCGTTTTCTGATTTGATGATAAGTATATCTAGGAAAGCTGGAGTGTTGTCTTGTTCGAATTCGTGTGTAAATTTAATTTATTTCTGAGTTAGTTTCAAGCTGAAATGCAAAATGTTCATTTCAACTTACCGACATATTTCTATTTAGTAGTGTCAATATATGGAAAATACTCTCTCAAGTCCCAAAAAATTTTAACAAAATATTTCTCAACTGATTCTGGTAGGTTTTAATGTAATTTTTAACATACTAAAAGTTCACCAAAGTATGACCCACCCCCACCCCCGAAAAGTGTTTTTTCAAGATGGCGTCCAAGATGGTTTCCAAAACCTTGGAACGATCGTAACTCTATAACTATCAACTCAAATTTGATGATCTTGGTATCTATTCCTACATTTTGGGGGACAAAGAACACATTATGATCATAAAAAATGATATTGGCCTATTATGTACTGTTTTTGGGGTAGAAGTGGCATTTTCCATATATTTGATTGGATCTAACTGCATAACTAATTCGCATCTTTCTCTATTTCAGATATGATTCAACAATGAATGCAAGCACAGTCAGTCAAGTTTCTTTTCCAATCTGCAAGGAGTAGATTGAGGATTCCAGTGCCAATTTGGTTACAATTCAGTGGAATTTGGCAAAAGGAATAAATGATGCCAGTGTAAAGCAGAAAAATAATCTTGTAGATGAAGCTGGTATGGAAGTGCATAAAAGCTGTCATCAAAAGTACATTAATGCTAAAAAACATTAAAAAAACATGTTGTAAAGAAAAGTAGAGTTTCTGTGCCAGAAAAGAGAACCACAAGAGGCCCAAATGGAGCTTTTAATAATGCAAAGGACTGCATATTCTGTGGATGTACAATTGACTTGGACAAGGGACACTTTAACTAGGTATGCATGGATAAATTTGTGGAAACAATTTTGGAGGTCTGTGAATCCAATGAATCAAATGATTGGAGACTGACTGTAAAGGGCCGCATTGCATACCATTTACAAGATTTACATGCAACAGATGGCCTCTATCATCATTCATAGTGGTAGAAATTTCAGGAACCTCAAGTCTGCACCGTTTGAGTTCCAGCATGCCCCTGATGCCAAGCATAGAAAACCAGACCATCCTAAAGATGAATATAAGTATGAAGCATTTCAGAAAATGTGTGCCTACCTAGAACTGAACAGTGAGGAACAACTAATTGTGACATCTTTGAGTCTCATTAGAAAAGGTTATGATAATTACAGTTTGAAAAAGCATCTTAAAGAGCACTTTAAGGACTCAATTATATTTTCTGACAGAGAAGTCTTGGACGATATTGTCAATATGAGAGAACAAAGATCATATTATAAAGGAAAGTATTCGGAAGATGATGAAGAATCCCAAGAACGTGCTATTATTGAAACTGCCGTCAGATTAATCAAGTGATATCAAGTCTGAGGTTTCCATTATAAAGAATCAGTATCCAAGTAGTGAGGATTTAAAGCTTGATTCAGCGTTTTCATTCATTCCAACTAGTCTGTGAATAGCACTCGACACACTGTTCATTGGGAAAGACACAAGACGCAAGGTTGCTGCAGTTGGTCATGCCATAATTCAGGTAGTTTGTCCACGAGCTGTCATCGCATCACTACAAGTGGGACTTGCTGTGCAAGTTCATCATCTATATCGATAAAAGTTCATTGTGGATCCTTTTCATAAGATGGGATTTTAGTGGTCATATACAAGAAGTGATGAGATTTGAAAAAAATGCATCAGATTGTGTGGAGGGGTAGATTTGGTGGAAATGTCTGTTCTTTTTGCCGTTGATAATGTGGATCACAATCTTATCACTCTGGATGGCAAAGGGACATTTCATGGAATGGGGGTCATTATCTCTGTCACGCCTGGAAAACAGACAAACCATATCATTCCACGAAAACAGATTTCAGAATTGAAATCTGATAAGAAACAAAGATTCCTGTCTTGGAGTAAAGATTTGCAAGACATGCTTGTCATGGAGTAGTCTTCAAGGACCTACCAAGATTTCATGACTACTCAGGTTGTGATTCCATTTTAATGATTTTCAGTATTGAAAAAATGTCAGTCTTCCCGAAATAAGTGAAATCTGATCCTGTCATAAAGTCCTGTGCGAGTGCATTCACCCTTCAAAACAAATCTCAAGAGGAGATATCAGATCTTGGCAAAGAACTGATGGTTGATTGCTTTGAAGGCAAGTTTAATGATACACTATCATCACTGCACTATACCATTTTCACAAAGAAAGTAGCAACTGCTAAAGCATTTGTCACTCCTGAAAGGCTTCCCCCCACATCATCAGTAACAAGTTTCTATAGCCAATGTATGTACTTCCAAATTATGGTATAAATGGGAAAGGCAAGAGAAATGAACTCAATTGAATGGAAACTCAAGAATGATCAATTAGTTCCAGTTATGACCCAAAACAATGCTGCACCTGACAAACTCTTGAAAATTATCCATTGCAACTGTTCTGAGGGATGCAGATGATCTCGATGCAGCTGCAGACGTTATGGACTTCCTTGCATTAGTGTATGTGGCCCTTGCCAGACTGAAAACTGTAACAATCTAAACAACACTCAAGAGGTTTATACTGAGGAAGAGGAAAAGGATGACACTCAAAATTGAAACTTTAAAACTTGTTCTATGCGGATAAATGTGTTATTAACTAACGTAACAACGTACTTGAAATATAAGGCTCTGTTAAGTGTAATTATAATTAGAAGATTATATAAACATGAATATTGTAAAGTAACAACCTCATAGAAGACGTTCATAATTGGCTTGTTATCATTATACCTCTAAGAGTAAATACTTTTAACTATTGCTTGTTGTGTTTATGTATAATGTGTTAGTGAACATCTCAAGGTCAAGAATCCAATTTCGTAAAGATTTAACAGCTCAATGATATTGCGAGTTGGTTTAATGTGTTCCTTGTCCCCAAAAATGTAGGAATAGACACCAAGATCATCAAATTTAATTTGAAAGTTATAGTTATGATAGTTCAAAGGTTTCAGCAGCCATCTTGGACGCCATTTAAAAAAAAAAAAAAAAAAAAAAAAAAAAAACATTTTTTCCGGGGGTGGCATACTTTGGTAAACTTTTAGTATGATAAAAAGTACATTAAAACCTACGAGAATCAGTTGAGAAATCTTTTGTTACCATTTTGGGAGGTTTAAACTGTACTTTACCCTGACTAATTATTTTTGCACATGCACAAATTCATTCATAACCTAAGTGGTTTAATTAAAAAATTTTCTTATCTATCTGTTAGTAGCTCGAATGATAGGGAACACTGTAGAGCGGTAAATGTTTTGATTTCGATTCTAGCTGATGACACCCAAGTCATTTTTTAAAAACTTTGGAAATCAGTATTATATATATATATATATATATATATATAAATATATATATGTGTATATATATGTGTATATATATACATATATATACATATATATATATGTATATATATATACATATATATATATATGTATATATATATACATATATATATATACATATATATATATGTATATATATACATATATATATACATATATATATGTATATATATATACATATATATACATATATATATATGTATATATATACATATATATACATATATATATATGTATATATATATACATATATATACATATATATATATGTATATATATACATATATATATACATATATATATGTATATATATATACATATATATACATATATATATATGTATATATATACATATATATACATATATATATATGTATATATATATACATATATATACATATATATACATATATATATATATATATATATATATATATATATATATATATATATATATATATATATATATATATATATATACTGGTTAGCTAATAATTGATTTTCCAATAATTATTGCTTTCTTTTTTATTCTTTTTTTTTTTTTTTTTGCAATAATTCTCCTTTTTATTTCTCTTTGATTCAGTGACAGAAGGAAACATGTTTCGATTTTTTCATGTCAAGTTTCCCAAATCTTTTTTTTTTTTTTATTATTATTATTTAACGTCAGTTGTTTAAAAAATTTATAGGAAGGCCATAACTTTTCGGCCAATGTAACCTTTGATCTGTTTTAGGTGTATCTTGTCGAACTCGGCAATCTGCACAAAATTTCGAACAGAACTCTATTTAATTCATGAAGGTAGCTTGCTCTCATTCCGTCAGCCATGACTGGGTAGGAGTCCTAAGTAATTCGCACTTGTCTTTTGAGCGTCATCCACACTGAGGATTGAAACATCAACCTCCAGAGGAGTGTAACTTACCACTGAATTTTATCAAGTAATTTATTCACTATGCCACACGTCCTTGAGGACACCGCGCGTAAATAATACTTAAGATGAGAACAATAGTCTGAAGAGGCCATATGAATAATAAATCCTTATCTCAAAAAATTTAGAAACGTTTTGTTTATGTAAAATAGCAGATGGGCAGTGTTGGAAAATGTGTCCAACATTCTGCTGTCAGTTCCTGTAAGGACGGGGTGAGGTACAGTGCATATATGAAAAATGTTCATGTCAGGACAGAAGAGAGTGTGTGTGCGGTGAGATGGAAGCTAGAAAAAAAACTGAAGAAAAAGAAAACTGGAGCCCCGGGGGAGGAGCAAAAGAGAATAAGGATAAGTATAAAATGGAGATAGGTGAGGTTTTAGGCTAACAAGGGTCTGAGAATTAACAGCGTCTTGGCAGTAAGAACATATGGGATGATTGTAGAACGGACCTTTTTTTTGTGAACAGTTGAAAGCAAAAAAAAAAAAAAATTTAACGTTACTTGATGCAAGTGTTGAAAGTTTAAAGTTTTTCTCTCAGTCTGAATCAACTCTGGATAGTGCTGGGAAGGAGGTAGATGGTAATGCCCAGGGGCGGGGAGAGTATCCCAGATTTATTTCAACTTCAACAGAGTTTATACTAACAGCATAACTTACTTTGTCAAGTCCAGGATTATGCAGCAGTTGTTTTTGTTTGTTATTTTTTTTTAAGATGATAATCTGTTTATGCGTAGTACTTTGTGTAGCGCCATTGTTCTATAGGTTGATAACCCAACAGTTGTGAAAATTGACATTTTAAGAATTCAATCATTATTCGTATTCATATTTTTTCACTATCATTAATATCTAAAGTTGATTTAATTTATTAAAAAAAAACAAAAAAAAAAAACGAAAAAGCCAAGTGTTGTCCGGGAGCAGTAAATTCGAACTTGAATGTTTGGAACAATTTTTACCACCTTTCTTTTTTTTCTGCTATTTGTCGATATATATATATATATATATATATATATATATATATATAGAGAGAGAGAGAGAGAGAGAGAGAGAGCATGGGTGCCCGGCGTTGCCCGGGTATTTGGAAATGCATGTTGAACAAAAAAAAAGTGGTCAATTTTTTTTTAACTTTGACCACTATTATGACCCCTTAAAATTTATTGTTTTGGGCTCAAATTAAGTTATTAAGTTAGATCCATGTCTAATGAACCTATATCTAAAATTTCAAGTGTTTAGACCGGAAATTGTCGGAAGAATTTGGTAGAGTTCTCAAAGGTCAAATCGTTGAACTTTGACCCCTTAATCGCCAAATTTCTGGCTGAAAACCGATCACATCGATTTTCCCAAATCTCAGTATCCTGTATATCAAATTTCGAGTCTGTAGACTAAAAATTGACAGAGTTATTGCGTAGGGAAATGTACACAGACAGACACACAGATACACAGACAGATAGACACTTTCACTTTTATAGAATAATATTTCCACAGAAATATGTGTGTGTTTGTGTGTGTGTGTGTGTGTGTGTGTGTGTGTGTGTGTGTGTGTGTGTGTGTGTGTGTGTGTGGGCAGCATGTTTTCTCTTATGCACATTTCGCTGAACAGCAGGAATAATTCCTGTTTGTTTCTATTACAATCAGTCTCTTCTATTTTGCGGACCAGTGTTCGAACGTTCTGTTCGAGTATAAAAAAATTTGTCATAGCCAGAGACGTTTTCAACTCCCATGAGTCGTCTTCAGGCACGTGATGAATTAAAAAAATATGTTAAGTGAATTTATTGTTAAAGTCGATCAAAATCTATAGCAGCAATACTATTGGGTATTATTTTTTCGTTAACACCCCATCCCCCAAAGCGTGAATACCAAACTATTGATGAGGGAGGTCTGTCTATTAAGCTGTTGAGAACTTTGAAAAAGTGGTTCATGTATGCTTTTTTGTGCTGATGAGTTGGCCAGTTGGTAAAATTATAATTAATGAACTATTATATTCTTGTATACCAGCTACAGAAATTATTGCATGCAGGTGTTGCAAATAAAACCTAATGTTTTGAAATGATAAAAAAATGAGTCCCTGTTCTTTGTAAAACAGTGAATTATAAGAAATATTCATAGCTCTAGTATTGCACTATTGAGCTATCTAAAGATAACTTTCTGTTATTTGTTTATATATTTTAACACTATTCCAAGTAAACAACATATATTGAATCATGCTGCCTCTCCCAAACCCAAGAAGGCAAATCCACCCAGAAACTTATGATGATCCTTTTTTTGACAGAACGGGTATGATCTACATGCATTGGGTTCCCACTGAACAGACAGTCAACAAGGAATACTATGTTGAGATTTTAAGGAAAGTTCAGGAAGAGATTCTGTCTTCAAATTGGGTCAGTGGCATTTCCACCAGGACAATGCAAAAGTCCACAACTCCATCCTTGTCACAGACTATTTGACCAAGATGGCTATCAGGACAGTTCCTTACCCTCCCTATTGTGCAGACCTTGCTCCTTGTGACTTTTGGTTATTCCCTAAGTTCAAGATAAACCTAAGAGGCTGTTGTAGGAAAACAAACGTTGGTTAACTCATATTTATTATAATAATAGACTAGCAGGACCTGTGGAAATTCCACAGGGGACTCATTCATATGTAATATATTGATGTTGGCATTCTGTAGATATTCAGCACAAATGGAGACACCCTGATATCATTGTACCTATTTATAATGCCTCCCCACGGGACAGAGTTAGACACCAGGGTCGTTTTTTAATGTGGAGAAAAGGTACAAAAATAAAAATTGTCTCAATCGTGAAGGATTTCTCCTCCACTGAAAGAGAACGAGAAATGGAAGTGCCACATCTGAAGAACAGATACCACACTTTGATCTTGGCCAACAGGCCAACCCTGATATTATTGTACCTATTTACTATGCCTCCCCACGGGACAGAGTTAGACACCAGGGTCGTTTTTTAACGTGGAGAAAAGGTACAAAAATAAAAATTGTCTCAGTCGTGAAGGATTTCTCCTCCACCGAAAGAGAACAAGAAAATGAAGTGCAGCATCTGAAGAACAAATACCACACTTTGATCTTGACCAAAAGATTGTAGATCTTTTTATTAAAACTGCAAAAGTATTTATCTAAGCTAGCAGGGACGCCCGGCATAGTCTGGTCGTAAAATAAGCTTAAATTTGATATTTTAATCTATGCAGATTTCGTCTATATTATTATTGAGTCAATTTTCTATCGATTCTTATGCATTATAAAGTTGTGATTTCAAAAATAAAAAGATATATCCATATGACTTGGGTGTATCAGCTTGAATCGAAACCGAAACCAAAACATTTGAAGAAAATATATATATATATATATATATATATATATATATATATATATATATATATATATATATAACTTCAGATCCTTCAGCTATAATCGAAACCAAAACTTATGAAAAATTCTTTGGTAAAATTGTCTAATACAAGAAAAGGAAGGTCCTCTTCTATAATATAAATCTCGGCTGTCTGTTTAAATGTATGTATGTATGTATGTATGTATGTATGTATGTATGTATGTATGTATGCCTAAAACTTTCGATTGATGCGACGGACTTTCAAGTGATTGGTATCATTTTTAAGCTCTATCCTTTGGACGACAAATGTCAAAAAATTGTCCAAAAAAATTAATTTCTTCACCCTTAACTGGGCACTTTTCTACAGGGAGGGGTCGCTTTTTGCGCCGATATTTTCAAAAGTCATCTCCTCTTTTCGATTGTCTAGCCTTAATTTAAATCTATGTCACTTCCGGTTTGGCGATGGGCGCAACAGCAAATACGTTAGGGTTTTTTTTTCACGTTCTTTTCCTCCTTTGCAATACGGGTCCAAGCTTGCCCGCCTACTACCACTTTCTTTCAAAAATCTTTTTACTCAACACATGCCTCCAAACATCTGGTCGATGCCAGGCACCCCAGCTAGTCTATAATATAAATTTCACCTGTCTGAATGTATGTATGTATGTATGTAAGTATGTATGTCTGCCTAAAACTTTCGACACAGGCGACGGATTTTCACGAGATCAGTATCGTTTTGAAGCTCGACATTTCGGACGACAAATATAAAAGATTGGCTAAAAACATTAATTCCTTCACTCTCAACTGGCACTTTTCTCCAAGGAGGTGTCGCTTTTTTCGCTGATATTTTTTAAACTCTTTTCAATTGACTAGCCTTAATTTAAACCTACATCACTTCCGGTTTGGTGATGGATGCAATGGCAAAGACGTCACTTTTTTTCTTGTTCTTTTCCTTCTTCGCGGCATGGGTTCGAGCCTGCCTGCTACTATAGCTTCTTTTTTTATGCTTAACACACACCTCCAAACACCCGGGCAACGCCGGGCACCCAGGCTAGTCTATAATATAACTCTCACCTGTCTGTTTAAATGTATGTATGTATGTATGTATGTATGTATGTATGCCTAAAACTTTCGACAGAAGCGGCGGATTTCCACAAGATCAGTATCGTTGTGAAGTACGACTCTTTGGATGACAAATATCGTAAAATTGGCTAAAAACATTAATCTCTTCACCCTCAACTGGTCACTTTTCAACAGGGTGGGGTCGCTTTTTTCGCTGATATTTTCAAAAGTCATTCCCTCTTTTCGATTGACTAGCCTTAATTTAAACTTTTACCACTTCCGGTTTAGAGATGGGTGCAACAGCAAAGAGATCACGTTTATTTTTTCCCCATTCTTTTCCTTCTTTGCGGTACAGGTTCGAGCCTGCCTGCCTGGCTACTACCACTTTTTTTTTTTGTGCTCAACACACACTTCCAAACACCTGGGCAACGCCGGGCACCCAGGCTAGTAACAATTAAACGACAATCACTCGGAAGAAAAAGGATGTAAGCATGACACATAAAATAACGCACACGCTATCGTATTAATATATAGATGACACCATAAAAAATATAATAATAAACAGCACTATTTATAAATAAACAATAGATCTGGAGAAAAGGACACAACCATCGAAACGTATTATCTAGTATTAATGGATATTTGGTTTTTGTCTGAAGCTGAACCTATACTGTTACTTCTATAAATTGTACATTTATATTATATACAATTTACTATTTGAGACTAATGTACTTTCATGCTCCATTATTTAGGGGGAAGGATAGCGTAGGGTCTTGTTATAATACCGTACTTCCAGGCATTACATCCTCCTTTTTTGAAGAAGGAGGAGGAAGAGGGTAGTGCGGTATCTGTTCTGTGACTATCTTCATAGGCATTAGCTCTTCTTTGGGCGATAGTGGTGTGTACAGACAGATATGTAAATACCTGTTCTGCTGTTATGATACAATTCTCGCAGATATTACTACCTCCTTTTTCGGGGGGGGGGGGAGTTAATATATGTATCTATATAATTCTTTAATTAATTGTAAAAATGTTCCCTGGTTCTACCTTTTTCTTTGAGTTCAGAAAAAGGAGCCTGTGAAATAAGGACAGTGATAAATCGCTTTGTTGACCCAGCACAAATTTATGCAGTGTAAGAAAACGGTATATTAATAATCAAGCAGCCATTTCGTTTAAAATCCTAGCACGTGCTAGATGACTTTAGAAAAAATTGACTTCCAAACTAATTTATCTCTGGCCAGGTCTTTATGTATCCTTCTTTCTCTCAAAGTTGTCCGTATCATTTCTTCCATTGTTTTCCTCGGCCTTCTCCTTAAGTCTGCTACCTCAACTGTTCTACATCAACTAACCCTAACCCTAACTCTCATCCATTTTTCTTTTTTTTTTCAAAATGCCCATATCATTGAAGTTTTCTGTTCTGCACACATTTCCCTATACTGTCCCGATTTAATCTTCCACTGACGTCATCAGATCTAAGCCTGTCTTTAAGACTCACATTTCACATCCATCATATCATTCTCATATCATTGTTCAGACATTCCAAGAAACTGAACCATTTCCATATGTACTACCTCCATAGATTGTTGAAAATCAGGTGGCAAGACAAGATAACAGACACAGAGGTTTTAACCCGACGGTCAAACCTTTTGTCAGAACACTGTGTGTGTACTGACAGAAGGTTTGACCGGGTTAAAACCGCTTACAGCAGTGCCAGGTTCGTTGGGCAGGTCATATATACCGCATGCCTGATATAAGGCTCCCAAAACAAATCCTTTATGGTGAGCTGTCTAAAGGTAAAAAATCCCGCAGGAGGACAGCAGAAACGGTTCAAGGAAATTCTAAAGGTCTCTCTCAAACAGTTTGGTTTGTATTCTAACTCATGGGAAAAACTAACCCGAGAAAGGTGTTTTTAGTATACCGCAACTCAGAAAGGGGCTACAGTTGCTGAATCTGCACGCAATGAAGAACGCAAGAGAAAACATGACATTAGAAAAGACAGCAGTCAACACCTCTGCTACAGAATCATCCCACAAGTATCAAACATATGGGAAATACTTCAGAGCTCGAGTGAACTCCAATTTATGGTCCCCCTTTCACAAAAAACACTGTATACGATTTCCCCCACTCTCTACCTGTGCCTAAATCTAAACACAGATTCCATGAACAAAGTTTCTTCCCCAGAACTGCCCGCCTATGGAACATTGTTCCACTGGCCTGCTTCCTGGTTGAATACAACATGGTAGCCTTCAAAACCAATGTAAACAAGTTCTTGTTGGGCCGTCCCTCATAAATAATCTAATTCTATCCAATTTACACCATCAATAATTACTACACTACCACCTTACATTCATTAACCCTAATCCCTTAGTGGCCTTCTGGCCTTGATAAATGGTGACTCCCAAGTGAAAAAAAAATCGGTCTAACAAGCCACCTCCAAACCTACAGAACAATTGCATGATCACGCATATCTTCACAAGCGATAGACAAACAACATCATTATTCTTATATCATTTTTCTCCACACATCGCATGTTCTCACTTTTTATTAACCAAGTTTCACTTCCATAAATCATCACAATACGTAAACTTGTCTGATAGCCTCTCTCTTTTATTGACAGTGGTAACGCTCTGCTAGTTAGTAATGACAGAAGTTCCCTGAACTTAGTCTATCCCTCCTAATTTTTTCAATAACACCAGCATCAGCGAGGGGAGGGGGTGACGGTTATTTAGTTGTTAACGACACCGACTGACAATCTGGCTGCACATGTTCGAATCCAGTTCTTTCCATAAAAATCACTTTCACTTAGGATGTTTGCAACCTTCACGTTGTCTCTCCAGTAATCTCTGACGTCTTTCTCGAACGAATTCTGACTAGAAATATATCGGGGAAAACCAATGTCAACAATAGCATCTCTGGATTCATACAAGATGATGATGATGATGATGACGATGACGATGACGATGACGATGATGACCAGCACCAGCTAATTCAATGGTATCACTTAGTTAACACTACTACTTCAGGACAGCCTCAATATGATTGAATTAATTATTTATGTTAATATCATGATCAATAAAAGAGAAGGGGCATAAAAAAACACAGCGTTAACAACAAAATAAATCAATAAATCGATATATTCTCGGGTGAAAAATAAAAATAGCAAAATATGTTTTTAATAAGTTCTTGTTGAATCGATTATTCTAAGAAATTAATATTGTTGATTCGATGATTGACGGAAAGAGGTCATTTGAGGACATAAGAAACGAATCACTTTATTTATTTTTATTCCTATTTTTTTAATGAAAATCGCTCTATACAAGCCATGAAGCCATTTGATATGAGAAGTTGAAAATAATACTACTTCCATGGCAAAAACTAACTCAACAATAAGTATTAGATGAATAAATTATGACAGAGAAAACGACAATTCTTTCCCCTTTGTCAAAAACGTCACTCTTGAAATGTGAGGATAAAAAGAGAAAATAAGAAAGGCAAAATATATATGGCAGTTAAGCTACACAATATTTTCTGAATATGGCGAAAGTAAATCCAAGGTTCAATTTCTATTCTTCTTATTTCTATATGCACGAGTTGATGAAAAAATATCTTGTGAGGATTTCTAATCTAAGCACAATGGAAAATAGTAATTGTATTTACAATCAAAGCACTAAAAGTTGAAGCAAAGTAACAGCTTTCGACGAAGTGAATAACAACCATCTATATTAATTGAACAATTTTACTCATGCAAGTAATAAACAATGATAGACAAACAATGAAAGGCACATATATACAAATATAATAATAATAATAATAATAATGATAATAATAATAATAATAATAATAATAATAGTAATAATAACATTAATAATGTATATTATTATTATTATTATTATTATTATTATTATTATATTATGCATCTTCATGAAATTTTATGTAAACATTTTCAGTATTTACTTTGAAAGTGCTCGATATCTAAGTAGGACTAGGTAGTAAGTTTTGAAGATATATATATAGCAACTAGGCTATACAAAATTTTCCACGTTTCATCCTCATGAGAATTCCTTCGGCTGAACAGGATGAAATGCAGAAAATTCTGTGTAGCTTAATTGCCTTATATATATTAAAACTTACTGCATATATATATATATATATATATATATATATATATATAAGAACAAGAAGTTAATAAAACTTTGAAAAATGGATAAATGGATTTATTTAGCGTTTCCTTTTTAAAATTAAATATGTTTTTAACTCATTTTCAAAGTGTTTTAACATGTTTTATAAACTACTTGTTCTTATTATAAGCTCTATGTCCTATTTGGTTTTATCGAGCTTTTACATCTGCTGGAGATTACTTTATAAATATTAATTCTTTAATATTTATAATTTACTTTAGTTTTGCCATCTTGGATCATTTTGGTAAACTTAACTGTAATTCTTATTTTATATATATATATATATATATATATATATATATATATATATATATATATATATATATATAGTAATTTATAAAATATATATGGCGATTAAGCTACACTGAATATTCAGCGTTTCATCCACTATAGGATTCGTCAGGCTTATGCGCGAATTCTGTGGTTGTTTCTCGTTTTTATATATGTTGAGGATTTTAGTTAGCCAATCAGCTTTCTAGTATCCACCGCGCCCCTTCCTATCAGCCAATGGGCATACATTTTATCGAACAAAGGACCTTTTTTAGAACTAGGTTAGTGGTTTAAGGCAGACGATTTTCCTAATTTCTGCTCTTTTTTTTTTTTATATAAATATACATGTGTACACACATACATGCACACATACATGCATACATATATATATATGCGTGTGTATGTGTGTGTGTGTGTGTGGTCGTTTATGTATATTCATGTTTATTTAATTTATTTATATATATAAATAAATTAAATAAACATGAATATACAATTTATTTATATATATAAATAAATTAAATAAACATGAATACACATAAACGACCACACACACACACACACACACACACACACACACATATATATATATATATATATATATATATATATATGTATGTATGTATGTATGTATGTGTGCATGTATGTGTGTATGTATATTTATATATAAAAAAATAAAAATAAAAAAAAGAGCAGAAATGAGGAAAATCGTCTGCCTTAAACCACTAACCTAGTTCTAAACCAGATCCTTTGTTCGATAAAATGCATGCCCATTGGCTGATAGGAAGGGGCGCGGTGGATACTAGAAAGCTGATTGGCTAACTAAAATCCTCAACATGTATAAAAACGAGAAACAACCACAGAATTCGCGCATAAGCCTGACAAATCCTATTGTGGATGAAACGCTGAATATTCAGTGTAGCTTAATCGCCATATATATTTTATAAATTACTAACTAGCTCTACCTACGTATTGAGCACTTTTGAAGTAAATACTTAAAGTTTACACATAAATCTATACTTTCGTATATTAATTTTATGTGAGTAAATTAAGTAGTTATATATTCTTTTTTTTTTTTTTTTTTTTATTACATTTTCACCCCAAACAAGGCAAATTGCCACTTTGGTGTAGGGGGCTACTATCAGGGGCAACAACTACTGGGGAACTATGTAGGGATTTGGGCAGCAAGGTGTCGGTTCACGTTACACTTGAACTTCTGCACGTCAGTACTGTTGGGGAAGCAGGGACCTGGAATGGAATTCCAGAGTCTAGCGGTTCTGGGGAAGAAACTATTGGAGTAAAAAGATCTTTTACATCTAGGGATCTCTACAGTGTGGGGGTAGGATTTAGCAGCCTGTCGGGTTTGTCGAGGGTGCTCACGTCGTGGGGGCACTAGTGATTGCAGTTCGTCAGAGCATTCGCCACTAAAATACTTGTAGAAAAGGTAGAGGGATGCAACATTTCGTCGATGGGACAGAGGCTGAAGCTTAGATGACAGTTCAGGGCCTATCAGGTTTGCGACTCTCTTTTGAACCTTGTCAAGGAGCGATAGACTAGTAGCAGATGCACCAGCCCAGATGTGGCAGCAATACTCCATACATGGGCGAATGGTGGCCTTATAGAGGTACAGGATACTTTCGGGTGTTAGTAGTTTTCTAGCACGGTAGAGAGAGCCCACCTTTCTTGCAGCGGCCCTGGCAATGCCTTCAATGTAATTGTTCCAACTCATGTTTCCTGTGAACGTTAGGCCAAGGAGTTTGAAAGATGGACTCTCAGATAAAGAGTCGTTGACCATTGCTATGGGTGGTAGAGAGGGTTCTTGTAATTATTGAATGAAACTAGTTTAGTCTTGGCAGCATTGAACGCGACCAACCACTTTTGTCCCCATTCCACTACAGATTGGAGGTCTTCCTCTAGTGTTTCTGCCATTTCTTTAGAAATGTGTTCATTCGCCTTCCTGTCGTGCCTGCCATAGAGTGTAGTGTCATCAGCATATATATATATATATATATATATATATATATATATATATATATATATATTAGACATTAAAAGGAGATTAAAGGAGATTATAGATAGATACATAAATACTTGTTCACATACACTTTTTCATGATAAAGCTAGAACCCAGAATCAGATGGAATCGAGCAATTGCATCAACAACGGACAACACCAGACCCAAAGTGGGTTTCGATGTACTGCATCTCATCAGTGACGTGCTCCGACATAGGCGCCAACCCAGGTTGTCACACGTATAAAATGTGCAATACTGACGACCTAACCCCATGGGCTACGGTGCAATCTATTGGCTATACCTCGATTTTAATTTTTATTTTTTATCTAGTTCTACATTCTACTATGTGACAAATCACTATGTGACAAGTCACTATGTCAGAGCACGTCACTGATGAGAAGCAGTACATCGAAACCCCCTTTGGGTCTGGTGTTGTCCATTGTCGATGCAATTGCTCGATTCAATCTAATTCTGGGTTCTAACTTTATCATGAAAAAGTATATGTGAACAGGTATTCATATATATATATATATATATATATATATATATATATATATATAAAAAGTTTGCAATTTTTATTGGTATATGTACATTGCCAATTGTTGATATATTTTAAAAATATTTAATAATATATATATATATATATATATATATATATATATATATATATATATATATATATATATATATATATATATATATATAGGCAGCATTTTTTCTCTTAAGCAAATTCCATGAAATAAAATAGACATTTTTTGTCTATTGATTCTATTTTTGATATTTTCCAACTTCTGGCAGGAACTGGCTGATGTAATCACCATATTTGTCATAAGTTCGATTAACGGTCTTCACTTCTGACAAACTGACTGATGTAATCGTCATATTTGTCATAGTCTGAGTACTTTCCAAACCTTTCTGAATTGACCATCAGAGATATATTAATCTAGCTGTTTTTGAACAATTTATATAACTTTTTTTAATATATAACGTGTATATTTTTCCTTGGTTAATTATTTTAATGGCTTTACAAACATTTCAGGATGTTATACTATTAGTAAAGTTTATTTTATGAATAGTAGTTTTTTTTTAGTAATTCTTCTAGTACTTGACGTTTTCGTTTATTACTGGCCTATCCAAGTTATAGATATGTTGTCAACTAAAATCTTCCTAAATTAGGACAAGGGGCAGGAATGTTGATTAGTCAGGTAATTAAATATAGCACTGTTTTCGGGGCGATGTATGGTTGATTTCCTTGACAAAATGGTAGTCAAACCCATGTATATGTTTTCTCCTTTATTGTTGGAGACAGTCTCCCAAAGAGTATTTGAATTCATGAACTAAGTTAGTCATATGAAGCAACTCAATCGAAGGGGAAGAATTATTAGTTAAAATCAGGTTAGAGGTTTTAAATTTATGATAGTAAATGATTAATTTTATTTTTTTGTTGTTAGGGTTTATGTGTTTCACATTTTAATAATATTTTTAATATTTTCATTTACTCTGTAGATATAATGCATTTGGGTTTGATAGAATTGTTTTATATGTGTAGAAGGTGTAGGTGTGGATTCTGTATTATTTCGGTTAATATTTTTAATATTTTTAAATTTCCTAATTTGTTAATCAATAATATGGTTGTGATATCCATTATTTATCAACGTTTGTTTAATATTGTTGAATTAACGTTCAAACTATATGCATCTTCCCATATTACGCTTTCCCCTCTGTTTGACCCTTCGAGCCTCCATATTTAACTGTACAGCAGTACATCTCCCATGCACTCCATTTTTATGTTTATTTTTTATATTTTTATTTGATTTTTATTAGTTTTTCTTTTTTACTTTTCATTTTGTTATTTTATGTTTTATTTTTAATTCTAGTTTCTCATTTCTAAGCTAATGTAACCAGTGTTAAACTTTACAAATATATTTTTCTGTAACTTAGCTCTTTTCTCCCCCTCTGACGAGAAGCATTAGGTTTAGAAATGTCATGGTATAAAGAGTTTGTATAACTTTATTATCCCATGTTTTTTTTTATTGAACAGACAAATAAATTTATCTATATTATGTTTGTTATTTTGTCTTGATATATATATATATATATAATATAAAGCTGAACGTGTGTGTGTGTGTGTGTGTGTGTGTGTGTGTGTGTGTGTGTGTGTGTGTGTGTGTGTGTGTGTGTGTGTGTGTGTGTGTGGTCACGAATAGTCTCCTATATGGTTGACTATTTTAAAAAATTGATTACATTTAATGATAGAAGATACATCGAGGATCAGGAATGGGTATGTTTTATCTGGCAGAACGGTAGTTCATAAAAATTGTGGGGCCTGCATACGCGCCTGGCCCCCAAAGTATGGAAATAAAAAATGAAAAAAAAAAACGTTTACAAGTGTTTTTGAAATAGATGTACATAAGAATACTTTGATAAGTATGTTTCAACTTAAATAGGGATGGTATAATAAAATTGTGGGGTCTGCACTCGCGCCTGTACTCCATGGAAATATGGCACAAACTTTAACAAGCACTTTTCATATGTATTTGCGTAAGTATACTTTGATAATTATGTTTCAGTTTGAAGAAATATGGGATAATAAAATTATTGGGTATTCGTTCGTGCCTGACCTCCATAGAATGTAAATATGTCACACTGTTTAACAAGGTTTTTTAAAAGGGGTGAGGGTCTACAATAACACCTTAACTTTAACTGTAATTCACGGTAGCTTTTATTTATTTTTTTGAGTTGACTCATATTGTGTCGAATAAATTCACCTTATAAATTCACGTTCTTATTAAAGTGAAAGCGCAAAAGAAAAGTCTGAACTTTAGACAATTCTAAACACAAATTTTGCAAAACTCTGTTTTTTTTTCTTCTCCACTTGCACGTGGCACTCTTTCGAAAATAGATAAATAATAAAAAATAAGAACGTTACTTATTATCGTGTCAAAAGAAGGAAAAAATCCTGCTCACGTGATTACGTGTCTTTTTAAAAACATTTACGTAACCTTTTTATTTTTATTTATATATCTATTTAAGCTTTTTTTGTCGGTGTACTAGAAGGAATTCAGTTGATTACAACCCTTTCTGCGTGTTCTTTACATTACAATAGTACAACCCCGAATCTGATGGTGCAATACTACACAGTTCAATACTGTAAAACTGAAACGAAGCTGTTCTGCTTGAAAAGGGCGCCATTTTCATCTTATTCATATTTATATCGATTCTTTGCTTTAAAAAACTAAAGTAATTACGTGTTTACTTGGCGTGTTTTGGTGTTTTGGATTATTTTACTAAAGTAAGTAAAGCTTCATTATTTTTCAAAACTGTTTTTGTTTCTTTGTTTTTCGATATTTCGTCGATATTATTTAGTAAGAGTGTTTAGCAGAAAAGCCAACAAATGACTACACGAAAAAATAAATATACAAGAAATAAATGTTACCATAGTCAATAAAAGTTCAGTTCATGTTTTTTTTATTGTTTTGAAATAGTTTTAATGCTCTTTACTTGAAATAATTTCAGCAAACCGAAATTAAAACGAAATTTGAGGTGATAACTACTTATTTATTTCTTGTATATTTATATCATTATATATATAACATTTTCTCTTTGTAAGGAAACATTATTATTGGTCACTCTTAAAAAAGTTGATATAAAAAAATTTTTTTTTTTGCGAAAATTATCTTTACTTTCATCATATTTTGCTTAGGGTAAAATTTTTGAGTATCAAAACCTATCTCTTTTCATAACCTATCATACTTTCATCAATCACAGTCCATTTTCTGTAGGCTGTTTTTGAACCCAGTCAATGACGGATACTTCTGCTAGTATATATATATATATATATATATATATATATATATATATATATATATATATATTAGTGATGGGACGATTCCAATATTTTTCACGATTCCGATACAATTACAGATTCTGTACTAAATTCCGATTCTGATACAATTACCGATTCCGATTCTAATTCTTTATAAATCTCTAAATATTTAACTATAAAAGTGTTATTTTATCCCGATTACTGTAAAGACACATCTTAAATGTCCCTATATTTTCTCAAACGTAAAAACACAATTGTGAGTGGGTAGTCTAGAGATTTTAGTCTTACTGGAAGTTTAAATCAATAAATATTTATTATTTAATTATTACTACAAGCAGTGGAAGATATTTCTTAAACCAAAATCAAATAAAAAAGATAATTTAAGGAATCGGTTTTGGCATCGGAAAATAGGTTCAAATTTTTCCGATTCCGATACCGATTTTGATACCCCAAGATGTTCCAATTTTTTTGATTGCTGATTCTGATTCCGATTAATCGTCCCAACATGTGAAACTGCGAAACGGTACTGTATGTGGATGACTATAATGCTCCTCATCTTGAGTTGAGCAGATTTAGAAGTGATACATGAATTACCATTAGCATATAAAGCGATGCTCTTTGTGTAAACAAATCGAGCTTAGGTATTTCGGACGATGTCAAAACATCGTTAATTCACGACCCGCACAGCAGCTGCTGATTAGCATAATGGTTAGAACCTTGACTGTCGTAAAGGCGGTCGGGTTTTAATCCTTGCTTGAGGTAGTTGCCTGTCTAGCCACACTGATGAGCTGTGAAACAGTACTGTATGTGGATGACTACATATATATATATATATATACATATATATATATATATATATATATATATATATATATACAATTTGTAAACGAATAATTTGTATGGCAAATCGTACGCTTAAAGTAATAACAAAAAATAGTGTTGCACAATGATAATCGCTACTATTATATAAAAGGAACTTTGTCTCTCTGTGTGAGTTTGTTTTCTATGGATTTGGAAACGGCTAAGCCATTTTTTTTTTTCAAATTTTACATAAAGGTGCTTGATGTGTCTAGGATAGGTTTTCCATCAGAATACGTCCGATAAGTTTTGAAAATTGATCTCAAAAAGCCCGATTTTGACCTACGTTAACACTTTTATATAACTTAATATCACAAGTGCATTTGAGAAGTTTTATCACCGCACAAGCAGAAAGCCCAACTGATAAAATCAACTGTAGATTCTTTTATAAGACGTTTAAAATGAATGTTTCTTTTTAGAGCAGAATTGAACCATGGTACTTGTAAACTTAAAGTGAAGCCATTATTTACAGATAATTTTAAAGAAATCAACAGTAGATTTCTAACATGGACGTGTGTATGCAAATGAATACAAAAGACCAAATGACTTCACTGTTAGGTAAAAAAAACTTTAAAAAGGAGAGAGCAAGCACATTAGAGGCAACCATCACGTAAGAGAAGACGACCACATTAGAGACGTCACTCACACCCCAGCCGTAATGAGAAGTCACACGTGGCAGGAGAATGAGGAAATAAATGGCAATGTTACAAAAAAAAAAGAGTTGAATTTTTTTCCTATTCTTTTCTTTGTCTACTTTGCGACTGAGGTTACAACATGTTGGGTAACGTAACAGATTCTGTACAGTGCAATGGAGACTACAATGTACTGCGAGGCGGCATGTGAAGCTTCCTCCTGAGACACTGCGGAGAAGATGCTCCAAACTAGAACAGGCAACCAGTCAATTTGATTAAGAAATGAGCAATTTCATCGATTTCGATGGCAATAAAAGTATGGGAGGATGGAACATTTGTTGAGTCTTATTCAATCCTGGACAACGTCTGGTATCCCTGCTAGTCATGTCTAAAAGTAATATGCTTGAACAACTACCACTTTATCATGAAAGATGGTTGAGCTCATTGCTGTAATTAATACAGGGAGTAAGGTTTAAATATTCACTGGAGCATAAAGTAGTAAATGTTTTCTTTTGCTTGGACATTTTGAAAGTTGCTATTTAAGTAATTCAACCAACCGAGAGAAGGGAGCAATGGCGAACTTTTGCCCTCTGCACAGTTTGCAAACTTCGCACCCGTTTTACCGTTGAATGTCCAATTTTATGACAGGGTTCACTTTGTATTTTTATTTTGTTTTCATGCATGTTAAGACAATACTTTGTTGTTCTGTATTTCTCGATATTGAATGAAGCTTTATGAGTTGGGAATCTTTTATCTTAAAAAGAGGGCCCCCTGTAAACCCTATATAAATTTTATTGTAGTATCTATTAATCTCTATAAATACATAAATGTAACTTTGTGTGTGTGTGTGTGTGTGTGTGTGTGAGAGAGAGAGAGAGAGAGAGAGAGAGAGAGAGAGAGAGAGAGAGTTCTTTATAGACTCCAAAACGGTTGAACAGTTTTTCTTTAAAATTTACAGAATTTTAGTGTATAAGTCTGGGGGTGATCTTAGTTAAGTTTTGTCTTAGAATAGCCCCGATAATTACCGATAATCGATAATCGAAACCGTTATTTTAATTTATCTATCATCAGTAAAGCCATTAGCAACAATGATAATAAAACGGGCCGTGAAAATTCTACAGTGCGTGAATTGATAGCGTGTCGGTTTTTATTTGTTTTTTTTTGTTGTTATTTTTTTGTTTTTGTTTTTTCATGACGTGGTCTGTAGGTTCAAACTCTGCACATAAATTTCTTCATGAGTTTTTGTTGTTGTTGTTAACTGGAAAGAAGTTTATATAAAATAATTTTATAAAAGAAAACAGTGGGTTCTCTACAGTACAATGTGGAATAACATACATTTTGGATTAAGTTACTGCATGGAGACATGTGAAGCTTCTTCCTGGGCATTTTCTTAATTTTTTGAAATTAATTGCATGTGTGTGTGCGTGCATGCATGCATTCGTGTATGTATGTGCGTGTGTGTGTATGTGTGTGCGTGTGTGTATGTAATATTCGATTTTACTCAGGCGTCTCTTGTTGAACTAAAAACTCTTTCTGTCAAACACAGGAACCTGTCAAGAATTTCTAACGGAACCCTTTATTTAATCCATGGGGGTAGCATGCTCCCAATCTGTTAAGGATGACTGGGTAGAAGTCTTATGTAATTTGCAATTGTATTCTGAGTGTCACCCCTACTGAGGATTGAACTCACAACCTCTAGAAGAATGTCACTTACAACTGAATTTTAACTAGTATTTTATCCGTTATGCCATGAGTCTTTACGATCCCGAATTTAACAGAAAGATTTCTGAGTTCAACATAAAACACCTGAAGAAGGTCGGAGATTACATCGGCCGAAACATTGCGGAAATTTCACTCAAGATAAGAACAGTAGTCCGAATTATCCCAATAATACTAATGATCAATCCTCATCCTATAAATTCAGAAACATATCTTAGACATTTTCTTAATTTTTTGGAAATTAATTGAATGCGCACGCGCGTGCGTGTGTGTGTATTTTTGCCTATTGCCACCTGGATTTTAGTAATGATATTATTTTTTACCTCTCTAGACTTGCTTAAGGAAGGAAGAATATGCAGCAATCGATGTTTTTAACGTCAAGTTTTCAGACTGTTTACATGTAGTTCCATATTCGTGCATCATCAACGGTTCAATCCAACGTTTCTTAAAAATTGTGCCAGTTCTTAAAAATCATGCAATTTGTAGAAATGCTATCCAGTTAGAAACTGCTAGCTTTAAAAAGTCAACCATCAATTAAATTTAATTCGAAACTGGTCTCCTACTCTAATTTCCAAAATAATTATTTTTATTGTTTTCGTTTTTTTTTCTCTCACTGAATTTTTAGGGTGCGCCCATGTAATCGCTTTAAAAAATAGAATCTTATTTTTAGCTTTGAATGAATTAGCATACATTGTACTGATGAATTTATACTGCAGGCTTACACTTTAATTTAACAACAAAAAAAAAATGATTTAAAATGACATATTTTTCCAAAAGTAATTCCCCGGGTCATATATAAAGTTCAATAGATTTCGTATGTAACACCCTAATATAATACGTTGTTAGACGTGTATATTTATACTATTTAATGTGACCCAAAAGAATAATAATTCTTGCGAATATTTCCGTACATAAAATAATCACGTTCCGTCCACTAAATCAATCTCATTACACAATGGTTTCTGGGTGTGGCGATTTAAGAGTACTTTTTTATTTTTGTCAGATGTACATCGCTCGAAAAACACACACACACACACACACACACACACACACACACACACACACACACACACACACACACACACACACACACACACACTTTAATGATTGAATGATTCAAAAATTTTTCCAAATATTGATACAATTACAGGTAAATGTGTATTTCAGCGGCGTAAATTATTTGACAGAAAAAAAAATGTATACAAAAGTATTTATTTTTATATGAAACACATTATTAGACCCTAAGGCTGATATAAAACACGAAAAAACATAATTTTTATTATTTTTTCAACATTTTCTATTAGACAAAATGTACAACAATTGAGGTCACCATCTTGTTTTGAGAATTTGGCCTTTCTAAGGCTTACCAGATTGGCCTTTTTGATGCCAAATCTAGCCTTTTTTACGCTCTTGCGTGGCATCATGCAAGAGTGTAAAAAGTTCAAAAAAATTTAATTTTTACAGGAACATTATGAAAAAGCCCCTAAAATCCGTATTAATGAATTCGATATAACTTGAAAAAAAACTAATTTCTCGAACTACCGATATTGTCATTGATTTAACCATTTTTTTTTTTTTAATATTTTCATACAAAAAATTATAATTGCAAAAAATATTTCTACATTTTTTTTTAACTAAAGGTTTCACATAATTTATATATGTACGATTCTAATATTTTCCTTGCTTGCATGAATGTAAAGCTTTCGGTGTAACATACTTTTTATATAATCTTGAAAAATTATAACTTTTATTTTTAATTTAAATGCAAGAACATAGAAAAATAATTAAATTAAAAATGGTAAAAATTAGACCAACGTTCACGATAGGAATGTACGGATGCACGGCTAGGAGGAAAAAAAAAAAAGAAAAACAGCACCCCTCCGTCCCTTCAACTAACTGACATCATTTTCAGGCAGCCTTTCGACTGAAATTTTGGGCTTCCGTATAATACATGTGACGAGGACTTAGTTTTCTTTCGGTTAGTTATTTTTTGTACAAACAAGGTGTTTTATTTATTTAATTCAATATCTTAGGACTTTACTAATTATCTTTGAAATAGACCCAGAAAATTAATATTTATTATATATATATATATATATATATATATATATATATATATATATATGTATATATATGTATATATATATATATATATTCGAAACTCCACGGATTAAGGACTATCCACTTATCTTGTGCTTCCTTTTTAAAATTAAATATGTTTTTAACTCTTTTTCAAGATGTTTTTTAACATGTTTTATTAATCATTTGTTCATCAACTCTTTTCCTGATCTACATTAATGATCTTCCAAATCATATCCTTACATCATTTGTAGACATTTATGCTGACGACACTACCATTTATGGTACCACATCTAAGACAGTAAACGAGCAAGTACTCTCCAATTCTCTCTCCTCTGATCTTGAGCATGTAGTACAATGGGGAAAGGAGTGGCTGGTTACTTTTAATGCATCTAAAACCAAGCTTCTCTCTTTACATCATCAACATTTTAATCCACATTTGTCATCAATTGAAATGAATGGCTCTCGTCTTCAGGAGGCCTCAAGTTTTGACAAGCTTCTGGGCTTGACCATTACTCCTGATCTTAAATGGAACACATATATCAAATCTGTTGCCAAGGCCGCTGGAAAAATGGTGGGATCTTTCTATCGATCCAGTAGATATCTCATTGCTGATGCTATTCTCTATCTATATAAGAGCCAGATACGTCCAAGGATGGAATACTGTTGCCACATCTGGGCAGGAGCTGCTAGAAAGGACTTGTCCTGCCTTGATAGAGTTCAAAATAGACTTCGTAGCCTCGTAGGAGATGTCCTTTTCTCCTCCTTGCAACCTCTATCTCACAGAAGAGATGTTGCGAGTTTGTCTCTGATGTATCGTTATTTTCATGGAAAGTGTTCAACTGAGCTTCAATCTATGGTCCCCCCTCGCCAAACTTTCACAAGAAACACTCGTCTAGCTGTAAACACTATCAATAATTTCCCCCACTCTTTATCTGTGCCTAAACCTAAACATAGATTCCATGAACAAAGCTTCTTTCTTAGAACTGCACGCCTGTGGAATTGTCTTCCGTTTTCCTGCTTTCCGGCTGACTACAATATGGTTGTGTTCAAGTCTAAGGTAAATAAGTTCTTGATGAGCCATATAAGTTATTAAATTTACCAAATTTTCATTACTAATGATTACTATATTGACTAACTTCTACTGTACACTCTTTAACCCTTATCTTTGAGTGGCCTCTGGGCCTTGATAATGTGGTGATGCCTTTGTAAAAAAAAAAAAAAAAAAAAAAATATATATATATATATATATATATATATATATATATATATATATAAATGAAATAAGAGTCACGGTTAAGTTTACCAAAATAATCCAAGATGGCAAAACTAAAGTAAATTATAAATATTAAAGAATTAATATTTATAAAGTAATCTCAACCAGATGTAAAAGCTCGATAAAACCAAATAGGACATAGAGCTTATAATAAGAACAAGTAGTTAATAAAACATGTTAAAAACACTTTGAAAATGAGTTAAAAACATATTTAATTTTAAAAAGGAAGCACAAAATAAGTGAATATTCCTTAATCTGCAGAGTTTCAAAGAAATACTTTCCTTCTCATCATAGGGTAGGATTTAGCAAAATGCGGGATCGGATTTTGCTTGCAAAAGTATTTGATGAAACTACGAGTAAGTCATAGATCTTACTTGGTAACAAATAGTGAAGCAGGGGGAATATGGTTAAGAAAAAGGGAATTTCACGCAAATGGATAGTCTGGTGAAGGGTAAAGTATCCAATAATGGTAAAATCCAAAAATCCAAAATCCAAAAAAGTTGGTTAAATTTCCATTTCCATAAGTAAAATCCAAGGGAATCGCGTAATTGAAAGATGGTCCAAAGTAATCCAAAAGGCAGAAATCCGTGGAATAATTTACAAATGGGTACAAGGAAAAGGGATGAGTTTAAATAATATTATTAAAAGAAAGATAAGATGTGCGTAGAAAAAAGAATTTTAAATGACTATCAAGGCTGGGCTGATTTTGGGAGAATCTCCCAAAATCAGCCCAGCTTTGACAGTCGTTTTAAATTCTTCACCAGACTATCCATTCATGTGAAATCACCTTCTTCTTCACCATATTCCCTCTGCTTCACTATTTGTTACCAAGTAAGATCTATGACTTACTTGTAGTTTCATCAAATACTTTTGCAAGCAAAATCCGATCCTGCATTTTGCTAAATTCTACCCTCTGATGAGAAGGAAAGTATTTCTTCAAAACTCTGCGGATTAAGGACTATCCACTTATTTTGTGTTTCCTTTGTAAAATTAAATATGTTTTAACTATTTTTCAAAGTGTTTTTAACATGTTTTATTAACTACTTGTGCTTATATATATATATATATATATACGAGCAAACAGTTAATAAAACATGTTAAAAAACACTTTGAAATGAGTTAAAAACATATTTAATCTGAAAAGGAAACACTAGATGAGTGGATAGTCCTTAATCCGTGGAGTTTCGAAGAAATACTTTCCTTCTCATCAGAGGGTAGAAATTAGCAAAATGCGGGATCGGATTTTATATATATATATGGCAGATCAATTACAGTGAAATGTTATAAATTGAAGTGGATACTATTATTTTATTTTTTTTCTTGTATTCCTTTTACCCAGAGGTATCTCGTATTTTCATTTTTTTTGTTTTTTTTAATTGTTTTTGTTGTTACTTTTTGTTTTGTTTTTGTTTTGTTTTTTAATTTTTCTTTTCGAAAGACATGAGATATCCCATGAAAATTCTTATGTTATCAAATGGACTCATACGAGGTGCCTGTAATAAGTTTCCAGACTTTTTTTTTTTGTACAGGCATTTAAAATTGTCATAGACTTTTTATAATTCACTATGTTATTGCTATACATCTTATGAGATGACTAACCAATGCTGTCTTGTTTTGTTTTAGTTGGTTTTTTTTTGTTGTTTTATAGTTTACTAAATAATTTTGACATATCTACACATTAGATGCCACAAGAATTTTAGAGCTATGATAGTGCAGGCAATGAATCGTTTTTTGTTTTTTTCACTGAGTGATTTCGGTTTTATCTTCTTCGGAATTAATTCGCAAAGGAATGCGTTAAATAGAATAATTAGAATGCCATTTATCCTCCCTGTTTGTGTAATTCAGCTCTCCAAAGGGAAAGGAGGCAATCTAGAACGTTGTAAAAATGTAGCAGGAAAAAAGAGAGATTAATTTTAACTACTCTCATTTTTACCCAAAGGCCAGAAAAATATTACCTAAATATATTTCATTTTGGTGAAAGAAGGAACAATAATATTGTACGAATACTTTGATCAGGTCCGAATTCTTCATACATAAACGCCATCTTAAAAAAAAATGGGATGTAATTTTGTATTCATCAATACAAAGTTAAATCCCTTTGAAAAATGGTAAGATTTTAAAAAGCAAATAAAAAAAACAAATTGTAATTAAATAATACTACCGGACAATGCCAGGCATGGACAGCCAGTACCTCATAAAGTAATGCTATCTCATGAAACTTATAAAGCATAAGAAAAGTATTTTATAGTAAAGATATGGTATATATCACCCTAACCAGAACTATAGAATTTTGCTGAGGTTTCATAGGATGGTCCAAATTTAAATGCTAGAACTATTTTATATTATTTTGATTATTTGGACTACTGTTTATTTAGATGTTAATATCACCCATATTGAGGATTGAACCTTCAACATACAGAAAACTGTCACAGAACAAGAGCTAGCTGCTCTTGTGAATTAAATAAAGAGTTTCGTTCAAAATTTCATACAGATTCCCAAGTTTGAGATAAAGATTCCTCCCGAGTTCGGCAAGACATGCACGAAGAAAGTTGAAGAACATTGGTTCGTATTTGTTGTCACTCAGACTCTGGGGAGCATCACCAGTTGATATATTATTTAATTGGAATTCATTGAGATGAGCATTATTCATTAATTTTATTTATTAATTTTATTTATTAATTTTATTTATTGCGGACAATTATCCTCATCTTTTATTAGTTGATCACGACGTTTCGGCCAACAATTCCTCTGGCCTTCTTCAGGTGGTAACTGTGACGGATAGAAACTCTGAATCTCCTGACTGCATCCACTGCAATTACTGGCTTATATAGTTGTTGTCATCTCACCAGGTTTTTGGCCAAGTATGCCTCTGGCTGGCTTTGGGTAAGATTGAAACCGTTATCTTCAGACAATCATCACCTGGAACTGTAGAGATTACATGTCTCTATTAACTGCGCCACGGGGCCCGTTGAATCTCACCAGTTGATGTCAGTGAGTAATCTCTGCATGAAAACTCCTAGTGAGTACAATCATCATCATCATCATCATCATCATCATCATCATCACTATTATTAATATGATTATCATTTACATCGGTCCTAAATGTCGCCACTGGCAGCATTTAAGCAATTCTACATAATCAATGCTGTTTATTTTGTGATAATCAATCAATGTGTATCTTAATTTGAAACTCTGCCAAAATGTGGAATTGAATAGATTCGGGAATGAAGAGCCGGAAGAAAAGAAAGACATTTTTTTGTTGTTGTTCGGATAATTGTGATGGAGTTAAATGGATGTTTTGTCAATCATTCCTTCTTCTTTGTTGGTTGCCAAGCAAAATCTCTGATCGCATATCAGCCACTTTTTTGCAGCTGCTGAAATCGTCATTCAACTGGACACAATTGAATAGAATCAATCCATGACTTCCGGCTGGCCACGTCAGCTTGGACAATGGACCATGGTAACAGAAAATAAATCGGCCAGGCATACAAAGGCTTAATTAAATACATACAAAACAAATAGGCATTTGTTGTTTCTTTTTGCTGCTGCAATTGTTGACTTTTTTGTTGTTTTTTAATTTTTTTTTTTTTTTACATTTTAGTGTGAGAAATAATTAAATTTAATGCATGCTTAACAGATTTTATGATCAGACATTGATTTTTTTTTCTCAATACAGCATAACAATGTTAAAATACCAGTTTTCATTAGATCACTGGTTAAACAACGTTAAGCCTGGCCAGTATCAGATGGATGACCATTTGATAACACCATGGTCTTTCTGTGGAAGGATGCGAAATCTTCCTGCAAATAAAAAACGCATCTCTAAAACTGGCTTCAGAAAGTGATTCAATATAACCCGCATATTCATACATGTGTTGACAACGGGGCAACCATCCCTGTGTAGAACTTCTGTTATCAATCCTGCGGTTTAAGCTCTTTGAAAAATGTATGCTATCTGTTATGGTGCAAGCTGATCTACCTACTTCAGGAATACATCAACTTACCCAGACGCAATAAATATAATTACATGAGCATTTCTTATGAGATCAGGTCCACACGCCTTGGAGATGTGTAAGTTTTTTTTTTAATAATATCATAGTTATTTTCGTAAGGAGGGCCTCCGAAGAAAATAATGAATTCCAATTATATAATATATATACCATTCGGTACGAACCCGACCATGGAAGATCAGATAATAAATAAACATGAATTTATAAGACCAAAAACTTCAACCTTGATCTGCCTGCGCAGTGGATACGGACATTGAATCTCTATGGTTCTCGGCGAGAATTGTCTGAAGATAGCGGTTTCAATCCTACCCAAAACCGGCCAGAGGATTACTTGGTTAAAAACGTGGTGAGACGACAACAACTATGGATGGCAGTAATTGCTGAGAATGCAGTTAGGAGATTCAGAGTTCCTATCCCGTTGCAGTTACCACTTGACGAATGCCAGAGGAATAGTTGGCCGAAACGTCATGAAACAACAACTATAAAAAGCTGAGGATAATAGTCCGCAATAAATAACATTAATAAATAATACTCATCTCAATAATGAATTCCAATTAAATAATATACAAAAATCAAGTTTCTGTTAAGAGTGTAGTTTTAGGGAAAAGTTAGAGAAAGTGGTAAGAAGGAGGAGGTAATATAATGATATAGAGAGGGTATTAAAAACACTAAGGGGAGGAAAAATGGAAGAGGAGTGAAAACAGTTGTCATCGTTACAGGAGAAATCCTTCACGACTAAGACAATTTTTATTTTTGTTCCTTTTTTCCACATTAAAAAACGACCCTGGTGTCTAACTCTGTCCCATGGGGAGGCATTGTAAATAGGTACAGACGACGAAAAGTCATTTAAAAGTGTTTCAACTATAGAAAAAAATTTAACTAAATTGGGTCAACTAGTCTATCAATAAAAAAAAAAAATACGTCTTTTGTTCAATTTTTTTATTTCTTTTTCTATTTCTTCTTATTTTTATTTGTATCTATTGTTTTGAAATTAACGTTGACTTTTATTATTTGTATCAGATTGGATATTCATTTATTTGATTTATGTTTTAATAAGTTAGAATATTAAGCTTATCAAATAGTAGTTATTTTAGCTTTTATTTTTGTTTGCTTATATATATATATATATATATATATATATATATATATATATATATATATATATATATATATATATATACACATACACACACACACATATAAACACGCATACAAATACACATGTATACAGATATACCACGCAGACGCACCCACATAATCAAATGTACATGTATATATTGTGTTTTAAATTTACATTAATTTATATAAGTATTAATGTTTTTTTTATTGTGATTTATGATTATTATTTACTTATATTATTTTATTTTTTATCTTATTTTTTATATAATATTTACACTTATTAATAAAGTTTTGGTATATAAAATGTGTTAATTTAAATAGTTTTCGAATGATTTTCTAAAGAATTTTAAAATTCATCTACGGTTACCTTTAAATTCTACAGTTTAATAGTCTTTTCACAAATTATATGGTGTATTCTTTAGGAACTTAATTTATCCTTTTAAAAGCGTCATTTCTTCTTAATATTTAATATATCTTAGAAAGTGTGTAATAAATTAAATTATATTATTAGGACTCTTTAGATGAAGATAAGTACAGATATATGTTAATGAATAGGTACAGTGGAACTATTTAAACCGATATGCGAAGTACAAATGATTAGATTGCAGAAAGTGAATTAGAGCAACGAAGATCAGAGAATGGGTGTTAATTTTATTGAGGGTGTTCTAGTAATATTTGGAAAATTGGCATTTTAGGCTTATTAAGTTGTTAGTGGTAGAATTTGATTGAAAACGGTCTGCACACTGTAGCAAGATATGGCTGTATTTACATAAAGAACAAAAAAATATAATTTGCTCTGTTGGATTGAGCACTATCAACGACCCTTGTTGAAATTCAATTATTCTTGATTTTTGGATATCTTTCTACCTGGAATATATATATATATATATATATATATATATATATATATATATATATATATATATATATATATATATATATATATATGAAAATTTTGAATTAAATTATGTAAATAAAAAATCACAACAAATTTATAAAGTTTTTCTCACACACACACACACACACACACACATATATATATATATATATATATATATATATATATATATATATATATATATATATATCATCATCATCATCATCATCATGATACAGTCCGTCAGTCTTGACAATGATTAGTCGGGGCCTCGGCCTCGATGCTTTATCGGTGCTTGGTGTTTACCTAGTCCTCTTCCTGTGTGAAATGTCCGGTCACAGGCACCGCATATGTGGGTGCCGGGGTTGTGTCGTCGGTAGTGTCTCAGCTCTAAGGCTTCTCCAATCTTTCTCTCTATTTCTTCCTTTTCTTTGTGGAGAATGTTCCGCCAACCACTCCTTTCTTTGGCTTGTTCCTCCCAACTCTCGACATGGATGTTCATCGCCTTCAGGTGCCGCTTTGTTACATCTTTGTAGTGAAGCTTCTGACCTCCTACCTTGTAGGTTCCATTTTCCAGGTCCCCATAGAAGATCATCTTTGGGATTCAGTTGTCTTCCATTCTGGCAATGTGCCCAGTTCATCGTAGTTGCCTAGTAGCAAGGGTAGCTTCCATGCTGTCTAGGTTTGCTCTCCTGAGAACTTCCACGTTTGATATGTAGTCCCTGCATTTGATCTTCATGATCCTTCTCACGTGTCTCTGCTGGACGGCTTCCAGTCTCCTTACATGTTCTCTATACAGAATATAGGTCTCTGCTGAGTACAACAAGGTTGGTAGGACGACGGCTTTGTATATATATATATATATATATATATATATATATATAGTAAGTTATAAAAATATATATGGCAATTAAGCTACACAGAATATTCCGCGTTTCGTTCTTGTGAGAATTCGTCAGGCTTATATACATATATTAATACCGTAGTACCTTTAACATACGTGTCATGGTTTCCAGATTATAAATTATTCGATCAGGAGATCCTATTTATTAAAAACGTGGATAAAAGGTGATAACATATTGTGAACATTAAATTAGTATATAGATACTCTAATTTTATGTTCACAGTATGTTATCGACTTCTATCCTCCTTTTTAATAAATAGGATCTAGCGATTACCAGAGACGCAATGTAAAAGAAAAATTGAAATTTAAAAAAAAATGATGTCGCTCTTGGGCCGTGCATGAAACTAAAATATACTTTCTTGGTCTCCTGGCTAGAATCTAAGGGTAGTATCTGTTCTGTCTAAAGATGGTATAATGATATCGTGTCGTTTCCCTTCGCACCGGGCATCCATACAATGGAAATATGTTTCAGATCCCTATAGGGATATTGGAGATAAACTGTATATATATTCTAACACAACAATAATCAGATTACTAATGTTGAATAGCAGGGTACATATTGGGGAGATTAACGGGACATGTATAATGGGGACTCAGAAGAGATGATGATGAGGGAGAGACATTTATAACAGTTCTGTTAACACAGAGGAGGGGACACATAATACTTGGAAGGGTTATACAAAGTTTGTTACAAGATGATGATAAAAACACATTTACCTTTTTGGTTGTGAGGAATGACCACACGAGACAAACAGTTACAAACATAGATGGTCCCTTTATTATTCAATCGACCGATCAGTGATGTCAGGAATTCAAACTTGGATCTACATGGTCTATTTTCCTCCTTTCGCTTCTAAGGGGCTCTCCTCTCAATTTCTCCTAACTGACTCTCTCTCATCAACTCTCTAACTTCGAACCCTCAGATTCCTATATTGAGAAATCTCCTTTGTTTATGACATCAGAAGGGTGCTTACCAACGTGACTACTTCACGTGGATTTACAAATGTTTGTCCAAACACTTTGGCAAACAAAGAATCCTCAATCAAATTCAAACCTATTTTAAAAAAATATGTTTTAACTCGCATTATGCATTCAATTAACTGACATATTTAATATCTAGATTTCTAAAAGAATGGACAATCGACTCTTTTTCCGACATAAATAATATTTAATTATTTCTAATAGAATTAACAATGGAATTTCTAACATTTCATTTTCCATTATCTTTAACACTTGCCTGCAGGGTTCAATTCTAGCTATATCCTAATATAATTTTCACTTATCTAGTATGTCTTCTTAATTACATAAGAATGGGGACACCCCTTTCATGTAACACTAAGATAAATACTTTTATAGTTAAAAAAAAGAGGGGGGGGCTACAATAATAATGCAATAATGAATGTCCACAGAATGCCCTTCAGCACAATACTACATATGAAAGATGCTGTTGTGGAATTTCCACAGCTCCTGCTGTATATATATATATATATATATATATATATATATATATATATAAGTATAAAAAATCAGTCCATCTTGCTTGCTTGGGCGTTTAAACCGTCCATCCGGTTTGTGACTTCCGGTTTCAAAAAATTCGTCTGCTTACCTGCCCTGTCTTAAGTCCGATATTAAAAGCCACTGTTAAAGCATACACGAGGTCAACAATATCTTTTGTTTTAACTTATTTTAACATGTTTTCCTTACAAACAAATGTAATTTAACCCCGCTGAGTTAAAAAAAAACAAAAAAAACAAGTGATTTGAATATAAATATACAATTTATAACTAAAATCATATTCATAACCATATTTACTTCTTTTAGTAGCGCAATAAAATGGACTTGTGACCCAGCATAAAAGAACATACAATAAAAAGGCCTTGTTGTTCCTCGCTCACAGTTGTTTCTACAATAAATGATAGATTTCGAATGAAAGACATATACAACTTCATATTCAACTATGTGGAATCCTATCCAACTTGGTGAACTCCACTTTTTGTCTTCGCCAGTAATCTATGTTTCTTTAGTGTCTCTAGCAGCAGGTGGCATTATCCCTTGCTTCCCTCACGTCAATATGAATTTGAATTTTTGGATATTTCCTTCAATCTTTATCTTAAGAACTATTGGAAAAGAGTATCTAAGGTTCTGTATGTGGACCAAGGAAAAACTGAGAGATGTCAACCAGAAAACCAGGAAACTTATGACCATACACAATGCACTACACTCAAAGAATGATGCTTACTAGCATTATGTGAAAAGAAAAGATGGAGAAAAAAAATTGTTTTTTCTAGAAGACTATGAATAACACAGAATGCAGCAAGAGACACTGAAAAATGAACAAGACAGAAAACACAAAGGCAAAGGATAAGAAGAGAAACAGCTACATAGACGATTCATAAGGATGACAGAAGATGAGACTAACGAAAACATTTGGAAATGGTTACGAAAAAGACACCTAAACAGAGAATCTACATCCCTAACAACAGTAGCACAAGATAATACGATTAGAACCAACTATATCAAAGCAAAAACAACAAGACACAAGAAAACAGCAAATGCAGGCTCTATGGACATAGAGACGAAATGAAAAACCACATAAGTGAATGCAGTAAACTAACACAGAAAGAATAGAAGGATATACACATAGAAGGATGTATATGTATGTGTGTTTGTGCGCGCACGCATGTGTGTGTATGTGTGTATGTATGTGTGTGTGTTCTTTAAGTATAAAAGTATATTAATGCCTTATTACTAAAGATTTGATCGATGAGTAATAAAAGGGCAACTGAATATACCAATTCTAAATGCTTGTCCGGACGATGGACTAAGTGACTTGCTGCTGACCTCTCCCTCTCCCTTCCCACATGTTTCTACCCTCCCTCCCGTTGATAATAGTTTCGTTGTTTCTCTTTTTCTAAAAAAAAAAAAAACAAACAAACTTTTATACATAAAGAATGCTCTTGGACCGAGTTCTGTGGAATGATATTTTTCACTGTAACCTGGCGATGTAGGATTTCTGAATAGAGGTCACTACAGAAACATATATTCACATATGTAGCCAATAATGTTTGTATAAATAAACATATTATAAACACACTCTTGTTCATTCATCGAGCAATCTTTAATAAACACAGAAGTTTCAATAGATTTACATCTAGGAAACTAAAACTATACAACCATTATTTTGTATGATTATGGGAAAAATGTGCTTATTTAATTATATTTAATTCACTATTTAGTTCAACCTGGCTTTGCTCGGGCCCTATATACTGTTCATAACTTTATATGCATGAGTATATATATATTAAAAAGGTTGACTCATGTCCAGGTAACCAACTTCTAAAATTTCAAGTGTTTAGATCCAAAATTGGCGGAGGAGTTTGGTAAAGTCTGCAAAGGTCAACTCTTTCAAGTTTGACCTCTTGGCAGCTAAATTTTCGCCCAAAACTGATTAAAAAGCTTGCTGCATGTCTGAATACCCTTTATGTAGAATTTCAAATGTTTAGATCCAAAATTGGCTAAATAGTTTGCTAGAGACCGCAAAGGTGAAATCTTCTGAACTTTGACCCAAATTTTCGGTCAAAAACCGACTAAAAAGCTTGCTCTATCTCTGAATACAGTTTATGTAAAATTTCAAATGTTTAAACCAAAAATTGGCTGAGCAATTTGTTAGAGACTGCATAGGTCAATTTTTTTTAACTTTGACTCCAATTTTGACACCTTAATATTTATTGTTTTGGGGCTCAAATCAAATTAAAACGTTTGATTCATATCCAAGTAACCTACCTCTAAAAGTTCAAATGTTTAGACCCAAAATTGGTGGAGGAGTTTGGTAGAGTTTTTAAAGGTCAAATCGTTGAACTTTGACCCCTTGACAGCCAAATTTCTGGCCAAAAACTGATTGAAAATCCTTATGTCAAATCTCGAGTCTGTAGACTGAAAATTGACAGAGTAGTTTGGAAGGGAAATGTACACACACAGACACAGACAATTTCACTTTTATATATATATATATATATATATATATATATATATATATATATATATATATATATATATATAATGTCTGTATAGTTTTAGGTTCCACTGACACTCGTGTTTATTAAAGACTATATATATATATATATATATATATATATATATATATATATATAGAGAGAGAGAGAGAGAGAGAGAGAGAGAGAGAGAGAGAGAGAATCTTGCTGGGTGTCCAGATAACCAGTTAGGCTTATTCATGCCTGGAAGGAACTCTTCAAGTTTAGATGTGAAGTGATGGGGGCAGTTGGATGTCTTCTGTCAACTTTTTTCCTAACTTGCGTTGCTCATTTTGACAGCTCTATGGAAGGAAACAACGTGGAAGAGGGATGGAGCATACTATGGACCACCCAGAATTGTCCCTGGCCTCAAGGTTGCAACTGCCATTTTATATACAATAATGTAGAAATGTAACTGATACATATTTTAATTTGATAATCTCGCACAATATATAAAAAAAAAAACTTTCTGAAAGCTTCATATTTTGGAAAGGCGATTAAAACTAGTATTTCTATTCGTTCACATTGAGTTTTGCCTCCATTTTTAGATGCATCCAAATCTTATCCCAAGATGTAGTACTGCTTCCGCATCTGGGGAGGTGCTGCTCGAATAACCTTTCCTGCCTTAACAGAGTACAAAACCGAAATCTAGTGGTCAATGTCCTCTTCCCCTCTCTACTACCTTACAAAAGAGTTACTTCTCTTCCTCTATTTTCATGGCAACAATCACTATCAATAATTTCCCTTTCTCTCTCTGGATGCATATAACTAACCAAAATATCCATGAGCAAAGTTTATTTTCTAGAACTGCTCGTCTCTGAAACACAGTACTGTGGGACTACTTCCAGCTGACTACAACATCATTATTTTCAAGTTCAATGTAAACAAATTCTTGTTGAGTTGTCCTGTTCAATAATCATATTCTGTCCAATTTCCACCATCCTTACAAATCATCACAAAATTGTCTAATTGACCATCTGACAATCATTAATCTTCATCCTTGAGTGGCTTTTGGGCCTTGATTAGTGGTGATTCTTTAATAAGCCCTGAAAGAATTTTAGTATATTTAGTATGTAAAGTCTTTCCATCTGTTTGTATGACTCTCTCTCTCTCTCTCTCTCTCTCTCTCTCTCTCTCTCTCTCTCTCTCTCTCTCTCTCTGTATATATATATATATATATATATATAATGGTTGTATAGATTGGTTTCCTAGATGCAAACCCAATGGCTGCCTGATTATTAAAGAGTGCTCAATGGATGAAAGATCTGGTATATAGCATGTTTATTATACTAACATTATTGGTTACATATGTACATACATGTTTCAGCGGAATCCCAATTCAAAGAGATCACTTAATCAAACCAAAAAAATGTTAATATTGAAACGAGATTCAAGATTACATTCATTTTTATCAAATATATTCAGCTGTGGTTCTGGCCCTGAAAGAAAGTGGGGTGAATACTTTGTGAATGTGAGCAGTAGAGGGTTTGGAGGGAGATGTGGTGAAGAAAGGGAGTAGGGGTGTAATGGAAGGGAAGTATGATACCATGTAGTCAAGCTGGGAGACATTGGTATTATTTTAACTTTGCGATTGTTTAGTGGCCTAAGTTTTTGCTTTGATCTGAAGTAATATTATAGCCTCATCGCTGTTACTTCTCTATTTTAGGTCTTTATGGTTGTTTTTTTTCTTTTCTGGTGGCGACTTCATTATTCATCTATTTTACTGATAAACTCTATTTATTTATTTATTTATTTTATTTCTTGCCTTTTTTATCAGTTCATTTGTTTCTCACTTTTAAGTTATTTGCTTATTTATTTATTTGTTTATTTATAAAATATATGTTCCTATGGTCCAAATAACCAATAATGTTTGTATAATAAACAGACTATATATATATATATATATATATATATATATATATATATATATATATATATATATATATATATATATATATATATATATATATATAGTAAAGTGGAAGTGTAGAGTTTTGGTATATTCAGTATTCCATGCCCATCTCTCTGTTGAACTTATCCTTGAGTTGTCCATGTGCCTTAATAAATGCTAACTTTTTAGTAAATAAAAAATAAATAAAGCTCCTTTCTTCAACTTTCTGATTCCAAAAACATCTACTAGTTGCTGAGTTGCAGTAACCCTGTTGGGTTCTCAGATTTTCAAACTTTCATGAAAATGTGTGTGATCAGCCTAGTTTCAGACTATGTAAGTGTTTATTTATTCATTTTTTTTATTAACGTTTATTCAATCTAAACAAAGCATAATTCCACTGAATTATTAAGGGCTATTAAGATTAGGGACCACATTTATAGAGGGAGATCAACATGAGTGGGGAAGCGGGCAGCAAAATGTGTATTCAGGTTCAATTTTAATGTCTGCATGTTTGTTCGTTGAAGGAAACAGGGAGCAGTAAGGAAAAATAAAAAGTTAAATATAGCCCAGATTACTTACCCATATGCTTAACAGTTGTGTTCTAAAATTCATAATGATCGGTTAATTATTTTAGGAGTGTATCCTATATATATATATATATATATATATATATATATATATATATATATATATATATATATATAAACAAATATACACATTTAATTTTAGATGAATAGAGACATACCCCAAAGAGTGTAATTAAAACGTTACTTTACATTAATAATAAAAATATTGATTTTAAATTTTGCCGGATATTTTAGAAATAAGAGGGGTGTTCCAAAAGTAATGCCTCCTATTTTTTATTCTGTTCGAATGGATCAGAGGAGATTGCAAATTGCATTGTTATGACGACTGAACTTATGCATTCATGACCTCAAAATTTCATCTCGTTGTTGCAGATATTGATGGTGTGAGACTCTAAGAAAGTTATTCTTGTCATGGACGTGCATCAGAAGCAGAGATGCGTTATTGAATTCTTGGCAAAAGTGGTGGTGACTATGTAAAAAAATAAATTCTGGAGCACAAAAGGTCGTTTGTTTTAATGGTACCACTTCCGTCTTTGTTACTCTTCAACCTTTTGAGTTAAAAAATATAGGAAACTTTACTTTTGGTATGATCCTCGTAATTTGCATATTGAAACGTCATTATTAATGTATATAAACTAAAGGCGATTTTCCTTTATATTTATAGAATGATAGGTTTTCTGTAACAAACTACATGAAAAAATCGGGTTCATTATTGATTTACCGCAGGTCGTTGTTCAAGTTAACTCTCCTTAATATGATGTTGCATGTGATAATATTCCCACACTTTAACCCAGGCAACTTTCAGAATTATCAGTAGTAGCAATTAAGCAGTGACAAAGCAAACTAATACAAAATATGAATTTGTTTTTTTTATTTTTGCAGATTATTTTGGAAATAAAAATTATTTTTTGGATTTTTTTCTGGATTAAATTATATTTTTTACAAATTATTTTACTAATATAAATTATTTTTCTGATTTTTTATGACTTAAATTATATTTTTATAGATACTTTTGCAAATGCAAATTATTTTTCTGTTTTTTTTTATGGATTAAATTGTATTTTTGCAAATTCTTTTGCAAATACAAATTATTTTTCTGATATTTGCATATTTCTTTTTTCTTTTATAATTTTAATTTTTCAAACCGGGATTTAGGGTTAAGGGGGGTATATTTTGCTTTATGATAAGCAAATAATAAAATAAAATCAGAAAATAATTCGCAAAATTAGAATAAAAAAATTATTATAGTAGATTTATTTGTCCTGTCACAACTTTGAAAAATCATACAAAACTAGTTGATAAAATTTGGTAGCTATTTTAGAAGCTAATCGTTTAAATATATTCAAAATGCCCCAGGGACACAAATATTAACTGACTCAGCTTTAGTATAATAATAGATTTGTAATAGGTTGGTTGGTGTATTTGAGAAAAATGGAGCATCTGGTTGTGATGATTCATTTCAAATTTAGTTCATCATCTTCTGACAGTTGGATATAGACTGATTGAAATTCCATTGTTTGAGCTGTCAAATCAAGTGACCTGTGTATTCAAGGAGAAACGAGGGGCAGGGTCGGAGTAACTGCCACATCAACTTGAGTGTTTTTCTGGAAATGTGACATGTTGAAGATTTCAAATTGAAAACATTATTTTCAATAAGTTTTACACTAGCTAAATTACCCTTCATATTCCCACAGAAAAAAAAAACCCTACAATTTTTAGCGCAAATGACAAACAAATCAAGGGAAAATCTTTTTATGGAAGATCTATATATGTATAGGATTCAAAATACTTTTATCATTGCTAAGACTACTGGAAAAATGTTTGGATCATTCCACTGCTCCAGAAAAAACCTCACATCTGACACAATCATGTATATGTATAAAAGCCAGATCCGTCTTCTAAAATGAAGTACTGTGGTTATATCAGGAGAGGTTTTATTCAGAGTACTTTTTCTTACCTTGACAGAGTACAAAACGAACTGCACTATCTAGTGTGAGCAGGGGGTTACCGCTTTTCTTCTATACAGTGCCTTTTACACAGAAGAGATCTTATTAGCCGCTCTCCAGTGTATCGTTATATTCATTATAGGTACTTGATTAAGCTCCAATCTCTGCATCCCCCCCCACTAAAACATTCACAATAAGAATCCACCTAGCTCAATCACAGCAAAGAATTTTTTTCTCTCTGTACTGAAACGGAATTTCCATGAACAAGGTTTCTTCCTTAAATATTCTATCTGTGGAACAAGATGAGATATTTCCCAACCAATTTCAACATTGTCATCTTCAACCCCAATGGAAACAAATACTCGCTGAGCCGTCCTCTTCAATAATCAATTCCTCATAAATAATCGTCTATTCGTTCCATCTAAGAATTACAATTCCCTTGCATTTATTATGTTTCTACATTTTTTAGATGCGGATTGATAATTTGTATTATTTGGATTATTCGATCTACTGTTCTCATCTTGAGCATTATTTCTACAATGTTTCGACCGATGTAACCTCTGACCTTCTTCAGGTGTATTTTGTAAAACTCAGGCATCTTTCTATCAAACTAGGAAATCTGTACAAAATTTCAAAAGGAACCATTTCTTTAATCCACAGGGGCAGTATGCTCTTGTTCCGTCAGCCATAGAAGTCCTAACCAATTTGCAATTGTATTCTTAGTATCGCCTGCACAAAGATTGAACCTTCAATCTCCAAAAGACCATTACTTAGAACTGATCATTAATGACGTGTGGCACAACAGATAAAAACGCTAACTCATAATCAGTTTTAACTCCTGGAGGTTGAAGGTTCAATTCTTATTGCGTAATTCTTACGAATTCTACCTTGTCATGGCTGACGGGACAAAAGCATGCTACCCTCCTAGATGAAGTAAAGACTGCCATTCGAAATTTTGTGCAGATCCAAGAGTTTGACAAAAAGATTCTCCAGTTCAACAAGGCTAACACCTAGAACATAACACTGTATTATTGCATATTATTTATATTAATACTTTTACATTATCCAATGTTCAATTTTAGAGGTGGGGTTCAAAGTGTGTTCTCAGCATTGGTTAGGTTGTATGTAAGTAAATTAACATTAATTGCAATAGATTTTAGTAAATATATAATCTTCATACTCCATCGAGACACAATCTGCATTTCCTGGGAATATATAAGGATTCTTGTTCTCACCTACTCCAAGCACTGAATCCTGTATTAACATTTCTATTCTTATTTATTGAATTTTTATAACTTTCAAGTTATAAATGAAATAAAAAAGTAAAAGATCATGTTATATTTATGGATATCATATGCCAACTAAACGATATTATTAATTATATAATATTGGATGATATAGTTCCAGAATATGATTATGATTATGGGGATCTCTTTACCATTATGAAATGCAAAACATAAGAATCAAAAAGGTAATATGCTATTATTGTGTGTGTGTGTGTGTGTGTGTGTGTGTGTGTGTGTGTGTGTGTGTGTGTGTGTGTGGGCATAGGAAAGCATAGTTTCAAAATAAATTTGAAAAAGTGTAGGCGCACACACACACACACACACACATATATATATATATATATATATATATATATATATATATATATATATATATATATATATACTAGCAAAAGTACCCGTCGTTGACTGGGTTCAAAAACAGCCTACAGAAAATGGACTCTGATTTATGAAAGTATGATAGGTTATGAAAATGAAGGGTTGTAAAGAGATAGCTTCGAATTTGGGGGTATCAAAACCAAAGCAAAATATGATGAAAGTAAAAATAAAATGGATAAACCCCATAATTTATTATACCATACCTGTTCACACTGAAACACTTATCACAATATTCTGTGGATCTATATTAAAAAAACCTTGTTAAACTTTGTGACATATTTCCATTCTATGGAGGTCAGGTGCGAACGAACACCCCATAATTTTATTATACCATATTTCTTCAAACTGAAACATAATTATCAAAGTATACTTACGCAGATAGATATGAAAAGTCTTTATTAAAGTTTGTGCCTATTTCCATTCTATGGAGGCCAGGCGCGAATGCAGACCCCACAATTTTATTATACCATCCCTATTTAAGTTAAAACATACTTATCAAAGTATTCTTATGTACATCTATATCAAAAACACTTGTAAACGTTTTTTTTTATTTTCAGATTTTTTATTTACATACTTTGTGGACCAGGCACAAACGCAGACCCCACAATTTTAATGAACCACCGTTCTGCCAGATCAAACATACCCATTCCTGTGTCATGATACATCTTCTATCATTATATGTAATCAGTTTTTTAAAATAGTCAACCATATAGGAGCCTATTCATGACCAGACATACACACACACACACACACACACACACACACACACACACACACACACACACATTCAGCTTTATATTATAGACTACTTCATTTAATCACATAAATTAATATATGAAAATATAATATGTATATATATATGTATGTATATATACATATATATGTATATATGTGTATATGTATGCCTATATACGTATATATTTATGCATGTATATATATATATATATAATATATATATAAATAATATAAAGCTGAATGTGTGTGTGTGTGTGTGTGTGTGTGGTCACGAATAGGCTCCTATATGGTTTACTATTTTAAAAAACTGATTACATATAATGATAGAAGATGTATCGAGACACAGGAATGGGTATGCTTCATCTGGCAGAACGGTGGTTCATTAAAATTGTGGGGTCTGCGTTCGCGCCTGGTCAGCAAAGTATGGAAATTAAAAATTAAAAAATTAAAAAAAAAAACCTTTAAGTGGCCTCCATGATATCCATACCAAACCACTAAACATAGCTTATAATTTAACTTTCACTATATTTGTAACTGAAATATACAGTATCTTAGCTGTGATACTCGGGCTATTTTTCTGAGTATCTACTGTGCCTGACCTTAATGTCTGCCTATAAATACAGAATACGAATTCCAAATCACCATGAACTATTTGTTCTTCTTATAACTGGAAAAAAAACACCTAACAGCTAGCTACGAAATTCCAATAGACATTTTACCTCCAAGACGACTACCTCTGTCTAACCTGCATGCAAAAAAAAAAAAAAAAAAATTTTTTTTCTTCAAACTAAACCTTACCTGAAACTCTAAATCCTAATGGAGATCTACTGTTATTTGTAAGTAAATAACCCCTGTCTCTTGAATACTAACAATCTGCTCATTCCCACCAAGCTGCCACTTAACTCTTACATTGCACAGCATTTGTAGTGGAATCTTTAACTTCCAGCCCCTAACCCTCACATGCTAACTGCTTAGTCATCACTAAACATCTATACATTTCTACCTCTTAGACATGCATTAGAGTTCATTCCTATTCAGTTAGGTATTTAACAGCCAAAGTATGTACTCTGGAGCAAAACGATCTGCATTACATAACTATGTCTCCTCCTAGATAGTTTTGCAACGATTAATACGAAACTGAACCGATACTCCTTATTATGCTAAATGTCCATGACTCTTACTTGAAAGCTGAAATTATCTTCCCTCAATAATAGAAACACACTTTATACCTACAACTTCAACTTTATTCCCATCTACTGAAAACCTGCCCATATATCTATTTACCTAATTACACATGACTCAAAAATTACTGTTTTATCCGTACTATATTGCACTCACATCTCAACCCTCCTGTCATCTAAAATACAGTTTGGGCACAACTTGTAGTTCAATTCTTAACACCTACTCATACTGTCATGTTATCCTAGACCTAAGCTAACATAAATAAAATAAAAAAAATATAAAGGAAAAGCCTCAAACCACATTATCTCCTTTCTAACAAGCCTTCTTACAATCATAGTTGCTCACACTGCATGAGCTCTACTCAACATCTTTATCCAGTAACAATGAAATAGCAATGTCCCTTAATCACTTTGAGGAGTGTAACTATTCAGAAGATATATAACAAAAGTTTGATGGTTGCATTCACAAATATCCATGAGCTATCAACAATATCAACATTACTACTTTTACTTTCTCTACCGCTCTCCCTCACTCCAGGACTGCACCATAATAAACAAAGTCTCTGACAGCATAGACACAGCATTCTCCTTTGACATTAGCGCACAAGTACATGTATTTGGTGACTTTAATGTCTACCACAAAAACTGGCTTGGATTCTCTACTTACACAGATGCAGCGGGCAGCACAACTCATAGCTTCTCTATATCTCACTCCCTATCACAAATTGTTACGTTTCCCTGACCAGGAAGAACAACATGCATCACTTCTAGATCTGTTTTTGACCACAGTTCCTGATGATTGCATAACGAATGCCCACAGCCCACTCAGGAACGCTGATCATGCAGTGATAATGGTTGAAATCGCCCTAAACTCTAGAGCCAAAACTGAAGAGCCAGTGCTCAAAACAACGAGATATTATAAAAAGGCTGACCGGGAAGCCATCAGAGATCTTATCAGAGATGCCCCATGGGGAAATATTTTTTCTCTTCCTGCTGAACAGTACGCAAACGAGACCACTGAATGGTTCAAAACTACAATCGAAGCGCATGTTCCCATGCGGAAATTTTATAGCAAGCCCCACTCTCTCCAATGGTTTACTTCGACTTGCGCAACTGCCATTGCTCAAAGGCAGCATGCATACTGCAGATTTAACCGCCATAAGTCCAGCTCAAACAGACAGAAGTACATAGTTAACGTTAAGAAAGAAATAGCGACAGCTAAGAGAGAATTTACGGAAACCACTAAAAAACGCATCAAAGCACAAAAACTAGGAACTCGTGACTTCTGGAAAATCTACAACTGTGTAGTAAATAATGGGCAATCAACAATTCCCCCACTAACCAACAATCATAAGGTTGTTTGCTCAGCAACCAACAAGGCTAACATGCTTGCCAGTCGGTTTGCCTCAAACTCCACACTGGACCCTTCCAACCACCCCCTACCTGAATTTCCTATGCGGACAGACGCCATGCTAGACAATCTGAAAATCACCCCTGCTCAGGTGCATGCTATCATAAAAAAACCTTGACACTTCAAAAGCATGTGGACCCGATCTCATCCCAGCTGTGCTATTAAAAAAGTGCTCAGCCGAAGTAGCTCCAGTTCTCTCCAAACTCTACAACAAATGCCTTAATGAATCTTGCTTTCCGGGCTGTATTCAAGAATGCTGTACCAGTATTCAAGAATGCTGGCGAAAGAAGTGACCCATTAAATTATCATCCCATTAGCCTCCTCCCAGTTTTTGCCAAAATATTTGAGACCTTAATTAACAATGCTCTACTCCATCACCTTACAGATGCTAAACTTCTGACTGACAAACAATATGGATTTAGACAAGCCCGTTCAATAGCAGACATCCTAACTGTAATCTCTGAACGTATATACTATTCACTGGACAAAGCGGGGGAGGGCAGAGTAGTAGCTCTAGATATATCTAAGGCTTTTGACAGGGTATGGCATGAGAGTCTCTTTAGGAAAATTAGATCATACGGGATCACTGGTAGAATACTTAACATAATTAAATCCTTCTTAGATAAGAGAAAAATCCAGGTTGCCCTCGACGGTCGTACATCTAAACAATATGATACAAATGCGGGAGTGCCCCTGGGGTCTATCCTTGGACCTCTACTGTTCCTGATATTCATAAATGACCTCCCCGACAGAATTGCCTCTGACATGGGTATTTATGCTGATGACACCACACTCTATAACAGGCATGACAGGAAAACAAATGACACATATCTAAAGAAATGGAGAAACACTAGAGGATGACCTCCAATCTGTAGTGGAATGGGGACAAAAATGGATGGTCATGTTTAATGCTGCCAAGACTAAACTAGTTCCATTCAATAATTACAAGAAACCTTCTCTACCACCTATAGCAATGGCCAACGACTCTTTATCTGAGAGTACATCTTTCAAACTCCTTGGTCTAACGTTCACAGGAAACATGAGTTGGAACAATTACATTGAAGGCATTGCCAGGGCCGCTGCAAGGAAGGTGGGCTCTCTCTACCATTCTAGAAAACTACTAACACCCGAAAGTATCCTGTACCTCTATACGGCCACCATTCGCCCATGTATGGAGTATTGCTGTCATATTTGGGCTGGTGCATCTGCTACTAGTCTCTTGCTCCTTGGCAATGTTCAAAAGAGAATCGCAAATCTGATAGGCCCTGAACTGGCATCTAACCTTCAGCCTCTGTCCCATCGACGAAACATTGCATCCCTCTGCCTGTTCTACAAGTATTTTAATGGTGAATGCTCTGACGAACTGCAAGCACTTGTGCCCCCACGACGTGAACACCCTCGACAAACCTGACAGGCTGCTAAATCCCACTCCCACACTGTAGAGATCCCTAGATGTAAAAGATCTTTTTACTCCAATAGTTTCTTCCCCAGAACCGCTAGACTTTGGAATTCCATTCCAGGTCCCTGCTTCCCCAACTGTACTGATGTGCAGAAGTTCAAGTGCAACGTGAACCGACATCTTGCTGCCCAAATCCCTACATAGTACCCCAGTAGTTGTTGTCCCTGATAGTACCCCCTACACCAAAATGGCAATGTGTCTTGTTTGGGGTAAAAATGTAATAATAAAAAAAGAAAGCCCTTGCATCCTCAACGTAAATACAAGCAGCAAAATCCCACCCCTACGGAGTAGAAATCTCCAGATCTAAAAAAGCCTTCTCCTCTAATAGTTTCTCCCCTAGGACTGCTAGACTTTGGAATCCCTTTCTGGGTTCCTGCCTCCCTGACTGTACTGACATGCAGAAGTTCAAGTGTAATGTAAATCTTGCTGATCAACTTCCTATAAAGTATCGCCGCAAAATATATATACAAGTGAAATTGTTTGTGTTTGTGTCTGCGTGTGTACATTACCCTACAAAACTACTCTTTCAATTTTCAGTTTACAGACTCGAGATTTGACATAAAGGGTATTGAGATTTGAAAAAAACTTTTTAATCGGTTTTCGGCTAAAAATTTGGCTATCCAGGGGTCAAAGTTCAACGATTTAACCTTTGAAAACTCTATCAAACTCCTCCGCCAATTTTGGCTTGGAACACTCGCAATTTTAGATGTAGGTTACTTGGATATGAATCAAACTTGTTAATTTGATTTGAGCCCAAAACAATAAATATTAAGGTGTCAAAATTGGGGTCAAAGTTTTAAAAAATTTCACCTCTGCGATCTCTACCAATTTACACAGCCAATTTTTGCTCTAAACATTTGAAATTTTACATAAAGTGTATTCAGACATAGGGCAAGCTTTTTAATAAGTTTTTGGGCGAAAATTTGTCTGCCAAGAGGTCAAAATTTACAGAGTTGACCTTTACAGACTCTGCCAAACTCCTCTGCCAATTTGTGGTCTAAAAATTTGAAATTTTAGATGTAGGCTACCTAGACATGAGTCAAACATTTATATATATATATATATATATATATATATATATATATATATATATATATATATATATATATATGTAAGTAAATTTTTGGTACAGCAAAATGGAAGGAGAAATTTCAGAGGAAACATAATTTAATTTAAATACCAAAAAACAAGAAATGGGCAGGTGAAATTATTAAAATTTCCTTAAGGCCTTATCGTCTGACCCTCTAAGAGGAAACGTCAGAATGATAAATTAAAAACTAAGAAAACGAATGAGGGAAGAAGGGAATTTTGGTTTCGTTGGAAGAACAGTGGGTAAAAAAAACCAAAAAAAAAACCTGCATCCATCTTTACAATTTACTATGGAGGTTGAAGACTGTAGCTCTCTCCCATTCCTCGACGTTCGTGTTTCTAAAGTTGGTACTACGTTTGAGACCTCTGTTTATAGAAAACCTACATTTACAGGGCTCTATCTTAATTGGTTTTCTTTTGCCCCTCAGTCTAGAAAAATAAACCTCATTAGCGCTCTTACGCATCGTGCACTTATGATTTGTTCACCAAACCGTCTTGATACGGAACTTGAGGAAATCACAAATATTTTTCTTAATAATGGATATCCCATTAATATAATAAAATCTACTATTGAACGTAAAATTACTACATTTAATAGTGGTAAACATATTGGTCCATCACGTTGTCCCATTTATCTAAAATTACCATGGTTGGGTCCTGTTGGCCTTCATATTGTTGAAAGGATTTCTTCTGCTACTCAACGTTGTTTTCCAGCTACTATGCTTAGAGTAGTTTACACAACTCGAACCTTTTTCTCTTCTTTTCGTAAAGATGTTTTGCCAACCATTCAAAAGAACTCTGTTGTTTATAAATTCGTTTGTCAGTGTGGAGCTGACTACGTTGGCAAAACATCCCAAAGATTAGAAATGAGAATATCCCAACATATCCCTCGGGATATTCGACTACACCAGGTTTCGAGAACATCCGGGCACTCCCAAGCTCATGAGTCCGCCATTGGTAATCACCTGTTGAGTATAAATAGGTGTGCCGATCAATATTCCGATGGGTGGTTTTATGTTCTATACAGTGCGAGGTCGAACTATCATCTCAATATTATTGAGGCGTTAGTTATTAACAACTCTCGACCTAGCCTGTGTAGACAAAAGATTCTGAAACATCAGTTGGAGATATTCATTGATTTAAAACCACCTGAACAGTGAGATATATTTTTTTTTTTTTTTTTTTTTCCCCACTGTTCTTCCAACTGAAACCAAAATTCCCTTCTTCCCTCATTCGTTTTCTTAGTTTTTAATTTATCATTCTGACGTTTCCTCTTAGGGGGTCAGACGATAAGGCCTTAAGGAAATTTTAATAATTTCACCTGCCCATTTCTTGTTTTTTGGTATTTATATATATATATATATATATATATATATATATATATATATATATATATATATATATATATATATCGATCATCATATAACAATTAGATCACCGTGACTGACGTAAAAAACATTTGAAAATAAAATGTTTAAATTCAACGATATTTCTCGTGGTTAATAGTAGCCGATTGGATACGGTCTCTGCTAATCGAGCCAGAGATGGCTCGTGTTGCCGGGTTTGAATCTGTTGACTGGTGTTAATCGTGACACCCTGCACTGAAGATTCCCGAAAGGATGAAACACTAGTGTCTGTAGGTATTTAATCATTATAGTAAATAATTACATATATATACATATGTATATATATATATATATATATATATAATAAATAATTATATATATATATAATAATATATGTATATATATATATATAATAAATATATATATATATATATATATATATATGTATATATATATATATATATATATATATATATATATATATATATATATATATATACCGTCTTTCTTTAAACTACTCCATTTTAATTTACTTGAAATGATTCTTCTTCATAAATATGAAAGCAATAGTTCAATTAAAGATTTTAAGGACATTTTCATGGGTGTTATATTTGGGTCTCACAATATACTTAAGAAAAGGTGTCGTTTGTATCTACAAAGGTTTTATCTTTTTTTTCATTGATGATTATTATAAAAAAAAAAAAGCGCCAGATTTTATTATTCTTAACAGTTCCTTCATATACAGGGCGTTCCAAAAGTTTTGGGCACATTTCAAGTCCTTATATTTGTTTAACTATGAATGGTAGTAAGATGAAAGTGGTGCCATTTTAAAGCTAAATGCATTAATTTTTTTGTGAGACTATTGATTTTAAAAATTCTTTTTCTGATCCAGTAATGGCGTTCACTCAACCAGAAAAGGCGTTTTGTGTGCTCGAATTGGCATCATAGATCACATGCATTTCACAAAAAAAGATCTCACACCTTGCGATTTATTTTTGTGGGTATTTGTGAAAGGACTGGTCTATGTGCCTCCCATTCCAAGAGACGTGGATGAGCTGAAGGCCCGAATAACAGAAGTTTTTTCAACCATTGACAATGCAAGGCTGGGACGTGCTTGGCAAGATTTGGTCTCTCGGCTTGACGTGTGTCGTGTGACCAATGATACATACATTGGACATGTTTGAATATTAATAAGGAAAGCTTGAGATTACAAGCTTTCTGAATATACCAGATGCGTTTTTATATCCTTAACAGTTCTCAAGATATTCAATGTTAAGATATGCCCAACACTTTTGGAACACCCTGTATAACAGCAAGACGACCCGACATTGTGCTTTCCTTCATTCATTTCGTATGAATCAGATGATTTTAGTGTCAGCATCGGTTTCTCCAATATTTTTCTAGTTATAACTATTTTTAGAAAGATTTTAGGTACCCAGGTACTTACAGGAGGGGAACATAAAGGTTGCCAACATCCTAAGTGAGAATGTTTCTGTGGATCGAACTAGATTCGAACTTGACACACCCAGGTTGTCAGTTCATGTCATTAACCACTTATCCATCATCACATCCCGACCAGCCCATATTACCATATTATCTTTTTTATTATTTCTTAATTTTTTTAATTTTTTGCAGTTTATAATATTCAATTGTCCGGAGAAGCTGAAGAATATGTTCAACATTGAATAGCTGGGAATGAGTGCAAGTAAAGCGATAGCGATATTAATTGAAATAAATTTGGATAAATTTAGTACTTAAACCTTTCTGAGGCTATTCAGAGTTTCAATGCTTACCCTTTGTGGACTCTTACTCCAAGCCATGAACCCCTTTTTATTTTGTGAATTTTGCTCATTTTCAAGTTATCAATAAAATAAAATATAGTAAAGCTTCATGTTTGTTTTTTTATCAATGTCACACGCGAATGCCGACCACACGACATTATTAGATCTCATTTGATCAAAATGAAATATACTTCTCCAAGTAGCCTTTCATTATTTAGTTTCTGACAATGTTCTGGAGGTAGATCATCAATTCCTTATGAAAAGTTCATGAACAAACAAGCAGACATAAAACAACAATTGTATATACAAACACTAGAAAAGCACGACCCGTTTGGCCACCCATTGAACATGGGTTAGATTGTTTGAGTCAGGAAAAAAGTGAGTTTGGAAACCCAATTATTTTTTTTAGATAAATATCTTTCTGTTCAGTATATCTTCCTCGCTTTATCTCTCTTTCTTATTCCTGATGCTACCAGATCAGGCTGTCTGGAGATATCGGCTTCCTGACTTAAATGCACCAATCATTAATGTTATTGTTTTTTCCTGTCTCTTTGCAAAACTCAGTCATGGTGTGCAAACAAATTTTCTTTACAAAACAATTAAACAAAACCAAACACCATGAATAGATATTTGAAAATATAAAGAACTTGAAACATAGATTTTTTTTTTTTTAAGAATCGGATTCGGCATTAAATAACTAAAAAAGAGTTGATATGACATAAGACAAAACAACCAAGTAAACAGCATAAATAAATATTTGAAGATATAAAGAACTAGAAGCATTAGAACTTTGATATGCATGCATTACTGTCATGGGAAGCCTTTTTTGGTTTCAGTTTGGAGAGCGAACATCAGGGGGAGACAATTCAATTTGAATTTTATAAGTCATACATTTTGACAACATTCATTCATTTTTGCATAAAAAAATCCCCTGTAAGGAAAAACCCACACACATTCCAATAATGGTTGTTCAAACAATAAATTTTAATGATTATTTATATTTTATTATTTTAGAATTTCTATTTTATTTGTTAGGAAAGAAAGAGAGAAAGATTTGAGAATGGATAGACACGGTATAAACTAAAAACGGCAAACCACACAGAGAGGATGGGATTAACAAACTAAAACCGAGTAAATGATGAGAATGGCCAACTTGATCCGTAAATTGCAGATTACAGCTAACTAAACAATTAAAAAATATTTTTTCAGTCATAACTCAATCCCAAAACTAAGAAATATTTTAACCTGTATTTTGTGTGACTAAAATATATATGCAATACAAAGGCCTTGGGGAAACAAACGTTGATCAACTCAACTCTAGTTATATGATAAACAGAAGCTTTCTAGATTGTCAGATTTTATGTCCATTTTATTCTTCACAAAATCCAGTTATAAACCCATACAACTGATGCTATGGAAACTTCATCTGATGATGCATTTGGGGTTGGGGTTAGGGTTAGGCCAGCAATGTCTTAATGTGACGCTACCGTATTGAAGAAAAGCGGAAGTTAAATTTCCAAGATCAGATCTTAAATGTACAAAGGCAGAATGAAACGAGACGAGATGCCTGTATTGCTTCTTGTTTAAAAAGAAGGACCTCAAAGACTCTTGCAAATGAATCATATTGTTTACTGATAACAAAAAAAAAGAAAATGCAGATGCAACTTGTTTTTGATCCTCTGGATTAAATAAAAGGTTCCCAGTTGTCTGCCCTGGATCAAAAGGCCATGAATACTACCCACATCAATATCTCTCACATATATATCGATCTACCTTTCTCTTCTCTTCCTCAACATTCTCTCTCTTTCTCTCCTCTCTCTCTCTCTCTCTCTCTCTCTCTCTCTAAATACAGACCATTAATATGTGTGTATAAATACATATCTCTCTCTCTCTTTCTCTCTCTCTCTCTCACACACACACACACACTCTATATATATATATATATATATATATATATATATATATATATATATATATATATATATATTTATATATATATATTAGCATGCTGGCCCGTCATTGCCCGGTCGTAAAATATACTTAAATAAAATATTTTAATTAATGCAGATTTCATATTAATATAGAGTCAATTCTCTGTTGATTATTATATTGTACCTAATATATATTAGTGATTTCAAAAGCATTTCAGTGCTAGAATCGAAACAAAAACATTTAGTGCTCCAGCCTTAGTCGTTGCCATTTGAGCTCTCGGTAGATGGATAAGAAAACGTTAAAATTTAATCGGCCTAAATGTATAAGGGTCACTTTTATTAGACATACGTCTGCCGAATTTCATTTTTTTTTTTCATTTTTACGCATTACCAGCTATTTTTCAGGCTAATCAAATTGACTTTGTACTACAGATCAAAATCTCTTTTTTACAAATGTCGAGTCTGTAGGCAAAAAACTGTGAGAGGAGTTTGGTAGAGACTATTCCTCAGGCAAACAGAAATAGAATGCGAGTGGGGAATAATTTTCCCTTTAAGCAACTTGGTACCCTCTTATGGGGAGCAGCATTTATATTGTTTTGAAATATAATTACAAACTGACACGTATTTCATCGTCTACGACTCATCAGAGTGGCTAAATCTAGTGAGATTCGAAATCGGGATCCCACGATAAGGAGCCTAAACTCTTACCGATCGTCCATCCTGCACGACTGCTTGGATGTATCGCGATTTACTTAGATGTTATTTGTTTTTGCGATATGTTTTGAATGAATTTAATTATTTACGAAAGTGCATTTTTAATATGTGACCTTGTCTCTATGTCTCCCTAACAGTAGCAATCGTTACTTCCTGAACTGAGGATTGTGAAAGCATGAAACACTAGTGTCTGTGGGTATAAAAAATAATTGTTTATAATATATATATATATATATATATATATATATATATATATATATATATATATATATATATGCATATATATACATATATATCTACACATGTACATATATATGCACACACACACACATATACATATATATAGACATATATATGCATATATATACATATATATCTACACATGTACATATATATGCACGCACACACACACACACACACACACACACACACACACACACACATATATATATATATATATATATATATATATATATATATATATATATATATATATATATACTAGCAAACTGCTCGGCGTTGCTATTACATCATACCATTGCGTCATAACACATTATATATGCTTTGACGTCATTGTAAACAAACAAACATACAAGAATACGGTTTTATTATATATATATATATATATATATATATATATATATATATATATATATATATATATATATACAAGAAAAAGAAAATAATTAAAACTGTAAGTTGAACTTTACAATCAAAATTTATTGTTCGACTGAATACTCAAAAAAACAATTTACAAGTCCTTATTCTGCGGAGTTTCAAAGAATGCCATTCTTATTATTCTTCTCATCAAAGGACATAAAGAAATCACAAATTATATTTGTAGCAATGCTAGAATTTGCTAGTTAAGGCATTAAGTGAAACCGCAATTTATTGTAGCTATAAATTGCCAAATAAAAAAAACGAAAAAATATTGGATATGTAAAAAACTAATATAAAAACAAACCGCACATAATATTTCAGTTTGAATGAAACTTCTCTAGAGTTGATCCAAAATGCAAAATAGTTCTTCAGATAGAATGTATTCCAAAATATCTAAAGAACTATTTGATTAGTTCCTATTCTTCTGACGACTTATGGCGAAATAAATTATATATATATATATATATATATATATATATATATAGTAGTAAGTTATAAAATATATATGGCAATTAAGCTACACAGAATATTCCGCGTTTCATTCATGCTAGGATTTATCAGGCTTATGCATAAGCCTGATGAATCCTAGCGTGGATGAAACGTGGAATATTCTGTGTAGCTTAATTGCCATATGTATTTTATAACTTACTACCTAGCTCTACCTACGTATTGAGCACTGTTGAAGTAAATACTTAAAGTTCACGCATAAATTTATACTTTCTTATATTAATTCATGTGATTAAATTAAGTAATCACACACACACATATATATATATATATATATATAAATTTTTGTATACATATATATATATATGCATACATACATAATTTATATATATATATATATATATATATATATATATATATATATATATATATATATTATATATATATATCATTATGTATTTTGGAATACATATTCTCGGCAACAATACATTGAGTAACAGGGACACACTATTATTTATTAATCGATTGGTTACTAGCAGGGTCGCCGTCCTTGCCTGGTAGTGAAATATGCTTAAATATATTTTAATGCCTGCAGATTTTGTATTTATTATTACGGAGCTAATTTACTATTGAATATTATATATATATATATATATATATATATATATATATATATATATATATATATATAGTCTTTGAAGTTTTTAACCTTTAAAACTATACAAAAAATATTTTTTATCATTCGTTAGAAAACCATCTAGTCAGTAAGTCATTTAATCACCTGCAATCACTGCATCAACTCGCTCTCGAATTTACTATAGTACTAATAATTTATTTTTCAAGGGATCATCAGTTGTTTACCATGAAACACTGTTTCAGGGATATATATATATATATATATATATATATATATATAAGAGCAAACAGTTAATAAAACATGTTAAAAAACACTTTGAAAAAGAGTTAAGCACATATTTAATCTGGAAAGGAAACACTTGATAAGTGGATAGTCCTTAATCCGCGGAGTTTCGAAGAAATACCTTCCATCTCATCAGAGGGCAGGAATTAGCAAAATGCGGGATCGGATTTTGCATACAAAAGTATTTGATGAAACTATAAGTAAGTCAAAGATCTTACTTGATAACAAAAAGTGAAACAGGGAATATGGTGAAGAAAAGCGTGATTACACGTAAATGGATAGTCTGGTGAAAGGTAAATAATCCAATGACGGTAAAATCCAAAAATATAACTACAAGAAAGTTAATTGAGTTTCCATTTGCACAAGTAAAATCCAAGGAAATCACGTAATTGGAAGATGGTCCAAAATAATTCAAAAGGCCGAAATCCATGGAATAATTCTCAAATATGTACAAAGAAAAGAAAAGGGGAAAATTCCAATAATATTAATAAAAGAAAAATAAGATATGCTTTTCACACGACTGCTGAAACATAATAAGAAAGATCAGGGAAGAAGAGGGGGAAAAATGTATGCAAAATCCGATCCCGCATTTTGCTAATTCCTACCCTCTGAAGAGAAGGAAAGTATTTCTTCGAAACTCTGCGGATTAAGGACTATCCACTTATCAAGTGTTTCCTTTTCAGATTAAATATGTTTTTAACTCTTTTTCAAAGTGTTTTTTAACATGTTTGATTAACTGTTTGCTCTTATTTTAAGCTCTATCTCCTATTTGGTTTTATCGAGCTTTTACATCTGGTTGAGATTACTTTATAAATATCAATTCTTTAATATTTATAATATACTATCGACAGATAGATAAGAAAGATTTCAAATTAAACCACTGAATGAAATTGCGCATGCGGAAAAGTAATAGAAATATGTCGGCAAGTTGAAATGAACATTTTGCATTTACTCTTTATAAACCATCCTTGGTGTGTGATTACTATTTTCTGTTAATCTCAGTGTTATGTAACCAAAATTTCCCCCACTCTTTATCTGTGCCTAAATCAAAACGTGGATTCCATGAACAAAGCTTCTTTCTTAGAACTGCACGCCTGTGGAACTCTGTTCCGTCTGCCTGCTTCCCACCTGACTACAACTTGGATGTCTTCAAGTCCAACGTAAACAAATTCCTAATGAACCGCCCCCTTAAGTAAACACTTCATCAAATCTCCACACTAACGTAATGTACTTGCAATAACCGTTATCCCTGAGTGGCTTCCGGGCCTTGATAAGTGGTGACCACTGTGTAAAAAAAACAAAAAAACAGTAGTTTAATAATTTATCTAAATATTTAGACACACGCATGCATACGTCTATTGTTTTGTTTATATAGATTTATATTTATATATATATATATTTTTAAACGTTACCATTTATGGGATATGTCCAACCAAACTTGCACCTTCATCCAAAAACCTTTTGAAATAAGATACAAAACATTAAGTCATACATTTCCAAAAGAATCAGTGTTCGCACCTGAGCGTCAATAATATTTCTCTGCTTGTTATATATTTTACATAAGCGAATAGGTTACATTGGCACACTATTATTATTTCTTTTTTTATATATATAAAACTCATCGCTTATCGTAGGGGGAAAATATCTCCAATGTTTCTGAAAATCATCCAGAAAAAAACATATACTAGGTATAATAAACCCAGAATTCTAACTTCTGACATAGAACCCTAATATCAGTTATCTTTTTTCTAATATCAGGGGTCTACGTTCTAACCTTTCAGAAGTTAAAATTAAATTACAAGAGACTAGAACCGACCTATTGTTTTTGTGCATTGACCCCTCTGTTTTTGGAGATGATTTTACGGTTAAAGATTACTCAAACATGGCATTTTAACCTGTGCCTTAAGTTCGCCATGGCCATGTGCCTACATTAGGGATGGCAGGGATATATCGAAACCAGATCCTAAATTGCCTTATATATATTTCCAAGTAGCACTTAGAGCACCGCGTTCATATTGGCCCTCTATCGTCGCTACAGTGACGGAGTTACTATCTTTGAGAGTATCTCTGAGTAAATTGAGCATATTTTCTCTGATCATCCTTCAGACAACGTTCACTTCTGTGGAGAGTTCAATGTCCACAACGTTAAATGATTACTCCACTAAAACAAGACAGATGATGAAGGAAGGTTTTTTTTTTACGATTTCTCCCTAGCTTATGATCTAGCATTATATGATAATTTGTCAACATTGATGGAGACGACACGATTATCTATGGCACACTTCAAAGAGTAACAATGACCAAGATCTTTCCTGTTCCGTTGTTAGTCTTTCTCTACTCTATCATGGCAAGTGCTCGACTGAGCCTCAATCTTTAACCCTTCCCCCTCTGTAAAACATTTGCGATAAGAACTCGTCTACCTACTAGTACTACCAATAGTTTCCCTTTCTCTCTCTCGCACACACAATCTCACACACACACACACACACACACACTCTTTCTCACACACACACACTCTTTCTCACACACATACATACACTCTCTTTCACACACACACACACACACACACACTCTCTCTCTCTCTCTCTCTCTCTCTCTCTCTCTCTCTCTCTCTCTCTCTTTCGCGCACGCGTTCTCTACCTATCTAACAACCTATCTAAAACTAAATCAAACATTGATGAGCAAATGAGTTTCTTTTCTAGATCTGCCCGTCTATGGTTTACGGTACCGCGGACTGCTTCCCAGCTGACTACAACATGTCGTTTTCAAGTCCGATCTGAACAAATTCTTGTTTAGCCGCATTCATAAATAATCAAACTCTTTCTAATTTCAACCATCATTAACAATCATCCCCAACGACCACCTGGCACTCATTTAACTCATACTCTAGTGGCTTTTGGCCCTTGATAAGCGGTGAGATTTTAATTAAAAATAAATAAATAAAATTTACAACCAATGTATGTATTACTATACCCGTCCGGAGACGAGTATTCTACTAGTTAAATATAAGATTAGCCTTCTGTCTTGACCAAATTGTGTCTTTATTTTTTTTATTTTTTTATTTTTTTCTCCTAGTCATTTTCTTAATTAAGTGGGCTGGGCGTGCACTGTGCTTTATTAAGACGCCGACGACTCAACTAAAATCCACGCCGTCGCTCCCGTTGATCTAGTCATCTGCAGGCGAAAAAATGTTAATGTAGTTTGACATCAAAAGAGAAGTCCGCCAGTGTGTCTCGTTTAGCTATGAAAACATTTACTTGCAGATTTCAATGACCTAGAAAAAATTATCCAAATGATGGAAAAAACGTCTTTGCCGTTCAGACCCTTTTTTTTTTTTTTTTTTTTTTTGCTCACTCGTTTATTTATAGTATTGCATGCAACAAAAAGGTGGTTTAACTGCTCATGCAGTCAAAAGCGAAGCTGCCCCTGTTTCGTTTGAATAAAAGAGTTCATCTTATCTTGACTCCCACAAAAGAAATGTGTGTGTGTGTGTGTGTGTGTGTGTGTGTGTGTGTGTGTTTTTGTTTTTGTTTTGCGATACTTTTTGAATGAATTCAATTATATATACAACAGTGCATTTTCACCTAAATGTGAGTTGGGAATAATTTCTCGTTTAACCAATTTTGGTACCCCCAAATGGGGAGCGTCATATGTATTATTTTAAAAATATAATTATCCACTGACATGTGTTTCGTCGTCTCCGATTCAGCCACTCTAATAAGTCATAGACGACGACTCACGTGTCAGTTGATAATTATATTTTAATAATAATAATAATATATATATATAAAGTTTTTTTGTGTGTATTGATATTCATATTACACCTTTTTTCTATTTATTTTGGTATTTATTTGCTTCCCCACGAAAGCAAATGTGACACAAGGTCGTTTTTAATGTGGGGGGAAAACTATCTCCCCTAAACAAGCGCAAAAAGGGGGCGCTCTGGCAGCATCCAAATATAGTGATTTTCTCAGTATAGAGGGTTTCCCCTCCATTCACCAAGGACCAATTAACTTGAGTGTAGTATCAGAACAGATACTACACTTTGAAGTGTATATTTTTTATTCACTTTCAAAGTTTACAACCAAAACAGAAATAAACACACTTTGATCTTGGTCCGAAGGCAAAGAAAGAAAAAAGGCAAGCTTTTTTTTTCTATTTATTTAAGGTATTTATTTGCTTCCCCGTGAAAGCAAATGTGACACAAGATCGTTTTTAATGTGGGGGGAAAACCAGCTCCCCTAAAAGTAGGGCAAAAAGGAGGCACTCTGGTTGGGACCAAAAATAATAATTGTCCCAGTATAGAGGGTTTCCCCTCCATTGAATGGGACAAATTACCTTAAGTGCAGCATCTGCAGAACAGGGTATTTATTTGCTCCCCCACCGAGCAAATTGGGCACAAGGCCGATTTTTAATGTGAGGAGTGAAGGGGAAATGGAGAACAACTCCCCGGGGAATAGGGGAGCTGGATAGTGACAATTGGTATGAAGGGTTGCTCCTACATTGACCAAGGTCTTATATGTGGGGTTTGTATTTATTTGCTCCCCCACTGAGCGAATTAGGCACAAGGCCGATTTTTAATATGAGGAGTGAAGGGGAAATGGGGACCAACTCCCCGAGGAGTAGGGGAGCTGGATAGTGACAATTGGTATGAAGGGCTGCCCCTACATTGACCAAGGTTGTATTTAGTCGTTACGGCCCCGACCTTGGCATTATCTACTGCCAAGGCCTTATTTGGGGTCCGTAACAACTTAGGCACCAGGGCCAGTAGGGGGGAAGTGGGGAAAAATAGGGGTCTTTGCTAGTCCTAGGCTAGACTTGCGTTTGATAGCAAGTACTTTATTAAGTAAAACCTATACTAGAGTTTCTATCACGCACTATTTGCATAACCGCCTTACATTCTTACCAGGACCTACTTAAAATAACAGCTCCCCAGCTTACACGGATGGCGGGCGACATTCACGCTGAAAAATTTTAAAACAAATATGTACAGGAACAAAACAAAACTTATTTATATACAAAATAAAGTATTTTTTTTTTTTTTTTTTTTAATTTAAAAAATAAAAATGGGGGTGAAATGATGGGGAGGGGGGCAAACTAGAAAACACCCAAAAAGAAAGAAAAAGAAAGCAAATAAACAAAACGCCTATGGGGGCAGGTTAGTAAGGGACCCTCCCTACCTAATAGCTGGTCTGTCGTGTGAAACGCCCACTGTCTTCCGCTCCTCTCCCCCGGGGGGAAGAGGTGAAAGCAAGCAGGTCGTTCCCTAGAGGGGAGTGGAGGACCTAAGGGTATGTGTGCCCTACATTGACCAAGGTCTTATATGTGGGGTTGCCCCCACATATGGTCTTTGCTTGCAGTATCTGCCGAAGCAGATGGTATTTATTTGCTCCCCCACCGAGCAAATTAGGCACAAGGCCAATTTTTAATGTGAGGAGTGAAAGGAGGGGGAAGGGAAAAAGGGGACCAGCTCCCGAGAGGTGGGAAATGGGAGCTGGTTAAAGGTCAGGCATGCGGGGCCGCCCCCACATCTGATCTTTGCTAGTCATAGCTGGTCTTTGCTAGTCATAGCTTGCAGTATCTGCCGGAACAGATACTACACTTTGATCTTGTCCCGAAGGCCAAGAAAGGTCGTGGAATTGTATTCATCTGCAAAAGATCTAGCTAATTTGCATATCCTTTTAAACATTCATTTTAATTAATTCCCTCTTAGTTTTTTCGGTTTTCTTATGGGATGATTATCTTTAGTTAATTATTACGTGTAAATTCATGCAGACATTCTACATGATTTATACTTGCGTAATATTTGCGTAAAAAGGAGGGTTAAACACAAACCTCTTTCTATATACAGAGTCGGACTCTGGGATACGGTAACCCTAGGATTCGTTTTTTTCAGGTTACGATGTGAAATACGATGTTTTTCCTGTCCCCGGTTATGGTATTTGCCCCGTCTCACGGTATTATTTATAATGTTATTTGATTATATACATGTGTATTATATACTGTACTGTATTTTGTTACTAATTTTTAATGCCGTATCCCGGAAATGTATTGTATTTATGTATGTATATATATTTGTTTAAAAAATTTTACCTACAAAACTCCTCTGTCAGATTTTGGTCTACAAACATAAAACTTAATATATAGGGTATTCGAACCCATGCAAAATTTTATATTTGTGTTGTATAAAAAAGCTTCAACGGGAACTTGCTCCCATACTTACGAAACTATTTAAGCGCTGCCTTAAGGAGAAGTGCTTTCCGACTCCCTGGAAGACCTCATCAGTTTGCCCTATATTTAAGAATTCAGGTGATAAGTTATCTCCCTCTCAGTACAGACCAATAAGTCTCCTGTGTGTTATGAGTAAGTTGCTGGAATCCATATTAAATAGAGAAATATCAACCACCTCAGCAGGAATAACCTTCTTAGTGACACACAATATGGTTTCCGCTCTGCAAGATCTACCGCAGATGTGCTGACGGTTATATCCCACATGATTAGTGAATCTCTTGACAAAGGCTTCCTTTCTAGGGCAATTGCTCTTGACATATCAAAGGACTTCGACAAGGTATAGCATAAGGGTCTACTTCACAAGATTTCCAGCTACGGTATAACTGGAAATGTTTTCTCAATCATTAAATCATTTCTCTCCGATAGGCTCATAAGAGTAGTGGTAGATGGACAAAAATCGGAGGCCTGCAATATAAATGCTGGAGTCCCTCAGGGGTCAATCCTGGGCCCAACTCTCTTCCTGATCTACATCAATGATCTCCCTAAACACATACTTAAATCATTCGTTGACATCTATGCTGATGACACGACCATCTACGGCAACACATCAAAGGCTGTAAATGACAAAGTTCTCTCTGATTCTCTCTCCTCTGATCTCGAGCACGTGGTTCAGTGGGGGAAAATGTGGCTGGTTACCTTTAATGCATCCAAAACCAAACTCCTATGCTTACATCATCAACGCTCTGATCCCCATCTGGCATCAATTGTGATGGATGGCTCTCGTCTGGGTGAGGCCCCGTGTTTTGACAAGCTTCTGGGTTTGACCTTTACTCCTGATCTGAAATGGAACACATACATCAAGTCTATTGCCAAGGTCGCTGGAAAGATGGTGGGATCCTTCTACCGCTCCAGAAGATATCTTACTACTGATACAATTCTCTATCTATATAAAAGCCAAGTACGTCCAAGGATGGAATACTGTTGCCATATCTGGGCAGGAGCTGCTAAAAACAGCCTATCCTGCCTTGAAAGAGTACAAAATAGACTTCGTGGCTTAGTGGGGGATGCCCTTTTCTCTACCCTGCAACCTCTCTCCCACAGAAGAGACGTTGCGAGCCTATCCTTGTTTTATCGTTATTTCCATGGCAGGTGTTCGTCTGAACTCCAATCTCTGGTCCCCCCTCGCCAATCTTTCACCCGTCTAGCTGAATCCACTGTGAAAAATTTCCCCCACTCTATATCTGTGCCTAAATCAAAACGCGGATTCCATGAACAAAGCTTCTTTCTTAGAACTGCACGCCTGTGGAACTCTGTTCCGTCTGCCTGCTTCCCACCGGACTACAACTTGGATGTGTTCAAGTCCAACGTTAACAAATTCCTAATGAACCGCCCCCTTAAGTAAACACTTCATCAAATCTCCACACTAAAGGAATGTACTTGCAATAACCCTTATCCCTGACTGGCTTCCGGGCCTTGATAAGTGGTGATCACTGTGTAAAAAAAAAAAAAAAAAAAAAATCCGGGGAAAATCGGTGCAAAAGTGTGAAAAATAAAGAATGGAATTTGCCAGGTAAAGGTCGAACGACGGCATTATGAATACACATGTGTAACGTAATAGCTATTGGTTCATATTTTAATGTTTAGCCTTGCAGCAAACATGTCTTCATAGCTCAGCCATTAACGTCAAAGGAAAAAGTAAATCATAAGCTAAACGTTTTGGTTTTGATTCTCGACAGTGGCGCACGAGATATTTTTTTTTTTTTTAACTTTTTAAATCATTACTACATATTGGGTCCAATATAATATAATAATATAATAATATAATATATATATATATATATATATATATATATATATATATATATATATATAACCAAAGCCTCTATATATATATATATATATATATATATATATATATATATATATATATATATATATATATATATATCACCAAAGCCTCTGGGGCTTTGATTGAGGAGAGACTAAAACTTGCTGCTATGTTTTCAAATGATCTGAAATAACACAAGGGGAGACTTGATTTCAAATATTTATCATATGTTATATCTCCCCTCTTTTAGAAATACGGAACGATTATGATTATCTCCAGTATCAAATAATCCTTATACAGTGTGAAACTTACTTTATGTATGAAAACCGAAGAGGGAATCAAGTCTCCTCTTGTTGCTATTTCATATCATTTGAAACCATAGCAGCAAGTTTTAGTCTCCCCTTCATCTAGGCCAGAGATTTGGGGGAAATATGTCTGTCGGTGTGTGTACATTTCCCTATCAAACAGAAATTTGGCTTTCAAGGGATCAAAGTTCAATGATTTGACCTTTGAAAACCTAACGAATTCCTCCGCCAAATTTTGGATCTTGGGTTTTCATTTATGACTCTGGTATTAAACTCTACTTCCTACTGTCGTAGCAAGCTTTTTTACTTGGTTGGGATAAATATAAACATTAATACCTATAATGGACCGAAGCTTACATTTGACTTTGTTTTCTAAACTTATATTAATTGCATGATTTATATATATAAAAGTGAACATGTCTGTGTGTGTGTGTACATTTCCCTATGTAATAACTGTCAATTTTTAGTCTACAGACTCGAAATTTGATATACAGGGGACTGAGATTTGAGAAAATCTATGTGATCGGTTTTCGGCCAGAAATTTGGCTGTTAAGGGGTCAAAGTTCAACGATTTGACCTTTAAGAACTCTACCAAACTCCTTCGACAATTTTGGGTATAAACACTTGAAATTTTAGATGTAGGTTCCTTGGACATGGATCTAACTTAATAATATGATTTGAGCCCAAAACAATAAATGTTAAGGGGTCATAATAGGGCTCAAAGTTAAAAAAAAAATTTACCGTTTTTTTGGTTTTTGTTTTTATTTTTTGCTCAGCATACACCTCCAAACAACCAGGCAACGCCGGGCACCCATGCTAGTATATATATATATATATATATATATATATATATATATATATATATATATATATATATAATTAAAAATATGTATCTGTGTCTGTATGTGTACATTTCCCTACCAAATAACTGTGTCAATTTTCAGTCTAGATACTCGATATTTGACATACGGGGTATTGAGATTTGGGAAAATCTTTTTAATCGGTTTTTGACCGGAAATTTGGCTTTCAAGAGGTCAAAGTTCAACGATTTAACCTTTGAGAACTCTACCAAACTCCTCCGCCAATTTTTGGTCTAAACACTTGAAATTTTAGATGTAGGTTACTTGGACATGGATCAAACGTTTAATTTGATTTGAGCTCAAAACAATAAATGTTAATTGGTCAAAATTAAGGTTAAAGTTAAGAAAAATTTGACCTTTGCGGTCTCTATCAAATTACTCAGCCAATTTCTGGTTTAAACATTTGAAATTTTACATAAAGTGTATTCAGACATAGGGCAAGCTTTTTAATCGGTTTTTGGTCTAAAATTTGTCTGCCAAGCGGTCGAAGTTCAAAAGATTTGACCTATGCAATCTCTAGCAAACTATTCAGCCAATTTTGGGTCTAAACTTTTGAAATTTTACACAAAGAGTATTTAGACATGCAGCAAGCTTTTTAATCAGTTTTTGGGCGAAAATTTAGCTACCATATATTTCTTAACTTTCGAAATCACTACTTTATATTAGGTACAATATAATAATCATTCGAAAATTGACTCTATAATAATAAATATGAAATTTGCATGAATTAAAATATCATATTTAAGCGTATTTCACAACCAGGCAACGCCGTGTGACATGCTAGTACTCTATTAATTCTATAACCAATAATATGGTTTTTGCTAAAATCATCACTAAACATTTAAAAACGCACCTTCTTTTCATATTCTAGATACCCAGCTCTGAAGATGGCCTCAGAAGAAAGTGAAAACACTAGAGAATACAAACATAGCAAATACATCAGCCAGTTCCATAGCGAAAGTCTAAAATTAATCAGAAAAAAAAGATGCAAACTGAAGTTATAGAGACAGATTCATACCTTTCCAAAGGATACTAGAGAAACTAAGTTTTTCATTTGGGTCCATCCATCCATGCTTCCGTTCAGTCTTGAAAGACAAAGGATACTCCTTAGGGGCAGTAGCGCATGTAATTGTGAGGCAAGAGTTGTGCAATCACCAACCACACCTCTTGTGAATCGGCACTGCTTGAGTCCAGTGGCAAGGAGAAAACCAGGACGACTGGAAACAATGCCAAGATAAGCAGAGAGCACATACAGTACCTAAAAGTCTCAAATGGTTACCCGTTTAGTACTGACCAGGTTCAACATTGCTTAACTTTAGTGATCCAGCAGGAACCAGTGTGTCAACGTGAGTAAACTGGCACTAGATATTCCAATGGTCACTCATTTGAGCACTGACCAAGATCAACACTGTTTAACTTCAAGTACACAATGAGTTTTATAATTAAAAAGAATCCCTCAGTGGCTGTTTAGTATTACACTATGAATACAACATTGTATCACATGGATACACCAGTTTTTATTAGATCACCAAAGTTAAGCATCGTTGAGACTGGTCAGTACCTGATGGGTGGTCATTTGAAAATACCATGCACTGTACTGTGGGAGTCATGATGATACCATTCCTTGCAAAAACTAACCGCATCAAAATGATAACTGCAATTGACGGATGAGTCGGACCATTGCTCAATGGTAGCTGCAGATTAGACAGATGCATGTCAGTGATTCTGATCATGGCCTCTTTGTTTCGTTTTACTTCAATCGAAGTTTTCAGAAATCAAGGGGGTCCGTTTCCAGGGGCTAACATTTGATCTCTATATCAGATACATAGATATTTGAGTGTTCCATTAAAGTTTTTCTTTACATCTAAAACGTTGAGTTAGTAAAGAAGTGATCAACATTCATTTTCTTTTCTCCAATTCACTAGTTAAATATGTTATTGTATATCTTTCTTGCGGTCCCTTAATCTTGCTGGATTCCAGGACAAAAATTTATCTACTCTGGTGGAGTGTTCAATTCAATGCTGTTACTATAGGCAGCCTCACTCGGAGAAGGTGCACCATACCTCATATATACTAGTATAGGCTAGCCATACCGAAGGGATCTTTTTTGGGGTGCATATACTGTGTTATTTTGGAATATATGGCCATGGTTTACTTGTAAAGGAAATTATCCTCATGCCAGGTTGTCCTGACAAACACCTATACAGAGAGGCCTTAGACACTCGAGGATAGTGACTGGTAGGCATTCAAGTTCTCTCCTCTGTATTGTATGTTAGTGATTCTTATAATGGCTTCTGTACTGTGCGATATGGTGTCTTAGAAAAAAGGTATTTGGTGGGAGAGTCTTTGAGGTCTCACACCTGTAATTCACCAAGAAAATCATGACATTGTATCCAAACTGATTATTCCAAACGCGACTTGAATTGAAATTACTCTAGAATTTGAATTAATTTTACCGTCAAACTGATCGGAAATTACTTTCCAAAAATTAATTATTTCAATCTTATTTTGAAGAAATAATTTTCAAAATTTAAATATTTCAATTTAATTTTGAAGGAATTACTTTTCAAAAATTAAATATTTCAATTTAATTTTGAAAAAAATTACTTTTCAAAAATTAAATATTTTAATTTAATTTTGAAAAAATTACTTTTCAAAAATTAAATATTTTAATTTAATTTTGAAAAAATTACTTTTCAAAAATAAAATTTTTAAATTTAATTTTTGGAAATTACTTGTCAAAAATTGAATATTTAATTTTTATAGTGATGATTCCCAAATTCCACATTTCTAGAATTATTTCCATTTTCATTTGGGGGTTGGATATGGAGAAGGGTAACCTTCGTAAATGAAAGATCATTTTCGGTAACTTTGTTCTTGTTAAAAATCTGCTGAGTGTTGAGGATCAAATTACATTAAATTTCAACAGCCAACTTCACATCTCACTAACGCTCAATTTTTTTCATAATAAAATTAATTCAAATCACTAAAAAATTTGAGAGAAAAAAATAATTTCTATATGAAATAGAAACTGGTATGATAGTGAATTTTTTTTTAATCAGTTATAAAATCCTTTTCCTCCACCCCCGCATCTGATACGTTGTGACCTTGGATGTTATCGATCTACTTACCTCCTAACCAAGTCTTAACATAAAATTGGTTCTTCCTTTCCCTCATTCAACATTTTGAAGGATTGATCAGTTGGAATTCAGGAAATCGGTAGCAGAGCGTGCATTGCCAACGCCGAGAGGAGGGGTGGAGTAAATACTGCACTGCATAACCAGCAGAGAGCACTGAATCAATTCCACTAATCCAGGAGTGCATTCTCATTTTTGTTTTTAGTGACCACGTGTTCGGGTATCTTTTTTACCGTCATTTTTTGATGTTGTGTTATCGTGGATCAAACAATGTCGGAAGAAGAAAAGGATAATAAAAATAAATAATTTACCTCTTCTTATGGTTAAGCACAAAGTCACGTGTGGGTTCTTTTGAATTGAAAGTCATGTTTAATTCTAGAAAAGTTTTCTTAGGACGTGTAAAAGAGAATATCATATATACTCTCTATAAGTCCTGGAGATGAAAAAAAAAGTTTTCGGTGGTTAGCTAATCTGCATAAGTCTTAAACTTTAAAAGTTTGCAGACAAAGAGCAAAGATTTTTTTTTTTTTTGTATGTGGGCACGAAAAATTATGTGCAGAACAAACTGGATTCGAACTTTGCATACCTAGGTTGTCAGTTTTTGTTGTTAACCACTTAACTATCACCACGACAAAAGAACAGGATGTACATACACATTCATTTACTCTCACCTAAACAGTTTTTTGACGACAAACATAAATGGGGAATTTACGTATAAAGGGCATTTTAACTTAAACACGTCTTTTGCAACTTTAAATTTTAAACCCAGTGTAACCACCCCTTTTCCACTTTCTATCCTACGCCGCTTCACAAAATCCCTAATTAATATAAATGATATTTCTAAAAATCCCACTCGTAATAAAGATGCAAATTTTTCATTTAGCAAAAATGTCATGAAGCTGAGATTACCTCCGTTGTGACAGATTTATTTCCCTTTGCGCCCTGCACTCTTTATTTACATCGGCCATATTAAAATATCGAATTAAACTAGATGTTTTTTTTAATCTTTACTTTGCGTATTCAATTAAAATTACTAAGAGCTATTGTTTTTCTTTTTAAAAAATAAATGACGTAATATTTTCATACAATAATTACAATAATACCATCTTAGGACGTGTAAAGGAGAATATTATATATAACATTTAAATGTTCATTTAAATATCATAGACTCCTTCAGAATAAAAAAAAAAAATAAAATGCAACACTCAAGAGCAACAGCAACAAATATCAATCAACTCGAACATAGCTTTTATATATATTAAAAAATAATTTTATTTGACATAGTAGTTTTTTTTATTATTATTAGTGGTGTGAAGTGTTAACTCTCTTTTGACTGGTAATCCATTATGAAATTAGGAAGGTTTATGTTCATCAATATGGAATTAAAATCCGTTATATTTTTTTTTTATTAGAGCAGGCTTAGAAATATTTTGATATACAGCTACATATAAATCCATATGCTTGGATAAAAGAGAAAGATTTAGAGATAGTCATTCATTGCTGTTTGTGTAAATAGAAAGCTCTTGGTAAGGCATTTATCCATTGGCGTGAATCACCTCAGCATGTGTATTTCCTGGTAAATAATTTTTACATATTGTGATGAAGTTAGGAGGATAGATGTTTCTAATTAAACTGATTTGATTTTTCCAATGTACTGTATTTATCATCGAAATTGCAATGCTCCTAGCCTGTTTAATGTACCCATATACGAGAAGACAAAAACTAGTCCTCGTAGAATTCACATGACTTTGGAACGAAGCATACTGTCAACATTTTGCCATCTGTTTGTGTGGGCAAAACGGTGTTCCTTTAGATCTAGTGTTTATTTTAAAACTTTAAATAATTTCAATTGAGTTATTTCTTTTGGAACGTATGTAGCGAATCTGTTTGTGAAATAGCGATTCGCTACGGACAATTAAAATGAATTCTCTGAACAAAACAATTTAATACCACATTTAAGCCTCCTTACAACGATTGAAATCAAGATACAATGTCGAGAATCTACATTACAATTTGGATCAAAACACATCACATGATTTCAAGTTTTACAGCAAGTATATTAAAATATCCAACTTGACAAGATGTGTTGTATCCTTACATTGCGTATTCAATTTAAATTACTAAGATCTATTGTCTTTCTTTTTTTATTAAATCGTGCCAAAAGTAAGGGCTCCTGTTTTTAACTCAAAAACTAAAACGTTGAAGAGTAATAACATTAAAACGAGTAACCGATTGTGCTCCAGAATTTATTTTTCTACATAGTCACAACCATTCTCAATACATTTTTGCCAGCCTCTTTTGATACCTTAGTTGTAAAAGCCCGGAGCACACATAGTCACTCTGTAATCGACAAACCTATTTCCTAGCTGTGCTTACATCAGCTGCATTGGCTTCGTAAACGTTCAACAGATGCCGGTGAATGTTGATCGGTTAATTTTTTATGCATGGAAGAATTCAGTGACACATCTCAGATGCTGATGCACGACCATGATAGGGGTTGCTTTCTTAGAGTCTCACCATCAATATCAGCAACAGAGCGATGAAACTTTCAGATTATGAATACATAAGTTCAGTCAGCATAACGATGCAATTTGCAATCCTCTTTGATCAATTCGAGTGGAAAAAATAGGAGGCATTACTTTTGGAACTTTTGCATAAATATCACATGTCATATTTTTATATAGTAAAAAGAATACCTATGGAGTGACGATGGCTAAGTGGTTAATGACATTGAGTAAATAACACGGATGTTCCGAGTTCGAATCCAGTTTCTTCCACAGAAACACTTTCATCAAACCCACACTTGACCTTGTGTCTAACCTCGTAGAGAGGAGGCAGATAAAAACAACTAGACGAATACTTATCCTATGATGGTTAAAAGTAATCCCATTTAACAAATTTCCACTACTAACGATTACTACAATATTGTCCCATGGACTAATGTACACTCATTAACCCTTACCCTCGAATAGCCTCCGGGGCTTGATAAGTGGTGACTTCTATGTAAAAAAAAAATAATAATTTTCCGAACAAAACAGTTTTACACCATATGTAAGAAAAATATTAGATAAGTAAAAATGAGATTAGATAGTCCGAGATTCGAACTTTGTAAGCAAGGTTCAGAAATGGAATTTTGCATTGATCAGTTTTACATAAAATAGTTTAGATATGCTTGTTTGCAAAAAGGGATTTAATTGTTCAATTCTTTTTATGAAAACTGAATTAAAATATGGTCAGCTAGAGAAGAACGAACAATAGCAATTTAAAAACATATTGAAAAATAAGTTAGGTCGAAAAATAGGTTAGTGAGAATTCTTTGTCTGCAGAAATGGTTTGGAAACACGTCTGTTTAGGCCACGAGGGTCGATCACGTTTACAGACACATGTATGACGTCATGGCAGAAATGAGTTCTCAATATAGGAGCTAGAGTCGAAGATGAGTTAGAGAGAGTTGGAGACGAAGATCGGAGGCAGTCGAGTCTGGATCGAAGCCAGCACAGTCAGCCGGACAGAGCTGACATGAGGAGGGTCCCCCTTTAGAAGCGAATGGTTAGAACATTAAACATGTAGAAACAACTTTGAATTTTTGGATGTCATCATCATTTCGACCGGTCAAATGGAATAAAAGAACATCATCATATTTTTGTAAAACTGTGTCGTGTCGTCTTTCTACAGAAAAAGGTAATGTGTAATCACCTTATATGAACATCTTAATGAACTTTGTATAACCCATTCTAAGTAATGTGTCTCTCTATCATAAGTAATGATTCTTCCCCTCTTGTGTTATAAGAACTGATCACCCTCCCTCAGTCGCTTTGTTAAGAATCTACAGAACTGTATAAATGTATCTCTCCCTCATCACCATCGTATATCTTATATTACATGTACCCGTTACATGTCCGCTGTCTCTAGTCAATATGAATGCCGGCTATACAACGCATATTTAGATGCACTCGTGAAAATTGAAATCAAAATATAATGTTGGGAATCCTTATTCCAATGTTGATGAAAATCCATTACATGATTTCAAGTTCTAAACTTCATAAATATTACTTACAAAAAAAAAAATCCTTTATATGATTTTGATTGTCAAAAATCTCTAAAAATTTAAGGTTTAAGAATTTAAGCTCTTAAGAAATTGAGATTTAAAGTTTAATAAGGTATTAAGAAAAGTTGAAATTCAGGTAATCTTGCTTAATTGATGTTTAATGACCATTAAACAAATTTAATGCAAATCTGAAATATTTGAATTTTGAAATGGGAGCTTGTAGTCATAGTATGCCCTCTACAAAAACCTTTTAAATATTCCAAAGAAACTGAAATTTGGGGAATATTTAATAATTAATATATAAAGGCTATTTTTTAAATTGCACACAAATCGAAGGTATCTGAATTTTCATGAAAGAATTCTACTCTCTCTTTGCCTTCTTTTCATAAAATTATATTAAACTAAATATAGTCCACATTATCCACCCTTTTTCCTAGGGGTAAACTGCTGTGTCAAATAATTGTTTTTCCTCTTGAAAAATTCATTAATTAGTTTATGAATGCAAATGTATGAATATATATATACGTACCTAACTTTATATAGAGATCAGCTGTTTGAAATAGCGCCAAGCAGCATTCTTTTTTAGGATTCCCCTAAAGTTAATGTTAACCCATTATTTCATTGTTTAACCGAGCAAGTCCCGAAGGATAAGTAAAACGAAAGAAAGAAAAATCATTTAAATTAAATTGTTTGTTTTTTAAGCTGAAGAGTTTAGTTTTCAACAATGAAACAGAACATGCAGCCAATTTTTAAAGATTGCAGTCAAGGAAGAATGGAAGAAAAAATCTATTTAAGCATTCAAAGTAGTTTTATGTTGTTTTCGTAATACATTACTAAATGAGAAATCATTTCAATTTAAAATCCAGTTAATATTATGCATCTACATTTGATAAAAGGACACTTGAAAATGTCCAAATTATGTGGAAAGGCCAAAGCAAAACAAAATGGCCATCGAATTTGGTTTCGTGTTAATCTAGCAATGAAACGAATTTTAACTCAAAATGATTCCTCATTCAATATATATTAATAATGATATAAATTAATAACACTAGTCAACAGCAAATTTGTCGTTTGAGTTTTTTTTTTTTAGTTTTTTTTATTTTTTCAGATGATTTAGGACGAATCTGATGCGCTCAATCCAAAACTTGTGTTAGTTTTGCTCAATCAGGTCAAGTTTTTGAGCTCTGGCAACATATAACTTTTTACTTTTTTTTGTTCACATGTATGAATGTGTGAAGCATTTTAGAAGAAGTTGGTGAGAGTAAACTGCTGTGTCAAATAATTGTTTTGATTGGAAATGACTATTTAATGTAAGAAGTATTCAGGTCTGATAGTTTGGGGTGATTATGTCAAAAAAGACCATTTCAAAATCATAAAATCCGCAATCTTCGAAAAATTGGTGTGTAGCATACACAAAGAAGGGCTGGTCTGTGTGAGAGGAATTGGAGCCTTGCAAAGAAAGGAACGTCATCAACGACTCTCTGGTGGACACAGACAGAATACGTTTCCCATCACTGCACATTAAGTTTGACTTAATCAAGCAGTTCACAAAGGTTTTGGACAAGAGTGGTGACTGCTTCACTTACATGTGCCAGGCTTTTCCAGGATTGACCACTGAGAAGTTGAAAGCTAACATCTTTAATAATCCTCAGATTCAACAGCTCATCAGAGATTCAGAGTTCGAAAACTCAATGAATGAATTGGAACTGGAAGCATGGAAGGCGTTTGTTCTGATAGTGAAGAACTTATTTGCCAACAATAAGGCCAAAACCTATGCAGAACTTGTCAACAACATGTCGACTGCTTTCAGAAACCTGGGCTTCAACATTAGCATCAAGATGCACTACCTATTTTCACAGATGGGCAGGTTTCCTGGGAACCTAGGTTTAATGAGTGACGAACAGGAGGAGAGATTCCATCAGGACTTGAAAGAGATGGAGATCAGATATCAGGGCCGCTGGGACGCAGTCATAATGGCTGACTACTATTGAAATCTAAAGAGAAATGTCCCTGCTTCTGAGCATTCCAGGAGTTTAAAACGGAAGTTAAATCCTTCAAGTTGGAACAATGGTGAAGCAACATGTTATCTACATATACTTACCTTTGTAGTGGAAAAGAAGTTTAAGTGAAATTAAATCTCTTTGCCCTAAACAAAATAATAAAACAAAAGAAACAAAACAAAATGACTTCTTCTGGTTTAAAATGCACTGCATTCATTTTTTAACAAAAAAAGCAAGATGAATAAGCAAAGGTCCGATCAGTGAAAGTTCTTGCGAAGGCATTATAATTAGAATGTTAGATAAAAGTTTTTTGTGGAATTAATAAGATTAGAAGGTAAAAGACTTGTGTGAAAATAATATCCTTATGTTAAGGTTGGTGTTTTAACTGGTGAAGTTCGCCTTATTTAAAAGTCCCATGAGGAAAGTAATTCGTGAGGAAAGTAATTTGTTGTTATTAATTAGAAAATGTGCGGAATGGGTGCGTGTGCGCATAAGTGTGATGTTTTAGTGCCTGTGTGGCGTGTGTAATCATGGTTTTGACGGCTTTGATAGCGACAATGCTATGAAAACGAGAGACATGGCCTTGTGTGATGGCGAAGCGAGAAGAAGGGAAAAAGAAGGAAAGAAAGAATGTTTGATGCGTTTTTATACATTTTGGAGCGGCTTCAAAACAAGATTGCTACTGCTGATATTTTGGTTTTTGGAAAAGCGCTAAAAAGACAATCTTCTAAATTTTCTCATTGGTCTCTTGTGTCACATGATACTGTCGTCAACTACGTCCGCCAGAAATATGTTCATTTTACGTTTGTTGTTGTGAAAAAAAATGTGTGGGCGTATTTGAAATTATGCCGTTGCTAGAAGAACTTATTTTTGTGCAAAATGCGCGAGGAAATTGAAATTGAAATGAATAGACGTTTGTTTATTTGCGTGTGTGTGTGTGTGTGTGTGTATGTGTGTGTGTGTGTGTGTGTGTGTGTGTGTGTGTGTGTGTGTGTGTGTGTGTGTGTGTGTGTGTGTGACTGCACACCTTTATCAATGCCCACCAATAAGTTTACAGTAATCGATATTTCTATCAGATAATCAATATATGTTATTGACAAAACATTTTTTTTCTCTTAAAAACTTATTTAAAATATGTGTTGACAAAAATCAGCTGATAATGCCACAAAAATGTAATCGATTTTGTCACCAGATCTGATTTTTTTGTTTTAAATCAACTTAACATAAAAACCTGACCTGATGAAGAGAAACAGATGCCATTTCCTGATTCATCAGTGAAAAAAAATGATCTCAGTTGTAGAAATCTAAACAGCAATCAAAAAGTAAAACATGGTTGCCCATTGTTATATTTAACGAAAGCAACAATAAAAAAAAAACTATTTTTAATGCCTAAACAGATTTCGTTTTCTTGCGTCCTTCCATGATCGTGATCTTTATAAATTGCCAACACGTGTCATGGGAAAATCTGGTTTGGTATGGTCGACAAACCAGTTGTCATGCTGCTGATGATGATGATAGCATGGATGTTAACATGAATAGAGGAAGATACACTTAATCTCGAGTATTATTTCTCAAATAGTCTTCCCTCTCCCCTCCCCAAAATTCTTGGGGAGTATTTTAAGTTTTACACACAAAATATATTACTTCTAGTAAATCAAGTTTGTTCTTTTTTAATGAAAATCTGTCCAAACAAAGCATGAAGCCACTTGATATAAGGAGCTAAAAAATAATACCTCAAGATAAAAAAAATAGCGAACAAGTGTTAGATGAATAGATTTCCACCCAAAAAACAGTAATTTTATTCCTTTGTCAGAAATGTTGCTCATAGAATTTAAAAGCTAAAGGACAAAAAGTAAACCCGAGGTTGGTTGGTTGTTTTTGTTTTACAGCATATCAACCCTTTTCAGGTTATTTAATGCCGAATCCAGTGATTTTGAAGAAAATTCTTTTAATAGAATATATTTGTCTTTTTTCAAGGCGGTTTCTATTCAACCCATAGTTGGGACCCTAACAGGTACTACCACTTTAGGTCAGAATGGACCTGGGAGGAATGGCACTTAAAGGGTGCCTCACCATCGGATATAGTTTAAGGTCATATCCTGGACCTAAACCCGAGGTCTACTATTTATTTCACCTTTGGTTTACATTAACTTTATTGGAATTCTAAAATAATGCTGCTCTGCGCTATTTCAAAACACTCTATCTCTAATAAGCCTTAAATTTTAGACATCTTCTAGAATCAAAATCAGGTGTTGGATTTTGATCAAAATTGGAACAAGGATTTTAGACATAAGGTTCAGTATCATTATATCTTGATTTTAGATATTTGTAAGTGGATAAAAGTTTTGCGTCAAACTGTTGTATTTGGAGAATTAATTTTACCTATCCTGGGACGGGTATTCTCCTGCTTATCACATAATATTCCTTTTTATTTTTTTTTTTTTTTGACAAATAATAAATTTGCAGAAAATAAAATTGCCATTTTTAAAGAGTGATGTCTTCATTTTATGAATTTGTTTGTTTTTTTTATATATATATCTGCATTTTTTAGATGAGAATTGATTATTTGGATTATTGTTTTTATCTTCAATGTTATTTTCGCAAAGTTTCGACCAATGTAACATCCGACCTTCTTCAGGTGTATCTTGTAGAAATCAGGAATTTTTCTGTTGAACTTAGCAACCTTTCTGTTGGGAATCTGTACTGAATTTCGAATGGAACATTTTATTTAATCTAGGTGTAGTATGTTCTTGTTCCATCAACCATGACCAGGTAGAAGTCATAAGTAATTCACAATTGTATTCTTAGTATCGTCTGTACTGAAGATTGAACTTTCAACCTCCAGAAGAATGTCACTTAGAACTGATTTATCCATAATGTTCTGGCTCCTTGCAGGTTATATAGTGCATAACGACCTGTGGCATGATAGATAATATACTGGGTAAAATTCAGTTGTAAGTGACACTTCTTTTGGAGGTTGAAGGTTCAATCTTCAGTGTTGGCAATATGGAGAATTCAATTTTGAATTACTTAAGACTTCTACTCGGTCACGGCTGATGGAATGAGAGTATGCTACCACTTGTGGGTAAAATAAAGGGCTCTATTCGAAATTCTGTGCAGATTCCCGAGTTTGAAGGTAAAATTCTCCAGTTCAACAAGATACACTTAAAGAAGGTTGTATTGACCAAAATAACACTAAGAATAAAAACAGTAATTAGAATAATCCAATTTTTTCACTCTTCAAAAATTGGTAATTTGATTTTTCTGCAGAATTATTTGTAATATTCAAATTATTTTGAATAATATCCTCATCTTAGTTATTATTTTGCACAACGTTTCGGCCAATGTAAACTCTGCCCTTCTTCAGGGGCATTTCTTTGAACTTGGCAATCTTTATGCCAAACTCGTGAACTTGTATAGAATTGTTAACTGAACCCTTTATTTAATCCACAGGTGCAGATTGTTCTTTTTCAGTCAGCCATGACCAGGTAAAAGTGTTTATTACAGGGTGGAACAATAAAATAGACGCAGTAGAAAAGATGACATGATTCCATTTCCGTTTGATGAAAACCGGTCTACTAGTTGGCTAGTTGTGTACAAATCCCGAGAGCGATAGGAGCCTGCTATCATGTCTGAAAGTGACATAATGTTCAACGAGCAAGATTGGAGATGTGCCTCTGCGCAACTCATGCTCTCTACTGATCCAAGTTATGACAACAGGACCATTTCCAGCACCCTGAAAATGCAAATCTGGATTGTTACAAATAACAGGGGCATGAAAATGGTGAAAACAAAGTTTCCGGCCACAGTTATGGTCTTTGGTGTGGTTTCAAGTGAGGGTCACATCATGCCATCTCACATTTTTGAAGTCGGCTTGAAAGTCAACACCAAACTGTACCTAGATGTGCTGATGAATGTGGTGCAATCAGGTGGCCTTTGGCAGACCCTAGGCATGGCAGCAAGACCCGGCGCCGACAAACAAGTCCAAAGAGACTCAGGTTTGGCTTCAGAAGGAGTGCTACGACTTTGTACGCTTCTTTCATTGGCCCCCTCCTCCACTGACCTGAACCCACTGTACTACTTCGTTTGGTCATACGTCGAGAAAATCACCAACATGACCTCCCACAACACCAAAGCCAACCAGACCGCCATCATCAGACGAGTATTTGCTGAAGCTCCCACAGCACTTGTGGAAAAAGCATGCTCCCAGTTCCAGACCCGTATCGAGGTGATGATTGATGCTGAAGTCGGCTACATTGAATAGATGTCAGCTCTACTACATAATCAAGTTACCTAAATTGATTTTTTCAATAAAATTTATAAAATAAAGCTGTAGTGTTGTTTTCTTTAGGGGAACTTATCGTTCCATCCTTATTATTTCGTTCTTTGTCATTATCGTCCATAGGAAGGATTGAATTTTCAACCTTCAGAAGACTATCGCTTTAAACTGGTTGCTAATCAACACCTTTAACCGTTCACCACGGGTCCAAATAATTAAAAGAACACAAATTATTAATCCTCATCTCACCCCACCACCTAAATATTTGCTCGAAAATTTTTTTTATAACTTATAATGCATAAAACAACCATTTTTGAACTGTTCAAAAAAGAACTTGAAAAAATAAGTAGTTTGCAAAACTAATTAAAAAAAATTAGAAGCCATGTTGAATCGTCTCAAATTAGTATGTATAATAGCCAGTGTTATTATTATTATTATTATTATTATTATTATTATTATTATTATTATTATTATTAAAGTGGACATATTTGGAGATGAGGGTTTGATGATTCATATTATTTGGATTATTGACGTAACGGATAAAGTACTTGTTAAAATCAGCTGTAAATTACTTGTACTCTTCTGGAGGTTGAAGTTTCAATTTTCAGTGTACATTACATTAAACATACTATCTCCATGGATTAAATAAAGGATTTAATTCGGAATTCAGTGCAGATTCCCGCATTCAACAGAAAGATGCTTGGGTTCGACAAGATACATCTGAAGAAGTCGGAGGTTATATCAACCAAAACGTTGTGAAAATAAAACTCCAGATTAGGAGAATAGTTCGAAGAATCCAAATAATATGAATAAGACAATTTTATTTTCATTTTTATTATTAAATCAAATATATTTTCATCAAAAATAAACCTTAAAAACCATTGAATTCAATGGTTGTCTGCAGTAAGATATTTTGAAGTAGTGCTATGCAGTATTTGTTAAAGGATTCTCTTAAAGTTAATAGTTTTCTTTCATGCAAACAATTTAAAGTAAAATATGAGGGATGTTCCAAAAGAAATACCTTCTATTTTTTCCACTCAAATGGATCAAAGAGAATAGCAAAATACATTGTAATGATGAATGAACTTGCGCATTCTTGACCTGAAACTTTCATTGCTCAGTTGCAGATATTGACGGTGTGAGATTCTAAGAAAACAACCCCTGCCATGGATGTGTGTCAGAAGCCGGGTTGCATCATTGAATTCCTCCATGCATAAAACATTGAACCGATCAACATTCACCGGCGCCTGTTGAACCTTTACGAAGCCAATGCAATTGATGTCAGTTCAGTTAGAAGATGGGTTTGTCGATTTCAGAGTGGGGACAGAAATGTGAGCAATAAAGTGCGCTCTGGTTTTTTACGATTCAGACATCTAGAGAGGCTGGCAAAAATGCATTGAGAATGGTGACACTCGTTTTAATGGTACCATCCCTGTCTTTGTAACTCTTCAACGTTTCAGTTTTTTCAGTTAAAAAAAAAATAGGAGGCCTTACTTTTAGAACGACTCTCGGAAATTCCAATGCGTTTTTAATTAGCATGTTGTCAAAGCAAGCTTGGAAGTTGATGCTTATAAGCTCCACATTTATGAACGAGACTGAGTTCATGTCGGTAACAGCTTGGAGCATCACTTCCGTCTGTTAGATTTATTTTATTTATTTTATTATTTTTAGTAATGAAAATCTTTTTCATTTGTTTTGAAAAGGCACCCTTTTGATCCTGGCATGGTGAGAAGAATATCAGTATGTGACCTAATTTTATATTTATTCTTCTTCTTTACAATAAGCCTGTGGCGTGGTCCCTGTTTTTAGAAGGGACCCAATTTGGAGTGCTTTATGTATATAGCCAAGAACCATACTGATATTTAATATTATTTGGGGCATAAAAATTATGTTTTCGCGAAGGAAGAAAATGAATGGATATATATATATATATATATATATATATATATATTCATCCACATACAGTACTGTTTCGCTGTTTCACAGCTCATCAGTGCGGCTAGACAGGCAACTACCTCAAGCCAGGATTGATATATATATATATATATATATATATATATATATATATATATATATATATATATATATATATACATATTTCTTTTAATAATATTATTGGAATTCTTTCCCCATTTCCTTGTACCTATTTGTGAATTATTCCACAGATTTCTGCCTTTTGGATTATTTTGGACCATCTTCCAATTACGTGATTCCCTTGTATTTTACTTGTGAAAATGGAAATGTAACTGACTTTCTTAGATTTACATTTTTGGATTTTATTGTCATTGGATACTTTACCTTTCACCAGATATCCATTCACGTGAAATCACTTTTTTTTTCATCTTATTCCCTCTGCTTCACTTTTTGTTATCAAGTAAGATCTTTGACTTACTTGTAGTTTCATCAAATACTTTTGCAAGCAAAATCCGATCCCGCATTTTGCTAAATCCTACCCTCTGATGAGAAGGAAAGTATTTCTTCGAAACTCTGCGGATTAAGGACTATCCACTTTTCAAATTAAATATGTTTTTAACTCTTTTTCAAAGTGTTTTTTAACATGTTTTATTAACTATTTGCTCTTATATATATATATATATATATATATATATATATATATATATATATATATATATATATATATGCCTGTTTATTGCTTGAATCTTGTCTACGACGAATCTGTGATTCCATCTTTTAAAAAAGATATATCTCCATTTCCACATATATTATTTTGATTGCAGAAATTCCCCTCTGGACCACTATCTTATATAACTTTAGAATGACATTTTAGACACATTTAGTCGTTATAATAAAATCCTACATTTTATCTTAGGAGCAACACCGTAACAATTGCAGCATTTTTAAAGGAATTAGTTCCTATTTTTCCCCCTAAATATTAAGTCCTTCTACGGCTCCCAGTCAAGACCGGTAGGAATTATACACATTCTACAGATATTGTGCTTGCACCATAATTAGATCATAAACTCATAGACATAACATAATCTTTCTATTTTCCAATTCAAAAATAATAAATTCTTTATTCTCAAATTCTGCCAATTCTTATTGGCTAAGAACTGACAATTGGATTATTCCAGAATCTACCTCTTGATACATAAACGCTCCAGAACTTTTAAAATGTGGCGGCACTTTCTACAAGAGGTAATCATTTTAAAAAGTAAATCAAATACAAACATAATAACCGCTCATGAACAGAAAATTAAATACTGATAACCTTACACTACCTATACGCACATTAACAACACGCCACTCTCCGCCCCCCCCCAAAAAAAACCTGAAAAAAAAAAACATGTACGTGTACCATTGCTTATTTTCCGATTTTGGAGCGGCTTAGCAAACCTTACATAATGCTATTTTTTTTTTTGTTTTCTTTAACTTTGTTTTATAACGGGGCGTTTTCTTTATCTTTTTTATTCTTTTTTTAGATTTACTTTTAATATGGGTGATATAAATTATTTACATATTTTCCTACGATTAGCTAGAATTCAATCTTGCCCACATAGGTTTTCGACTATGAGAGAGATAGAGTGAGCGAGCGAGAGAGGGAGACAGAGAGAGGAAGCGAGAATGAGAGAGAGGAAATAAAAATTGATTGGAAATGTTTTTTTTCTTTGGTATAAAAAGAAATGTAAAAAGTAAGTGAGAGAGAGAGAGAGAGAGAGAGAGAGAGAGAGTTGGGAAAAATATATACAGAGAGAGGGCGGAGAGAGAGAGAGGGATAAAGAGAGAGAGAGGAAATAAAAATTGATTGGAAATGTTTTTTTCTTTGGTATAAAAAGAAATGTAAAAAGTAAGTGAGAGAGAGAGAGAGAGAGAGTTGGGAAAAATATATACAGAGAGAGGGCGGAGAGAGAGAGAGAGGGATAAAGAGAGAGAGGAAATAAAAATTGATTGGAAATGTTTTTTTTTCTTTGATATAAAAAGAAATGTAAAAAGTAAGTGAGAGAGAGAGAGAGAGTTGGGAAAAATATATACAGAGAGAGGGCGGAGAGAGAGAGAGAGGGATAAAGAGAGAGAAGAAATAAAAACTGGTGTAGATATTGTTCGCCATGTAATGTTCTTTTTATGCCAAAGAAACTCGGTGAATACTCAGTGGATGAAGGCAATCAGGCTGGCTTTGACGTTGTGGGAGGTTGGGGCAGGAGGGGAGGCCAGTAAGAGAAGGGTACACAGTTGTAGCACTTTTTCTGAAGCCAAGCTTGGGTCTCTTTGGACTTGTGAGCCAGCGCAGAGTCCTGCTGACACCTGATTGCAATAGAGGATCACTACACTCTTCATCACATCGAGACACACTTTGGTGCTGACTTTCAAGCCGACTTTGAAGATGTGAGGTGGCATGATGTGGCGCCCACTTGAAATCACACCAAATCCGTGGCTGGAAACTTTGTTAGCTGTGTCTATAAGCATTGAAAAGTCTGGATTTGCATTTTGTGGGTCGTGGCAATGGTCCTGTTGTCATAAGAAAAAAAAGTATAATAAATTTATGACTTAAAATATTGCTGCATTAAGATTTTTTTTAATTCAATTTATAACATTATATAATCAATTCTTAATGCTGCAATATTTTAAGTTATAAATTTATTATATTTTTTACTAGAACATCTTGTCCTTTTCTTTTCCAGTTTTAACAACTAGTCCTTTATTTTCCATGTTTAAGCTTAACCATATTACTTTTCATGCTCGCATTTTCTATTGTAATATATATATATATATATATATATATATATATATATATATATATATATATATATATATATATATATATATATATATATGCACGTCATCAATGATGTCATGACATACATGTACATTTTTTAAAGTAAAATTGTGTACCTCCAGTAACATTATATGTATACACTGGATCACGGTTGAGAACTATTGACCTAGACAAATGCTTTCCCCTGTGTTGAAGACCCGTTGTAAAATAAAAGTAAGATTTCTAAAATAATAGGTAATCTTTCATGAAAAAAAAAAAAATATATATATATATATATATATATATATATATATATATATATATATATATATATATATATATAAATCTCACCTGTCACTTTCGACAGAGGCGACGGATTTTCACGAGATTGGTATTGTTTTAAAGCTCGACCCTTCCGACGACAAATATCAAAAAATTGTCTAAAAACATTAATTCCTTTACCCTCAACTGGACACTTTCTACATGAAGAAGTCGTTTTTTTTCGCCGATATTTTCGTAAGTCATACTCTATTTTCGATTGACAAGCCTTAATTTAAATCTTCACCACTTCTGGTTTAGCGATGGACGCAACGGTAAAGACGTTACGTTTTTTTTTTTTGGGGGGGGGGTCATGTTCTTTTCTTCCTTCGCGGTATGGGTTCGAACCAACCTGCCTATCACTTTTTTTTTTTGCTTAACACACACCTCTAAACACCTAGGCAATGCCAGATACCCAGGCTAGTATATATATATATATATATATATATATATATATATATATATATATATATATATAAATATATATATATTTTGCTTAACACACACCTCTAAACACCTAGGCAACGCCAGATACCCAGGCTAGTATATATATATATATATATATATATATATATATATATATATATATATATATATATATACTTTTTTATTACATTTTCACCCCAATCAAGGCATATATATATATATATATATATATATATATATATATATATATAAAAGTAACTTTTTTATTTGTCGTTTTAATTCTAATTCCGTGAGTTCAAGTGTAAGTGTTTTTTGTTTTCAAGGATTTCTTTTAAGAACTTTTATAAAGGTTTGAAGGATTTTTAGGTAAAAGTGTTAAGGGTTTTTTTTAGATAAAAGTTTTAATGTAAGTTGCTCGTAAAAGTTTTAAGAGTGGTTTTTGATTAAACTTTCAAGTTTATTTTATAAAGATATTAAGTTCTTTTAATAAAAAAATTTTCTATGAAAGTTTTAAGGGTTTTTTTTTATAAAAGTTTTAAAGTTTTTCTTTGTAAATGTTGTAAGGATTTTTTGGACAACAATGTTAAAAGGTGCTTTTTTAAGTTTACAAGATTCCTTTTATTAGAGTTTTATGTTTTTCTGATAAAAGTTTTAAGCTTTTTTATCCTACAAGTTTTAAGTATTTTTGAGAAATGTTTTTGGCTGCGTTTTGATAAAAGCTTTAAGGATGTTTTTGATAAATGTTTTAAAGTTTTTTTTAATAAAGTTTAAAGTGCTTTTTATAAATGTTTTAAATGGTTTTTCATCAAAATTTTAAAGGATTTTTCTTATAAAGGCTTTAAGAATTTTTTTATAAAATGTTAAGGCTTGTTTTATAAAAGTTTTCATGTTTTTTTAATAAAAGTTTTAAGGTTTTTGATAAAATTTTAATTTTTTGATAAATGTTTAAGCCTGTTTACAAAATACTTCAATAATAAATCTATAAATCACTCTTATAAATTTTTCGATTTATGATTTATTGTTAGTAAAAATGAATGTTCTTCAATTTTGGAGGCTTTTTGTTTAATTCTGTGACACTTCTTCTTCAAAAAAAAAAAATAAAAAAAAAATAAAAATAGTGATGGCCCAAAGTAGCAATGCTTATCTTTAATTGCGTTTAACATTTATGCAGGAAACAAATATTGGGGTCTACAAAGATTAAACTTCAGAAAATTCTAATCTCTCTTTTGCAGACAGAAAAGATCCATGCAGTGAAAATCTGGCTTGATAGATACAAGTCAAAACTCTTTTATTATTATTTTATTCTTTCTTTTATCTATTTTTCGTTTTTTTTTTTTCTATGTGATAAACTTTTATAATCACATAAACATTACAAAGTGTCTACATTCTATATGGCGCAAATGTATTTTTGTGAGGGATGTAAAAACTCCAGGATACTGAAAGAATGCAAGGTGCCCCAATGACACAGCTGCGGCTGCTGTTGCTGCTGTTCTTGTTCTTGTTAAGCATCATTCAGTCATTCATTTGGTATGAATCTGATGATTACTGTTGGCATTTGTTTCCTAGATATCTTTCTAGTTAGAATTCTTTCTAGAAGAGATCACATGAAGGTTGCCAACATCTTTATGTGAAACTGTTTCTGTGGACCGAATTGAATTCCACTTTGGTACGCACAATTTGTCAGTTCATGTCATTAATCACTTAGCCATCATCACCTTTCCGCTGGCTGCTATAGTTGTTTATTTTAAACGCTCAGGGTCCTGTTTCCACTGTCTTTCTATCATGTTTGAAGCCATGTCTAGTTGCTTCATCTATACATACACGCATACATATACACATAACACATGCACATGCACATACATATACACACATATATACATGCAACAATACACATACATACACACACATGCATACATACACATATATACATACATATGCGCATACATATACTTATACATGCATACACACACACATGGTAGCTTTCTTCAGGCTTGGCAGGCTATAAGGGTGCCTGCGCGTAAAATTTTTGTAGTAAGAGTTGTGCAATCTCTAACCATATCTCGCCTGAGTCGGCTTTGTTAAATACCACTGGCAAGTGGAGGTTCAGGACGACTGGAAACAAATGCCGAGATAAGTGGAAAGCACATACAGTCACTAGAATTCCCAAATGGTCACCCATCTGGTACTAGCCAGGCTCAACGTTGCTTAATTTCAGTGATCTGACGAGAACCAGTGTGATACCGTACATACATGCATTGATGCATATATTTTCACAGAGTTCTTCATCCACAAACGTTTTTTTTTTTACATCAGATGATATTTTCTGACATGAAAACATCGTTTCACTATCACATGTATTTTACGTGCACCTTCTTCATCCACTTTCCCTTGCCCCGTTTTATATCCATCTTCAACTCAGCTTATCTATCCTGTGGTTTTCCGTATTCACAGAGAAAACATGATGTAAGCATTTGAAATCAAATGGTCTCTTTAACCCCGAATATGCTGACAGCAGCGACAGATTAGCTGATGCTGAGCAAAAGACATGGGTGGAGAATTGCGGATGCATGGAATATCTTATTCTGTCTACGTTTAATGTTGATCAATAATGTATATTAGATAAATAGAAACAGGGAGAGAGATAGAGGGAGGGAGAGAGAGAGAGAGAGAGAGAGAGAGAGAGAGAGAGAGAGAGGGGGGGGGGGGGTGGAGACAGACAGAAAGATATACAAATAGAAAGAGTCCAGGCGGTAGGATGCTAGTTAGCAAACAGCCAATGGTATGAGACAGCTGACATGCTTGTCAGCACTTTGATTGCAATGGTGTCCACCCTACTAATATCGAGTGGCATGCAGATGAACGAAGAGGAGAGGGTGGCCCTCGGGCATCCGTTGGAGAAGAGGGAGTATCTAAATAGGAAATAAAATGATGGTTTTAACATTCCAGCACCGATGAATCAAGCACTGTCAGAAACAGCTGCTCCTTTGTGTGTGTGTGTGTGTGTGTGTGTGTGTGTGTGTGTGTGTGTGCGTGTGTGTGTGCGTGTGTATATATATATATATATATATATATATATATATATATATATAATTATTTATGATAATAATTATTAAATAATTATTAAAAATTTTTACTATAATAATTATTAAATACTACATGCAGGATGCATAAGATCACCTTAAATACTTTTAGAAAAAAAACCAAAAAAACAGAAACTGAAACTGCTATATCGTTGAACTTTAAAATTTCTTGTAACAAAACAGATAAATATAATTAATCTAGGTTTTATTATGTATATATCCTCCTTCGGCTTCTATCACTAATTCAATTCCAGTGTGAAAGCAACTTGCAAGCTTTGACAAGCTGTTCTTTATGTCCTCTATTGCTATTGCTTCCATCAAAGAGGATTTTGGTGTTATGGGGATGCTTATTAACTTCCTTTTCAACGACGCCTTACACGTGATAATCCAAAGGATGAAGGTCTGGTGAGTTAGGCGGTCATAACTTGTGAGATGATCATGAAAATTTTCGGCCAACCAATCCTGGGTTTTGAGAGCTTTATGAGATGGTACCAAATCTACCAAATCTTGTTGGAAGACATAGAAGCTTCCATTGCTATGGTATCTATCCGAGGCTTAATAATGGTTTGAAGAGTTTCGACATAAGCATCAACATTGATTCTAAGACACTGTGGGAAAAAATGAGTAGGTATATGTGCTCTTCACTGCAAACAACACCGAAAACCATCACTGGCGACTTTAGAAATCTTGCAATTACTGACTTATCGTGTTTCACTTTTATAGATACTATTGCAGCATGTTTTAATTCAAATTACAAAAATATAAGTGTCCTCAGATATCTTACACACCATATATATATATATATATATATATATATATATATATATATATATATATATATATATATACCCGTCCTAAGAGAGGTAAAATTAATTCCCTCAACAGGTGATTCACTACTTTTATGTCCCTTCACAAAAATTAAAATCAATATATAATAATACTAAACCTTATATCTAAAATCCTTATACTAATTTAATGCCATTATATTATTGGATTCTTGAAAATGTCTAAAAATTTAAGACTTAAGCTAAAGATGTCTTAAGAAGAAACTATAAATAGGGAAATCTTGTTTCATTTTGTCTCATCTAGATGGATTAACTTTAATGCAAATTAGAAGAAGCTGAATTTTCAAATGAGAAGATAGGCCTATATTATGTCCCTAAAACCCATATATTAAGTGCTTTTGTTTTTTTTTTTTGTTTTTTGTTTTTTTGTTGCTAAAATTTTTGTGGGAAAGGGCAAAGAAAAAAACTGAAGATTCCATGGAAGGGAGTCATACGCTAAAAAATGTTTTGGAACCACTTCACAAAAAGTGTCAAGTTGATTTTGGAGTTTACTTTCAACAACCTCGTACCTCTCTCTTCTCCTCTCTTTGCCCTTCAGTTTTCACATTCAATAAGCAATGTTTATGAAAAAGGGTGAAGAATTGCTGTTTTCTGGTTCAGCTGTTCTTTTGAGTTGGTGGTGTATGGATCATCATTCGACTATAAGAACGTCACATTGATCTGTATCCTCGAGTGTTTTTAGCCTTAATTAGTTGTAACTGTTTTTTACAGAGGAGTCACTACTTATCAAGGCCTAAAGGCTACTCAAGGATGACGCTTAATTAGTATAAGGTGGTCGGTGCAACAACAGCTTAGTGAGATTTTTGAGGAAATTGGGCAATTGAACTATTTTAGGGAATCAGGTAGCAAGAACTTGTTCACATTGAACTTAACTTGAAGACAATCATGTTGCAGTCAGCTGGGAAGCAGGTCAGTGGAACAGAGTTCCACAGGCGGGCAGTTATAAGAAAGAAATGTTTAAAAGACTTATTTCATTCTTTGAATAATTTTGGTAATTAGATCCAAAGTCATTTTTACTGACGTAACTCTCCCCCTCCCCTTTCTATTATTATGTTCCAATCAATGTCACCTTAAACATCAGCAACAAGTAAATATTTGTGTTTTATTCACAAGAAGAAGGAGAATTAATTGTTACTTTCGGAGAAAATATGAGCTTAGACATGACTCATGGCCTCTGTTAAGTTTTTAGAGACAATGAATAATCCATGTAAGTGTTGCTGTGAAGCAAGGATTGTGTAATCCGAGCCCCACGTCTCCTAAATCAACACTGCTTGAATCCAGTGGCAAAAAGAATTACAGGAAGATTGGAACAATACCGAAATAAGTGGAGAGCAGACACAGCACCTAGCCAGTACTAAATGGTCACTGATTTAATACTGGCTAGGGTCAACGTTGCTTAACTTTGGTGATCTAACGGGAACCGGTGCATCAATATGATTATGCCTGTCATTAAATGTTAAATTAAGTTATATTTAACTAAGGATGTTGTTTGTGAGATTGTCGAAGTAAAGGTTATTTTATTTGTTTGCTTGTAATAAATGTATGCTGCTTTTTAGGAATAGGTATCCGCGTTTGAATGTGGGAAAAATTCATCTCTCTACAAAAGAAACATATTGGATTGGTACGGAAATAAAGATTACTGCAGTAATTTTTACCGATTCCGTAATAAATTCCCGACTCCGTAATAAATTCCCGATTCCGATACAATTACCGATTCCGATTCTTTCTAAATCTCTACATATTTAACTATAAAGTTGTTATTTTTCACGATTACCGTAAAAAACACATGTTAAACATGCAGATATTTTCTTAAACATAAGGATACACTGGTGAGGAATGATCTATCGGTTTTAGTTTTACTAATACGTTAAAAGCAATAGATATTCATTAGTTTAATATTACTATCAGTGGTAGAATAGTTTTCTTTAAAGAAAATCTAATAAAAAAGACGATTAAAAGAATCATTGTTGGCATCGGAAAATAGGTACAAATTTTTCCGATTTCAATACCGCCAAAATTTCCGATTTTTTCGATTCCCGATTCCGATTAATCAATCCAACACTAGTAAATAGATTTATCATCCACTGACCAAAGAGAGAAAAGATTAAGTATATTATCAGAACAGATGTAACACTTTCATCATGTTAATGTTAATATTAGTGTTGAAATGATTAATCGGAATCAGGAATAAAGAAAATTAGATTTTTTCGTGGTATCGGAATCGAAAAAAAATGTGCCTGTTTTCCGATGCCAAAAACGATTCTTTCAACTGTTTATTATTTGGTTTAACTTTGTTTAATATTTAGTTCCCAGTTGCTGGTACTAAAGATAAAAATTGTAAATATGTATTGATTTTAAGCAAAATTAAAATCTATGGATCACCCACATAAGTGTATTTGTACCTTTGCGAAAATATATACCTTATTTTTACAGTTTTATGGTAATATAAATAAACACAAATCTATAGCCAAATATTTAATGATTTAAAAAAAAGAAATCAGAATCGAAATTGGTAACTGTACCGGAATCAGGAATTTAAAACAGAATCAATCAAAATCAGAAAAAGTTTTGGAATCAACCCATCGCGAGTTCTTATGAAAAGTAAAAAAAAACATGAATAAAAAAATGTCACTTTTAAGTAAGAGAAACATTAATTCTATGTTGAAAATAACATTAAAACACTCGCAGCAACTGAATGAATATATAACACATTTTACCCAAACTCACTTTTCGCATCGGCCCACTATAAACGGTAGACCTTCTGCTTCCATCAAAAGCTATTATCAGCAATAATACTTGTTTCACGACATTACCCCGATGAGGAACAGAGCTTCAGTAGTAGATAGATGATGGTGACTAAGTGGTTAATGGCACGGACCGACAAGCAGGTTCGAATTCAGTTTGTTCCACTGGTACACTTTCATGTAAGGATGTTCGCAACCTTTACGTGGTGATCATTCCCGTAAATACTCAATGTCCTTCTAGAATTCTACCTAGAAAGATATCGGTGGAACAAATGCCAACAATAATCATCTGATTCATACAAAATGAATGAATAATGCTCAGCACTCCTGGACAGGGTTCAAAAGAGAGTTGCCATCCTGATAGGTCCTGAACTGTCATCTAAGCTTCACCCTCTGTCCTATTGACGAAATGTTGCATCCCTCTGCCTGTTCCACAAGCATTTTAATGGTGAATGCTCTGACGAACTACAAGCACTTGTACCCCCTCGCCGTAAATACCCCAGACAAACCCAACAAGCAGCTTAATCCCACCCCTACACAGTAGAAATCCCTAGATGTAAGAAAGCCTTCTACTCTAATAGCTTCTTCCCAGAACTGCTAGACTTTGGAACTCCCTTCCGGGATTCTGCTTCCCCAACTGTACTGACATGCAGAAGTTTAAGTGTAATGTGAACAGACATCTTGCTACTCATCTCTCATCATAATATCCCTTATTTATGTCCTCAATAGTAGCCCCCTATTTCAAAGTGGCACTGTGCCTTGTTTGGGGGGGGGGGAATTGAATAAAAAAAAAAATATATAAAATATTTAAAAAAATTAAATTAAAAAAAACACCACCATCACCATCATCGGTTTAATGTCCATTTTATCTGCTGGTATGTGTTGGACGGTTTTAAGGAATTGACATCAAAATTTACCTCTCTCTGGGTTAGGTCTTTATTTTTCCTCTTTCTCTCAAATTCATTTTTAACACTAGCCAGGCTATTATTAAACTACATAACGTGAAATGTACCTGATATATCTCTAGAAAGAATTCTAATTAGAAAGATACCGAGAAAACGAATGTCAACAATAATCATCCGATTTACTCGAAATGAATCATTGGATGACACCGTGGCTACCGTAATATGATGGCCTAGCGATGACTATAATTTAGTCTGGTGACGTCATGAACATCGTTCTGTTGAAATTTGGTCACGTGTCTCATGACGAAACCGGAAGTTGGTTTAAGCTTTAAGCTTTGGAGGGTTAAATAAATTTAAACATGCCGTCGAGATGTATAGTTCCAAAATGTCGAGGTAACTACGAAAATGGACCAAAAGTTACCGTGTTTGCATTTCCCCCCAAAAAGGAAATAATTTACCAGTGGATTAATTGCAATAAAAAGAAAGGATTTTCCTCCATCTAAATATAGCAGAGTAAGTGTTAAAATGTTTGAGATATTTAAAAAAAAAAAAAAAAAAAAAAAAATGCGCCTTTTTTTATTTTTATTTATTTATTTTTTTAGAACGTGTTTTAAAATAAAAATGAAAGTATATATATAAAAAATGAATTTTACATGTAATTTAAGTTATGTGCTGAAATAAATTATTATTTAGAAACTTATTTAAAATGGGGAGTATGGTGAAAATATTATGTACTTTATGTATTATGTAACAATTTAATAAAAGCGATATCGTAAAAACGGAATTCCTTGTTTAACTAATTCTAAATAAAAAAACTATATCTTTTTAGTTCAACTATTTACTGTGCGATATTTATATCAGCGTGAAAGAGATTAAACTTTTTTTTAAAGTTTATGACCGTTTTTGTTATCCCAAAAGCTTATTAATAATTATTTGTGGTAAATGTCGTTGCCCTGTAGGTGTCAGAATTTTGGAGAATATACTTCCAAAATAAACTATTAAAATTGTTTAAAAAAAATAATAGAAATATTATTTTTTATTTAAAAAAAAGTGTTTACAAAATGCAGGCAATAAAAAAAATAATATTTCTATGACTTTTTAAACAATTTTAATAGTTTATTTTGGAAGTATATTCCATAAAGAAAATAAACTACCCCCTTTAAACGGAGAAATTACGAGTTTTGTATATGTTATTCACAGTTTTGTGTTAGGGTTGTCAAAAATTCCCCCAAAATTCTGATACTGCTAGTGGTGCTGTAAACGAAAATAATGTTTAAAATTACGGCAGATGAGTAGTTTCCAAGATATGGAGAAATGTTAGTTCTAAAAAATGGGATCACTTTTCTATAAAAATTTAACGCAAAATGAGCACCCACTTTATGACCATCGTTTTTTTTTTTTTTTTTTTTTTTTTTTAGGGCTCTTTCTTTTTAACAAATAAAAAGCAAAGAAAAATGAGTATGGCCACCTTTATCTTGGGGGTTGGAAGTCAACGTACAATGAACACAGTTTACGTAAAATGAGCACCCCCTTTCAAAAAGTGTCAACAGAATTTTTGTCGGGGAGAGGGGGTCAACTGTAGGTGCTCATTTTACGTTTAGTTGTGTTCATTCCTACATCAAAGAGGCACTTTGCCTTGTTTGAGGCGAAAATGTAATTTAAAAAAAAATTGCTCGTTGCCTATGTAAAAAAAAAAAAAAAAATTGGCCATAAAGTGGGTGATCGTTTTAGGTTAAATTACCCCTCCCCCCTTTTTTAACTAACATCTCTTTATATCTTGGAAACTACTAGTTTGCCGTAATTTTAAACGTTATTTTCGTTTTCAGCACCCCCGAAAATCTATAAAAGTAGTAATTTAAAAGGATTTTTCGAGGGTGGACTAATTCTGCACATTTACTTTATTTTTTTTATCTTATTGTTTTTTGTCATGTGATTTTTTTTTTTTTTTTTTTTTTTTTGTATTAAGTCAAACATGGTACGATTTTCTTTTAAATTATTTCTTTAGGTATGTGAACTTCATTTTCGACCTGAAGACATACAGCGAGAGGCATTAGCATTTGATGAAAGGACTGGAAAGACAATTAGTGTTAAATTAAAAAATCCCTATCTTGAGGATGGTGCTATTCCTCGAATATTACCAAACTGCCCCTCCTATTTATCGTCATCAACCACTTTTAGAGAGTCCCCTAACGCAAAGAAAATGCGTTTAGAAAATTCTGCTCTTAAGCATTATAATGCATTATGTGAACGTGTTGTTGACGAGTTAGTTACGGAAACGTAAAACTTTCCATAATATAGATGATTTAGAAAAAAATTAACGTTTATAGATAAAAATTATTGGACTTCTATTAGGCAAGACAATACCATCATTATATGCCATATAAAGAGATGCTCATGCCCAAAAATAAAAATGTCTATGGTGATTGAACCGGACTTGGCCGTTAGAGTATTCTGTACTGATGTGGAAATGAGTGCTATAGGGGAGTCTAGAATTCCTAAACATGTAACAGAGGAAGATACTCTGCAGATTTTGATGGAAAACATGAAATAAATGGACATCGAAGAACAGGAAATGAAAACTTCTAATATGAGTTCTTCATTAAAATTAATCTTATCATTTTTGCTATCAGTGCAAGATGAATCATTTAAATATTTTAATGCCATTAAGTTCATATATGAACAAATTAACATAATGACAATGAATTAGGTTAATTATTCGAGTGAAATGATGGTATTTTCTTCCTTATTATATAACTGCTCCCCTAGAGGGTACAGACTGTTAAGAGACACTAAAAATGTAATTTTACCATGCTATTCAACTATTCGAAGATTAACCTTATCAACTTCTATGAATCCTGTCATTGAACAACACGATAACACTTTTCTCATGTATATTAAAAGTAAGTTCAAGTTACTAATGCAGAATGACATCACAGTATCTTTACTTGTTGATGAAATACATCTCAAACCTTATCTTGATTATAAAGGTGGTAATATTGTTGGCTTAGCCAACAACAGCAATGAACCTGCCACAAGTGCATTTGCTTTTATGCTTAGCAGTGTATTCTCACAATATAAGGATGTTGTGCATGTTATGCCAACTAAATGTCTTCTAGCTGAGAACTTATTTGACATAATTAAACGTGTAATAATTGGCTTAGAAGATATAGGGTTTAAGGTATTATCTGTTATAACAGATAATAATGCAATAAATAAAAAAACCCTTTCTTTTGTAGCCCATCAAAGCTTTCAATTGTATATCCCCATCCAATTAGAACGTCTAGCCCTCTTTTCTTCTTATTCGACTCAGTGCATATATTAAAATGCATTAGAAACAATTGGCTTGGCCAAAAATATGAAAGTAAATCCATGATGTTCCCAAAGTTGTGTTATAATGGAAATCATGAATCAGATACCATCCAAAGTGTTCCATTTTCTAGTTTACATAAACTTTATGCTCTAGAATCTCAATCACTTGTAAAATATTGCTATAAGTTGACTTCAAAAGCTCTTTCTCCGACTACTTTTGAAAGGCTAAAATACTATTTAAGGTTTGCTAACCTTAGGAAAACAGGAATGCTTGCCAAATTATGCAGAAATCGTAGAATACATTCAAATATTTTATATTTGGTGGACAATACTGAATGTGAAAACACCATATAAAGGTTGTCGACTTCGTAATAAATATGCTAATCCACTTACATTAAATAGTGATAATTATAGTTTCCTAAATGTGTTCTGTGACTGGTTAGAAACTTGGAATAGCATTCCTAGAAGAACTGGTAAGTTAACAAAGGAAACATATACTGCTTTGCACCATACTACTTACGCAATTTTAGAATTGACTAAATATTGTATAAATGTACTGAACATGGTGTATATATTACCAGGAAAGTTTCAGACAGATAACCTTGAGGCAAGGTGTGGCCAGTATCGACAACTTAGTGGAGATCAGTATAATATAGCGATACGTCAGGTGTATGAATGTGAAAAAAAAACTCGGAATGTTGTCAGTTTTAAAATTGAGCTTACCAATTAATAATTGAACTATTGAATTGAAAATTTTAAAAGGGATGAAATGACAAGGGAGCAAGAGTTACATGTTTATAAATTTTACATAGATGTAACAGAAGATGATGTTAATCAATGCAAGGAAGTACTTCCTGTTATATTATACTTAGCAGGTTATTGCTGTCATGCAGTTTTCAGAAAACTGAAATGCAATAGCTGCAAAAATTTAATATCTGGGAGAGAGGTTGTTGAAGAAATAGCTGAATTAAACAGCTACTTTCAGGGTATTAACAGAGGTTCTCTGCTATACCGAAATGATATAACTAATAATTTTGTCTTGTATAATTATATAGTTATAAACAAACTTACAAAATGTGATTCTTTTTTACATTCGATTCATCAGAGAAAATTAGCCATGAACATAACTTTAAATATTTTGGTTAATCAAAATCGATTATTTCATGTTGACTCTTGTGATGCGGGTCACACTATTCAGCAAATTGAAAAAAATGCTGATATGAAGTTCATCGAATTCCCTTATAAACAATTTTTGTTGCAAAGAGAATGACAATATTAGTAAAAACAAATATCAGAAAAAGAAAAAATGAAACTTTTAATTAAATTCTACAACAGATTTTTGAAAAGTTTTAGTATTCAATGTTTGAAATATTTCTGCCTTAATAACTTTGTTTATACTAACATTTGTTTGAATTTAATTTTTAACTTATTGTTTGTTATTCAGTTAAACTAATTGTTCGTTATTCAGTTAAACTAATTGTTCGTTATTCAGTTAAACAAATTTATTGTTCGTTATTCAGTTAAACAAATTTATTGTTCGTTATTCAGTGAAACAAATTTATTGTTCGTTTTTCAGTGAAACAAATTTATTGTTCGTTTTTCAGTGAAACTAATTTATTGTTCGTTTTTCAATGAAACTAATTTGTTCGTTTTTCAATGAAACTAATTTGTTCGTTTTTCAATGAAACTAATTTGTTCGTTTTTCAGTGAAGCTAATTTGTTCGTTTTTCAGTGAAGCTAATTTGTTCGTTTTTCAGTGAAGCTAATTTGTTCGTTTTTCAGTGAAGCTAATTTGTTCGTTTTTCAGTGAAACTAATTTGTTCGTTTTTCAGTGAAACTAATTTGTTCGTTTTTCAGTGAAACTAATTTGTTCGTTTTTCAGTGAAACTAATTTGTTCGTTTTTCAGTGAAGCTAATTTGTTCGTTTTTCAGTGAAACTAATTTGTTCGTTTTTCAGTGAAGCTAATTTGTTCGTTTTTCAGTGAAACTAATTTGTTCGTTTTTCAGTGAAACTAATTTGTTCGTTTTTCAGTGAAACTAATTTGTTCGTTTTTCAGTGAAACTAATTTGTTCGTTTTTCAGTGAAACTAATTTGTTCGTTTTTCAGTGAAACTAATTTGTTCGTTTGTCTTTCAGTTTTGATTTTTAAAATATTGTTTTTTTTTTATATAAAAAAATATTTATTGTTCATTTTTATTTATTTCCATTGAATAAACTTCAATTACATACAAATCAAATCGTATTTCTTTTCTTTTTAAATTTTGTAACAACTTTTCTCCCTTTCAATTCGCTTTTTATTATTAATATTTTTATTATTAATATTGGATGAGTTTCAGTACAAAGTATCATGTTTATCTTTTTTAATCCAATTTTGAAGTTTTCTAACGCTTTCTGTAAAAAATGTCTGCTCATTATCGACAGTGTGTTCCACTTATCTTGATTGCTAGGACCTATGGCGATGGCGTCATTTTTCAGCTGACAGGCCATCTATGACGATGGTCACGATGATACTCAACAACAATAAAGACACATTTAAAAAAAAGTTGGGGGTTACATCAGTGGAAACGTTGTGAGAATAATATCAGGGATAAGAATCGTAGACCGAAAAATCCAGCAAGTGTTTTCTTTTAGTTACTAAGATTCGTGCGACGGTACCAATTCTGACAGACTTTCTTTCAAAGTCATTTCCCAAGTTGGGGCATGATTTTTATAGGCCACATGCTCTTCCTAATGCCAACCCAGTGGTGATGAGAACCAGTGCTTTCATCGATACATCATGTCTAGGTAATTGCTTGCACTTCACCTGCCATTAAAGGATACAAAGAATTCTCCCTTTATTTATGTATGTTTGTTTTATTTTGCGCACGTGAAGTCTTCTAGAGAACTAGAAGAACACGGAAGATAATCAATTATTAAAAGATGTTCGTTGATTCATAGGCATAGCCAAAACGGAAGGAGAGAGTAAGTATTTTTTTTTTTACGGAATCCCTTTAAAAATCTGCCAAAAAAAAAAAAAAAAAATCAAACAATCATCCAATCAATACAAAATTTTCACCGATTATTAAGTGAAGAACGGACTTTATAATGGTGTATATTTTTTTCATAATCGATATATATATTTTTTGCTTACAACCATCCTTATTTATTTGTGGGTACAAATACGCTTAAAATTATCAGCCGAAACTGAACAAAATATATTGTATTGTATACCCTCCCCGGGTAAGGATTGTAAATAAAACAAATAAAAAAACAACAACTGCGCATGTATCAGATTTTAAGGTTGAAAATCCAAAATTTAAAATGTGTTTTATTTTTCACCTTTTGTGTTTTGAAGTGTGAAATTCATTGAATATGTTAATAATAATTATCATTCAAATTAGCACAAAAAAATAAGATATATTTTCATTATTTTTACGAAAAACACTACTTTTAAATCTTTGAAAAATAAATTAATAATTTTCTTTTAGTGAACCCAATATTGCTAATATATCATTAAATAGGAAATGCTTTCAAGAATCGATACCAAGAATGAATTTATTTTGTCTTGTAAAGCCTTCCGTAGTTTCTTAAAAATAGAACGTTAAATTCTGGAGTTTTTTATTTCAACACGGGATTTCTACATATTGAGCTAAAAGATGAAATTATTTGAAATGCAGGTACTTATATATATTTTTTAATAATATTTTTGCATATTCATATAGCAAATTATCATAAATCTTATTTAGATCAAAAAAAAAAAAAGAAATTGATTCAAAAAGTTTGTTTTTTTTGTTTTTAAATATTTAATTATTTTTCTATGATACAAATAATGGCGGTGATTGAATAGTGTTTGTTTGTTTATTTATCTTTTTCATTTAAAATTCTATTAAAAATAGTAGAAAAAGTTTATTCTGCTTTTCGCATGATAAAATTCAGGGTTTTATCTTTCTGGAAAAAAAGTTGCTCAAGAATAATGGGTGTAATAGATTTTAATTCGTTTTAAAAACAATTGCTTGTTTATTTTTCGATTTTTTTTTCGGTTGTGCCTAACGAATATCATACAGTACAGATTTTTCTTTTTTTTTTTTCTTATTTTTAAATTTCAGACTATTTCAACATTTTAATATTCTTCTTCTTCATCAGTAGCAGCAGCAGGAACAACATAATATTCCCGCCAAAGTCAGTATAGTGAAATTAATAGAGTGTGTATTTACCTATCCTCCCTCTTCTGTGACACGAGATGGTTTTTGTTATGACCTTTCCAAAGCCAGGTCAAAGGGCACGTGTCACAAATTGCCATTTCTGCTGTTTTGTCCGCGCCACAAAGACCCAAAAGACCAACTCGTTCACACTTGAGTAAACACTTGAGAGTGTCTTCTTTTAACATTCTATCAATTTCAAAAATAAAACAAGGAGAAAGTTTGTGGTGCTGCTTATCAAGAATTCTATCTAGATTGAAAAAGAGAAACCAAGAATGAAGAAAAATCTGATTTACGTACACGTCTGGGAAAGAAAATACCGTACTTAAAAACCCATCTAAATTGATCAAGTAGTTTTACTTTTTTTATAAATAAAAGGGGTTTTTATTACTGTACACAGATTCGAAAAAGTTGTCAAAAAACAAATATATAACAAATAAATGTTATCAAAGGCAAGATAAGTTACTTTTCTACCTAACTGGATAATTTTCTCGTGTTTTTATTTAATGTAATATGTTTATTCAGCTCGAAAAACATAGTGTTTACCGATGTATTGAAAAATTTTAAATGGCGCCCGCCTTTCTCTTTGAGACGGTAAGTTTGGGAAAAGGAATTATAAATAAAAACTAGACAAAATACTATTAGAAACTGGCTCAATATATGTTACCGTAACATAGGTTGACATATATTCGGTAGGTTTTTAACAGTATTTTGCATATTTTTTATTTTTAACTCCTTTTTTGATCAATGTGGAAATATTTTCCTTATATCAGACAATTGCTATTCAATTTGGATAATCCCCTTTCTATGGGGAGCTTGTTTCCACCCCTCCCCACACTCACCCACCAACATCTTGGGAAAATAAAAATAAAAAAAGTGTTCCTGCAGTAAATGAAATACTACCTCGCAGTCAAAGTTGACCTCATTAAGTCATTAAAACGTGCACCTGCCAATTCTAAATACCTAAATAAATTCAAACATGTTTCTGTTAGTATTTCACGGTGGCCCACTGGTTAACGTCGTGCGTTTTTTTTTTTTTTTTCACATTTTAATTTCCAACTTTGCCTCAAGGGTTCGGGTTCAATCCTCATACTTACCTACCAAAACTTTTTTTTTATTACCCCCCCCCCCGGAGTTTTGATTTACCCAAAACCACACACACCTCCAAACACCTGGGAAACGCCGGGTACCCCCCCCCCCCCCAGTGTATATATATGAGTGGAAAGGCCACAGGGGAGACAACCGAAGAAGCAAAACTGAAGTTTATCTTCAAGACTATATATATATAAATGTAGTCAGATTTAGGCATATTTTATTGGTTTGAAGATATAGGTTCTTTTTTACCAGTTGTCATAAAATTTTAACCCTAGAACAGTATTATAATCTTAAAAAAGCCTACAAATTTTTATGTAGTTTCGTCCCATAGAACCAAAGATATAAGCATTTCAGTATTTAATTTGGCTATGACTATATATATATACACACACACATATATATATATATATACTCCTATAAATTCGTTTTTCTTTTGTGTGTATTGATATTCATATTAAAACCCCTCTTTTCTATTTATTTAAAAAGAAAATACAATTTTCTTATATATGGGTTGTGGAATTGCATTCACTAGCAAAAGATCTAGCTAATTTGCATATTCATTTAAACATTCATTTTAATTAATTCCCTATTATTTTCTTCGGTTTTCTAATGGGATAATCATCTTTAGTTAACTATTACGTGTAATTATATTCATGCAGATATTCTACATGATTTATACTTGCATAATATTTGCGTAAGAAGTTTATAGCTAACACAAAATTGTTTCCATATATATTTATGTATACGTATGTATTTTTGTTTAACAAATTTTGCCTACCAAACTCCTCCCGGGTGGAACTGCTAGTATATATATATATATATATATATATATATATATATATATATATATATATATATATAATTTAATTGAGAAATTTTTGAAAACTTTGAAGTGTCGAATATAATGATAAAATCATTTTTGTTTATTGCCTTTTTTTTGTAGCAAAATATAGGACTTACAAAAAAAAAAAAAAAAAAACAATAAACAAAAATTATTTTATCATTATATTCGACACTTCAAAGTTTTCAAAAATTTCTCAATTAAATTTTACTTTAAAAAAGTGTCTTCAAAAAGTGTGTAATCCTCTCGACACTGAAATCCGCAAACGAATTCAGAAGGCATCTGTAGCTTTTGAAAGGTTGGAGAATAGTGTGGTCTGATCGTGGCATCACAGACAGGACTAGGATCTGTGTTTACAAGACGTGTGTGCTAACCACACTGTTGTATTCATCGGAGACGTGGACATTGCATCAAAGGCACATTAAATGGTTTGAACGATTTCACCAAAAATGCTTGAGACGTATCTTAAACATCAAGTGGCAAGCACAAGTACCCAATACTGAAGTCCTTTTGAGATCCTTGTAATCAGAGCATTTTGAGATCCTTGTAATCAGATCTCACATGCATTGGGTGGTTTACTTGGTTCGAATAAAAGATTGTAGGTTGCCAAAACAAGTTTTTATGGGGAGCTGGAAAATGGCAAGCGCCCTCAACCCAAGCCTAGGAAGAGGTTCAGGGACTCTATAAAGAATAATTTGAAAGTCTTACAAATCGACATTGACACGTGGGAAGAACTTACTCTGCAAAGGCTGAAGTGGCAAAAGCTTGTACGTGAAAGTTGTGATGCTCTAGAAAGAAGAAAGCAGGCTCACAGCAATCTGAAGTGAGAGCTTCGCAAAGATTTAATTGAGGGTCTTAACGATGACACACAGAGCTGGAAATGCAACATTTGTGAACCAGTGCTTTTGTCAAAAGCTGGCTACGTCAATCACCTTAAGTCACACAAAACTCCTGTTCAGGTCAACTTTGCACCTATTAGTCTGAACCAAACGATCTGTTTAATATGCAGCAAAGTTTGCAAGTCTACTGCTGGTTTGACAAGACATGTGAGTGTTCATAGGGATACCCTTCAACCTTCAGAGGAAGTCAACTCAGTGGAAATTGCTCAATTTGTATATCACATCTGCTTCAAGATATGCAAATCTGCAGCAGGAGTGCAGAGTCATCTGAGATGGCATGGATGACGAGATTGGGAGAACTCAATGTGACAGCGATCATCTGGAAAGATGCAGCAATCATCATATATATATATATATATATATATATATATATATACACACACACACACACACACACAAGGTGAGCAAAAAGTTCTTGGACTTCTTACAAATTTATGATGAAACATATTTAATGTAACTTAAAATGTCTTTAATGTCAAACATGTTGTTAAACTCTTTATCTTTTCGTTTGATGCAGGTATATTTAAAAACCACTAATCGTCATGTCTAAAATGATCCAGCGAGAAGCCATCATTCAACTCTATTGCGCGGAGGAAAAACCAACTCTGAAATTGTTATGGTCTTAAAAGTTGTCAAATCCACTGTGTACCATGTTGTGAATAGATTTAAGGAACTTGGTACATCTGAAGCTCGTCCTAGGAGTGGAAGACCTTGCACTGCTCGAACAAAGAAACTGGTTAAGGCTATCTGAGAGGTGAGGAGAAACCCAAAGAGATCTATCAAACAAATGGCTAAAGGCATGAATGTGAACTACAGTTCAATGAGAATTATCCTAAAAATGATTTTCGGTTATCTCTCTACATGATGAAAAAACGGCAGTTCCTCACTCATCCAAAAGCAAAAGAGACTCAAAGAGCAATGATTATTCTTAAAAGGCAGGCATGGCAGCACAAAAGATCATTTTTTCAGATGAAAAACTTCTTTACAACTGAAGCTAATTCAATAATCAGAATTGATGCAAACTCTTTAGCAAACATTATAGATTCTGTGAGAACAGTTTACTGCTGTCAAAAATCGTCTTCTGTCCATCTCCCAAACTTGGAAGTCTTCCCTGATTTTCGGGGGAACAGGGGATTAAAATCAATTCAGATTGCTACATCAACAAAATTTTGGTTCCAACTCTTGGAGAGATGAAAAACACTTCAAAGATACTTGCACAATATCCTACCCAAGAAATAAGGTACTTGTGCAGTATAGTACTCACATGAAAAAACAAAGAATATCTTACCTGTGACGTACATAAGTTATTAAAACTGTAAATCCTGTTAAATATTCGAGCAGTATAACTTACATCTAAAAAATAATGTGCTTCTTCACTATAGCACCCAGATAAAAAAATAGATTCTTATCCCTGATGTACAAAAAATTTAGCACAACAGAAAATTTCATAAAAGTATTAAGTTCTTTCATTTATAAACTAGAAAAAGGTACTTGTGCAGTATCTTACACAAGAAGTAAGGTACTTGTACAATATAGTACCCATATGACAAACTTGCGACGTACATAAAAGTAATCAAAACCGAAAATCATGGAATATGTTCGAGTAGTATGACATTTATATAAGAAATAAGGTGCTTCTTTACTATAGCACTCTGATGTAAAAACAAACTCTCACCTGTGACACACAGAAAAGTTAGCACAACAGAAAATTATGTAAAATTATCGAGTAGTTTCATCTATATCTTAGAAATGACGTACTTGTACATTATCCTACTCAAGAAATAAGGTATTTGTGCAGTATAGTACTCATATGAAAAAACAAAGAAATTCCCACCTGTGACGTGCATAAAAGTTATTAAAACCAAAAATCATGTAATATATTCAGGTAGTATGACTTTTAAATGAGAAATAAGGTTCTCCTTCACTATCGCACTCTGAAGAAAAAACAAACTCTTGCCTGTGACATACAGAAAAGTTTGCACAACAGAAAATTATGTAAATTATTTTAAATATGTATTGTACATTACCCGCCCTAGGCAAGGGAATTTTTTTCCATATATGTGCTGCAAATTTCCTGTTCTAGGGAACGTACAATTATCTCATACATATAATACCCATCCTAGGATAGGTAAAATATTCTTTTGCTCAAGATGGCAAATGATACATAGACATAAAAAATTCCTCTATATCCTAAGAATAACAGGTATGTTCAAAATTTTACTTATACGGTCCCAAGCAACGCCAGGTGGCCTTGCTAGAGTATATATATATATATATATATATATATATATATACACAAATAATCTATTCATGCCAAAAATAAAAAATTCCGAAACATAATATTATTTTAATGGAATATTGGAATATTTTGTAATTCATGTTTGATTTACCAAAATGTTTGGGTACATCTTTGGAATAAGAAAAAAATTAAAAAAAACTGGATTTTCAGTAAAAACCAATGTTATCTACTTAATTTTTGTAAATTTCAACTAAAAGCAATGTTATTTTATTAATTGTCATGTCGCAATTAGCGACATATTACTGCAGTATTACATAAGACATATTTTCACAATTAATGATCCATCAATCCATCATTATTATTTCTGAAATGTAACTTAAACAAGAAAAGTAACTCGTAGTTAGGAATTCTGTTTATTATTTAAGTATAACTTGTAATTTCTTTGAAAACTACTTTCATTAATAATTAATTTTCTACTTTATCATTTTTCATAATTTTTGGATATTTTACTAATTTCAGAATACCAATTGATTTTATTTAAACTTCAATATTTCAGTTTTCGTTCTTGTTCTGAACAAGTGCCAAAGTTGGGCAAATTTCTTCAAGGTTTAAGTCATTTATATCTATTTTCAGATAAATTTAATAAATTCAGTGATTGTCTTCCCTTGTTGCCTGTCATATTTTTATTTATTTATTTTTATTTATTTATTTATTTATTTTTTTGCTTTCTATATAGATTTATGCATTTTTTTTTCATTTTTTTTTTCTTTACTTTTTTTTCTTCCAGTTTGAAGTGTTTTGTGTCTTTCTTATTTTTAACCATTTTACTCAGTTTTCTTTGTTTTTAACATTCGGTGTCTTATGAAGGTCTTAGTCTAACCCCTAACCCAATTCTGCCTCACAATGATGAAAGGAAGAAAATTAAAAACGAAAATTTTTCAATGAAAAGTTAATCATGAGTGTTTTTCTATTGATATTATCAGAAATGATGGGTATTTTTAACAAGAGCCAACAAAAACGAAATTTGAAAAAAATAAAAATAAAAAAAATAAAACAAAACAAATATTTTACAAATGTTACCAAAAGCAAGATAGGTTACTCTTCTACCTACCTAGATTGTGTTTTAACATATTTTAAATGCATTTTTTTGGTTTTAAAGTAACCACATGTCCACTCTGTGCAGTTAGAACAAAAACATGGCTATCATAAGGTATCTATGAGGACCCTTGATAATTGCTTAACAATCGAGAAGTAAATAAATACTGGCACAAACACATCCAATAAATGTTATTAATTGAGCAAAAAATAATATTCTATTAGTATTTTTTTTTTAATTTCGATTTTTGAGTGAAACGCTTATGGCAACCATGTTTTTTGTTCTAACTAAACAGAGTGGATATATGGTTACTTTTGAATAAAAAAAAACTCTTTTAAAATATTTTAAAACACAACTAATCTTATTCGGGTAGTAGGAGAATAATATATCTTGCCTTTGGTAACATCCATTTGTTGTATATTGTTTTTGTTTTTCAACCGTTTTTTTTTTTTTTTTTTTGTACTTATTGAAAATACCCATCGATTCTGATGACCTAAAGAAAAAAAAAACACTCATGATTGATGTTTCATTTTTTAAAATTTTGTTCTTTTAATTTTTTTCCTTTGGTTATTGTGAGATAGGGTTGGGGGGGGGGCTGGACCCACAAAAAATAACACCGAATATTAAAACATCAAAGATGTTAACGGTGTGAAGTGGTTAAAAATGAAATAAGTAACTTATCTTGCATTTGGTAACGATTATTTGTTATATATTTATTTTTCCCTGTTTTTTTTTTTTGTTGACTTTTGTTAAAAATGCCTGAATGATAATTTTATATATGAAAATGGTATGTTTCACGAATGGGATATATTCGTTTGAAGTAGCTGTGTGGTCTTAGCTACCGTATTCGAGTAGTAAGTTCTCTTGCTGAACGAGTATTCATTGTCGTAGATGGTATATCCTGAAGTGTGAGACTTCAATGTTTTTCATAGGCAGCTTTACTATACATCATTCATAGCTTAAACAGTCAATTATATTCTTATAATTATTACATTATATAATTATAATTATATTCTTATACCCGGATGTACTTATATCCATTCCATCAGAAAAGTTTAATTACTGACGCCATTTTATGGTTTTATATGAATATCAGTGAGAAAACTAACGAAGCATAATTTTTTCCCCATCAATTTGGATGGGGCAGGGCACTAGATATATTTTATGTGATTAAAATAGGAATTAATGTAATGATGGTTTTAAAAGTACATTTATCATAATTTCACCACTATATAACGACTCCTTTTTCACTAAAAAAAACGTTCATTTTTTTGTACTCTTAGTATGCTAGCCAATACAACGCCAAAGTACCCCAACCACAAAAATGGTACCAAGGCATTCATGAAGTTATGGAAGGTGCCAAGCAACGGTATCACATCCCTAATTGGACTATCATCTGTAACAGCATTCACGATTAAAGATGTCTCCCAAAATAGCGGTTATGTGATAGTCGGCATGTTGTGTTTTGACAATAGACTGCATAGGTAATCTAGGATGGACAAGATACAGGTTTTATCTCCTGCCATTGGGAGAAATTGTACCAAAGATTTTCCCGGATATTTTTATGCAACAGGTGCATCATGCCTTGTCCATTGGAAGTGAAAAGACATTTTCCAAAAAATGTCTACTTTTCGATCACAGACATCAGGTATGTATGGGACCGACAAGAAATTCTAAACACCAGTTGACATGCTTTGAAAAGCAATAATCTATAATATTGCTTTTTGTCATTTGGACAAATTTTAAGTCGCCCGTTTTTTGTCGTGGTATACCATGACTGACTTGCTTCCCTGGTATGATGGCTGCGATCATTTCCATCCCATGGAAGGTCACCTTTCCATTCAATATTATAATGTTATAATGCACGTTGTCTTCTGCAAATAACAGGGACTGACCGAGAATGTCCATGTTACCGTCCAACACATATTGAGCAAGTGACCATTCCACGATCATTTTAAATCTTTGTACCTCTGAATATGATGAAGCAAATCCCATGGTTGATAGACTATCAATCAAGAATTGTGATCTATACAAGTGGTGCATTTGCACCGCAACGGCATGGTAACTTTAGATATGGTGTAAGGGCTTACTTAACATGACTGGCAATCATTTCATGTGAAAGATTGACCCCGAAAATATGGGTGAAAATGCAAAATTTATTGGTTTATCATGAAAACTGACCGAGTTAGTGTTTTAAGGCATAATGGAAAATGACTTGTAAGTTGAAAATGTTCAACTTCAAAATTTGAAACGTTTGCAAGCTCAAATCTTGCCCAATTTTTAGTATGATGTATAATAGACCAAACCTGACATAAAACCATAAAAAAAAACAAAATGTTGCAATTTTTTTGTATCAGTTGGTGCATTGACTTATCTATAATCTTTCACCCTTTATTTGTATTTCCACTTGAACCAAAGGGCTACTATTAGGGACCATGCCTAAAAGGAATTATGTAGGGAGTTGAGCAGCTAGATGTCTGTTTGCTTTATATTTAAACTTTTACACTTTAGTACAGCCAAAGAAGCAGGAAACAGGAATGGAATTCCAAAATTTAGTAGTTTGAGGGAAGAAACTATTGGAGTAGAAGGTTCTCTGGCATCTGGAATTTTCCACAATGAAGAGGTGGGATTTTACTGTTTGTCATATTAGTTGAGAATATTTACATCGAATGGGGCACAAGTGCTACGAGTTCGTTAGAGTACATTTTATTAAAGTAATTATAAAGCAGATACAGGGATGCAATGATGTGGCGATGGGACAGGGGTTGGAGCTTAGTGCAGCAGGACCTATTAGATTGCAAAATTTTGAGAGAGGAGAGGGATCTGTCTAAGAGGGAAAGACTAGTGGTAGACACATGAGCCCAGATGTGGCAACAATACTTTTGAACTTGTAAGTTCTATTTTTTTTTTATAAATTGAAAAGAAAACGGCATCATTACAGATGGAATAAAAGTAATCGTTACTTTTAGTGGCATAAATTATTTAGATTTATATTTTAAAGGAAATACCGTTGAGAAATTATTTAAAAACAATTTGTTACCTAATTTACGTATGTTACCTATTTGCGTTAAAAATATTACATTTAATTAAAGTTACAAACATTTTAAGTTCTGCAAATAATGGTTCCGAGCAAAATAAATATCTTCATGTAGTCGGTTAGTAAACTAAGGTGACTATTTTGCTTAGAATCGATATTTACAAAACTTAAAATGATTCTTACTTTTATTAAATAGTTATTTTTTTACACAAGTCACGAATGAGTAAAATAAAATTGGGGCTTTTTTTTTTTTTTATAATAGCCAACAAAAATATGAGTGAAAAAATATAAATATACAATTAATAAATGTTACCAAAAAGCAAAATAAATTCCTGTTTTATCTTCTTGAACAAGATTTTTGTGTTTTAACTTATTTCAAAGCATTTATTTACTTTAAAACCAAAGTAGTGTTCTGTTGAATTAGAACAAGAAAAATGGCGGTTTCATTAAAGCTTTTGGGCCTTCGATAATCGCTTAAAAATCGAAAATTAAACAAAATACTGGTAGAAGCACATTGTTTCAATGCCACCGGCAGACCTGAAGGAACTTGCCCCCTACCTGTAAATGATTTCCTTATCATTTTTTCTAATTTTTTCGGGAATTGTCGATTACAGACTTTATTTCCAGATTACCCCCCCCCGCCCATATTTTTTAAATGTGCGAAAATGTAATGTTCTATTAGTATCTTGTTTGATTTTTCAATTTTTGATGGATCATTGAGGGGCCAAAATGAAATCGCCATTTTTTTCGTTCTAACTCAACAGATTGACACTACTTTTGTTTCAAATAAAAGAAAACCGATTTATAAGTTAAAACTGAAAAAAATATATAGGTAGGTAGAAGAGTAACTTATCTTGCCCTTGATAACATTTATTTGTTATATATTTATTTTTGTCACCCCTTTTTTTATTTTGTTAGCTATTGTAAAAAAAGAGCCCTAAAATTGTTTTTGGCTAATTTCCTCACTTTCCTGCAAAATAATTTATATCACTAGTAATAATGATTGTATAATAAATAAACAAATAATGAGTATGTTGTTGTTGATGATGATTATTATTATATTGAATAAATAAATAAATAAATAAAACAAAATAAAAATAAATAAATTGTAGTGCCGGCATCGAATGGCACCACACCAAAAAGTCGTGAAAAGTCAAGGAGGATGGAAAGACCTAGGAGAGAAAGCACTCACCAGACCTCGCACTGGATGAGTGCGAAAGTGGAGTGGGATCTTGGGGAGGCTTGTTGCCACCTGTTCTGGTGAAGACCAATGATCTTGCCAGAAAGAAGTCAATGGTAAATGACCGTTGCTATAACGCAAATTCATTTGCAAAACATCCTATTTACTTGTATCCCCACGAAGGCAGAGTTAGACACAAGGTCGGTTTTTAATGTGGGCGAAATCCAGCTCCCCAAAAGGGGGCACTCTTGATAGGAACAAAATTAAGAATTGTCTCAGTTAGGAAAGATATTCTCCTTGGCCTTTTGGCTAGGAAGAAAGTGTAGTATCTGTTCTGATACTACACTTCACCTTTTGATTTGGAAAGGTTATCGAAAGAAGTGGAAAGCTACCGAAAATCTGGATAGACTTGCTGTCACTCAGACTCCAGGGAACACCACCGGTTGCTGTCAGTGACTAATGTTTGATTATGACCTGTGTGAGAACTCACAGTGAGTACAAAAAAAATAAACAAATAAAATAATAAGTAAAAATGTGCACGTGTTTGATTTAAAAAAAAAAAAAAATAAAAAAATTAAAAAAATACTTGCAAACCTTACAACTTTTCGGAGTGACAACATTAAGACGGGCAGAAATAATGGGGCATAACTCTTCCACAAGAAATTCTAATCTTTATTGGAGGTCAACGGAACATTTTAATGTTAGAATCGGATGCAAAGATAAGGTTTACGTATTTAATCCTCCAACCAAATTATTGAAATAAAATCAAGTTTATTTATTGTCGTTGTTAGACTTTAAACAAAGATGTTCGACTTTTTTTTAGAAAAGATTTCGAACTCCGCTGTAATTTTCTGATTTCCTACATCACACTCCAACGTTATTATTATATTTTTTAAATTCTGCCCCCGCGCTCGCGTCGGTCGAGTTTTGTAAATTTATTTATTTATTTAACGAATATAAAGTATGTAAAAAAAAAAAGTTTCTAATTTATTTAAATCTTAGTTTTTTTTTTTTTTTTTTTTTTTTTTAATTATTTAATTTTACTTGTCCGTATTTACTTCCCTCCCCATCTAGATTAAAGTTAACGTCCAGTTTTTAATGTGGGGGATCTCTAAAGTGGTATTCTGGATGGAACGAACAATATTAAAATTGGCTTAGCCGCTTATTCTTTCTCTGACTGAGAACAAAACAGATTTTGATGCCAGCATGGCATGACGCTTTAATAATCCTAAATTTTCCGAGGCTAGGCCAGAAATTTGGGGCCTCTTTGGTATTTTAGCAGTCTCTAGCACGCCTAGTGCCACTTAGCTTCTTTTTTTTTTTTTTTCAAGCATAAATTAAAACAAGATTGTTTAATAATGGGTAATCCAGTCTCACTCCCCTCCCCCCCCCCCCAAAAAAAAGAGTGGGTGGGACACTGTGGAAGGCTATAAAAATAGTCGGGATCGAACCCGTCGGAATTCTTCGGTAGGGGCGCCTTAGGCGACCGGTGACAAACCAGTTCTTATGCTATACTTCATCTTTTCTGTCCCTCTTCAGTGAAATAATAATCCTTCTGGACTGAGGCAATTTTTTATTTTTGTCCCAATCTAGAAGCTCCTTTTGTGGGGAGCTGGATTTTTTTTCTCGCATTAAAAAAACCAAAAAAAAAAAAACGACCTTGTGTCCAACTCTGTGCTCGTAGGGTGGCAAGTAAATAGGGACCAGCAATATCGCCTGCTCCTGAAGAAGGAGATAATGTTGGGAGGATGGCCTCTTGGGACAAGCTGGATTGGACTGGATCAGGATCGCTCTCTGCTGATTGTCTTTTGTGTTACTCTTTGTTCTCCTCAACATCATCATAAAAAGAGATGCCCCCCACACACATCCACCTCTTATTTTATTTATCTTCTATTTCGAACTCTTTCCCTTAATACCCATTCTCTCTCTCTCTCTCACCCTACCCATTTCCCCAAATATTCTCTCTCCCTCTCTATACGTCTCTCTTATCAGCGAGTGCGATTAACACCCCCTCTCTCTATCTCCGTTAGGCATTTCCCTTTTTCTCCGTTCGAAGTATCATCGCAACCAACAACAGATGCTAATATCGGATTTTCTCTCCAGCAGTTTATTCTTTCTTTCTCAACACGTTTGGTCCCTTTCTCTACAGAGAATTGCATTGCATACATTATCATAAGCCTCCAACGTTTTCTACTGATTATCCGTCCGTTTTAAAATGTACTTGATTACGAATAAGTAATCTTTCCTATATATAAAAAAAGAGAAACCAGTAGCAGCTTCTTTTTTTTGTGTGTGTGCTTGTAAATCCGCCACATTGCTACATCTACACGAAGAATAATAAATGACAATATTACCAAGCAAGCAGCTCCTCGCAGGCTTTTCTCTACCACGCTGCGCGCGTCGACATCCGTAAAAAAAAAAAAAAAAAAAAAAGGAAAAAATTGATGCTTTTTTTTTTTTTTTATAATCAAATCTATTTGATTCCGGCCATGTTATACATATCAGATGAGAACAATAGATAAGCGGACAAGTTTTGAATTTCTTTATAAACCAAAAATATATTTTTTGCATGATTTAATCGGGTCAAAAAGCAGATTCTGTTTTAAGGGTCCGTGCGCCTACGTGACCGACCGACACGCTTATTATTATTACAATAATAATAACAGTAATACTATTGTAAAAAGGAAAGGGCTTTCACGGACAAGAATAGGCCCTCCCGTGGATAATAGCTTACTGTTGAGTGCAGAATTGTCTCCTATTTTTGCATTCTTTCAATCGAAGAAGGGAAAACTGGAGACGAAGTGGCGCTTGTTTGTCGCCAAGAAACGAAGGCGGAAGAAAACATGGCGTATTTCGGCGACTCCGTTCTTACTCGTGTCGCCGTTGCCGACGACGACGATTATCTCGATGTCGGCTCCTCTTTCGTTGTCTTCTTCTCTCCCTCCACAAAGGAAGAAGACACAGCTTGAACAAAGTTAAAAAAAAAAAAAAAAAAAAAAAAAAAATAGAGAAAGAAAAAAAAAACTGTCGTGATCATGACCTGGTGGTCATCGTCTCATTCATTGGTCATGTTCGAATGAGCTTGTTTTTATTATTCTTTTACAATCAATTGTAACCGGGACAGCCCCCGTTAAAAAACGCGAACTATTTAAGGATTATAATAATAATAATAATAATTAAACATTAAAAAGATAAGTCAAATTGACTTGTTGTTATTAATAAACTGTTAAATTAAAAAAAAAGAAAAGAAAACTCGATCATTTTTTTCTTTTTTTTTTAAGATTAAAGTCCGTATTTACATTTTTTCTTTTTTAATCCTCGATGTTTTCTATTTTGATTTCATCGTATATAAATTCCATTTTCTCTTGAATATTATTCCACCGATTGAAAAGAAATCGAACGACTTTTTTTTCTTCTTCTTTTAAATCTAAATTTGGAACTAAAGAAATTTCAACTTGAAATCTCAGAAAACAGAAATTCAACATCGTTGCTGTGTTTATATATTACTGTGACTTTCTCAACAATAATGACCTCGGGTAAGTTTTAAAATATTACATTAAAAAAGTATTCATATCTTTATTAAATACAATTATTTACACACACTCACAATATTTTATTTTCACTTTATATATAATATATATATATATATATATATATATATATATATATATATATATGACGTTTCTTTCTACTTAGAAAAACATGTGATATGAATTGTTCTACAAAAAAAAAACAGTTGTTTATTATTATTATTATTATTATTTAAATGTTAATTTATTTAGTTTTCTTTTTACTTGAAATTCGTATTATTTTTTAAAAACGTGTTTTTCATTCGGAGATATATGCTAGGTTAACTTAAGATTTTACATAATTTTTTTTTTTTTTTTTTTACCTATTATTTTCACTAAAAATATTGTTACTTCAGGATCCAGCGCAAACTACCTGTTTTCTGAAGCATACACACACCGTTTTGTGTACTAAAATATCTGAGCTGGAGCTGGACTTTAATTTTTGTTCGGTTTTGGGGGATTTTTTGTTTATCAAATTGTTAGGTTTGAAAGTACAGAATAGTTAACAAAGCCCTTCTCCCCGTGTTAAGAATTGTTTTCTACATAATGTTATTTCAGCAGCAGCACCGTCCGTAAACTGTGGAATTATTTTTTAACCCTAAACTAACCCTAACCTTTAGGTTTGGTTCGATACAAATTCTGGAGAATCACCCCCCCCCTTTTTTTTGTAATACCTTTCCTTTTTTAAAATTTTATTCAAAATTTATTTTTTTTATAAATGTTTATCAAATCTGTTCACCTTTTAAAATACCTTAATTTTATAGAATTACTCCCGGTTGGAGTCGGGTGTTTAGTGTTTTGGTTTTTCGAATGCACTGAGAACGGTTTTTGAAACTTAACCCGATAAAACCCCAACGCGCTTGGAAACGAAATTATTCGATATAATATTACAAAATACTAGAAAAGTGATATATATATATATATATATATATATATATATATATATATATATATACAATTTAGCTATTTGATGTTTTAATGTTTATTTATTTTTATTATTCTATTTTATTATTATTCAAGTTAATACTATTATTGAATGTTATTTTATGAAAAATAAATCAAATCTAAATTATAGTTTTATTTATTGTCAATTTATGCAATTGACGCAAATGTCATTTCAATTTTCACTTATTTTTAATTTCTGGATATCTTTCACTTTCGCATTTCGTTTGGCTTGAAAATTTAAGCTTTTATTTGTTTTGTTCGGTGTTTATTCGTTCTTTATAACAAAATTTATATAGTTTGAATATATTCTAAAAAAGAAATAGTCTTCAATATACCATTGCCGAATTATGGCCTTAAAGTTCATTTATTAGCTTTCCCATGTTGGTTTTTTATTTTATTTTTTATTTTTCGGGGGGAGGGGGGGGTCACAAATAAAAATATCCCTCGGTTTATAAATTTTCATGTAATACGAAAGCGCACACACAACAGATATTACACTTTGATCTTATTTCGACTATTCGCGTGTTCCGGTCTCTATTTAACCTTTCTCTGGTATGGTCAATGAAAAAAATGTTTAAACAAACAAAAATTGAAAGAATGAATGACTTTTACGTTCACACAAAAATCAACTACTGAAATTGATTTATGAATGATCGTTGCCATGGAATTACTACAACTAGTTTTTTTTTTCTTCTGCGCTTTACTTTTCTGAATGGAAAAGAATTAATTTATACAAAAAGAAAAAGCCTTTCCTCATTTTAATTTTAAATGAATGTTTTCGTTATATTGAAGATTTCGGCTTTAAGATGGCTACTACCAAACGAACATTATCTTAACCAATTTAGTTCTAGCTGTATAACAATTTGGTTTAATTAATAATTTAAACAATACCGTAATAACTAGATGAGATTATTGAGGTATTTGTTTATTCATTAAATTATTAATTGAACAAAATTTTTATAAAGCCGAAATCTTCAATATAACCGAATGTTTAAATATTACTGACCCCCCCCCTCCTGCTACTCAGACGATTTTATTTTTATCCGTAATCATCGATAAACAAACCATCTTCCGTTTTGGATTTTTTTTTTTTTAGATTATGATTGAGGATTTTTGATTGATTTGTAGTCTCGTCAGCAACGTTTTTGGTTGTCATTACGATTATGGTTTCAACTTCAGATCCCGTTGCTCCCTCATTTTGTCGTCAAAATTACTTTTAACTATAAATCATTTTCTACTCGATGAATTTTCGTAATTTTTTTTAATATATTACTATTTTCGACATGACAATGGAGTAAAAACAACATATTTTGAAAAATAGAACTGTCGACTGTTTTAACCAGCAGCATCGTTTTTTTTTTTTGTTTTTTTTTTGGTGCTTATGCACTTATTGTGCCTTGGAATTTTTGTGATAGTATTTTTAAGTAAAAATTCAAGTTTTACGATATCCTTCTTTGGGGGTTGCATTACTGTACACATAGATTCGAAAAAGTTGTCAAAAAAAAAAAATGTTTAACAAATGTTATCAAAGGCAAGGTAAGTTACTTTTCTACCTAACTGGATATGTTTTTAGTGTTTTTATTCAGTGTAACATGTTTATTCAGCTCGAAAAACATACAGTGTTTACCGATGTATTGGAAAATTCAAAATGGCGTCCGACTCTCTCCTTGTCACGGTAAGTTTGGGAAAATGAGTTAAAAATAAAAAATATACCAAATACTGTTAAAAACCTACCGAGTCACGGTAACATATATTGCGAGTTTCTAATAGTATTATGTCTAGTTTTTTTTATTTTTAACTCGTTTTCCCAAACTTACCGTGTCAAAGAGAGGGTCGGGCGCCATTTTTAATTTTCCAATACATCAGTAAACACTTTGTTTTTCGAGCTGAATAAACATGTTACATTAAATAAAAACACTAAAAAATTATCTAGTTAGGTAGAAAAGTAACTTATCTTGCCTATGATAACATTTATTTGTTATATATTTGTTTTTTGACAACTTTTTCGAATCTATGTGTATAGTAAAACAAACCTCTTCTTTGATAACGGTGCAGCCTGCAGCAGCAGCATCTTTCCACCCTCAAAAAATCCTTTAAAATTACCTCTATAACAGGTTTTCATGGGTGCTGAAAACGAAAATAACGTTAAAAATTCCAGGAGGCAAGTAGTTCCCAAGATATGAAGAAATTATTTCAAAACGTGGAGGTTCACTTTTAACGTAAAATGAGCACATACTGGATGGCCACCTTTTTGTTGGGGGGGGGGGGCTGGTAATTGTTTTAGGGGGGAGTGTTTATATGGTAATTGTGGCTTGGTAGACCAACACAAAACCTACCTTTAAAAACTTGTTTTCAGGTGTGCTGAAAACGAATATCTCATATAAATTTCCGCAAATAAGTAGTTTTCTGGATACTAAGCAATGTAATTCCTTATCGTGCAAGCGCGCTTGCGCGTACAACAATGACCATCACTTCATTGCTTAATATCTGGAAAAATACTTATTTGCGGAAAATTTTAATGCGATATTCGTTTTCAGCACACCTGGAAAACAAGTTTTTACACACACCCCAAAGTGAGTGCTCATTTTACATTAAATTAATATAAAAAAGTGATCCCCCCCCCACGTTTTGAAACTATAATTTCTTCATATTTTAGAAACCACTTATTTCCTGGAATTTCAAACGTTATTTTCGTTTTCAGAGCACTAGCACTCCTGAAAACCTGTAGTAGTCGTCATTTTAAAGGATTTTTGAGGGTGAAAAGATGCTGCATCTTAACCTCTTTTTTATTATTTATTAAATTGTTAAGTGAAAGTAAAAAAATATGCGCGCTTTCCCGTACAAAATGGCCGCCGGTGATAAGAAGGAATTGCATTTCTTAATGTCCGGAAAAGTTGGTGTTTGCGCCAAATTTGAATGCGATATTAGTTTTCAGCATGCCGAAAACCTATAGAGTCATCATTTTACAGGTGATTGTTCCTATTTACAATGCCTCCCCACGGGACAGAGTTAGACACCAGGGTCGTTTTTTAATGTGGAGAAAATGAACAAAAAATAAAAATTGTCTCAGTCGTGAAGGATTTCTCCTCCACTAACAAGAAATTGAAGTGTAGCCTGAAGAAGATACTACACTGTGATTTTGACCAAAAAAAGGTGATTGTTATGGAGGAAAGAAAGTAAAAATTTACCAAACCAAACAATTACTCCTTTATTCTTGTCTTTCTTAATGTGTCTTTCATTAACAAAAATGGGGTACACTCTCGTGTCCAACCAGGTGATTTTTTTTTTTTTTTTTTTTTTTTTTACGGAAATAGCTGAAGCAGTTTACAATTTGATAGTCTCCATTTTTCTTCCTTTGGAGATTCTTTTATTATTATTATTTTTGGAGTGGCTAAAACAATTTTCAACCATAACATAACCCTTCCTTCGCATGAGTAGTGTCTTTTTTTTTTCTCACTATTTTCAAATCGTAAACAGCTTCAGCCATTTCCGGAACTGTTTCTCTGTCAAGACTCACTTCTCCGGTAAACTACGTAAATACTGAAATTCTCTGGGTGCCTTTTTATGACATTAAGAAAAACCATTTTATGGATTTTTTGAGTACCCTAAGAACGATTGATATTGAAAACCATCGTTAATGAGTAGTTTGGGTGATGGGTACTCTAACCCTTACGGCCCCAAAATACATAGAAAACAATTGTTTTGGAAACGGGGTTTAATTCTGTAGTACTTCTGCAGTTTACGGATCGCGCTGAAATAATAATGTTATTTTTTTTTTTAGAAACTTATTCTTATCATGAGGAGGAGGCGCTTTGTTAATAATTCTATACTTGCACCTAACAATTTAATAAACAAAAGATACCGCAAAAATTGAATTCAACTTGAAAATCCTATTAAAAAGAAAAAAAAAATGGCGCGGCCCATAAACTGCAGAAGTACCGATTTTATATAAATAACCCCCCCCCCTAAAAAAACCTTCTCTTCACTGTTATTTCTAAAAATTTACACAAGGAAAAAAAAAGGTCAAGACGTGATCTGTCACGTGACGGAACCTCCATATCTCTGAACGATATCACATTTCGTTCGAATATTTTGTTACTTATGCCCCTCAACAGATTTTCAAATGAATTGCAATCCAAGATGTCTTATGATTTTCCCCCTTATTTTCGAACAAAAGCTGATTTGATTCCGTGTGTATTGAGTTGTAATAATTGAAGTTCTTGTCATAACTGTAATCTTGTCTTTCCTACATACGGGTCGGATGTTACACAAGGTCAGTTAAATGTAGGAGATATCTAGCTCTCCAAAAGGCTTTCACTTTGGACAAGAAAGATATTTCTACACTTTAATTCTAGCTTGAAGGAAGACACCTAGTTTGTTTAGGGACAAAGTTAGACACAGGATCAGTTTAATGTTGGGAATCCCCTTAATAAAAGGGGGAGGTACTCTATGCGGATACAAAAATATCCATAATCAACCATAAACCACTTCCCTCTGAGGAAAAAGAAGGTAATGCCTGGGATGATGGGCTCCTAAGACAGAACATATACATTTTGATTTTAGGTTGAAAGGCAGCAGCAAATCCGGAAGATTTATTAACCCACTTCCCCACCTCCGCCGTGAGGGCAGAGTGAGACACAATAAGGTGTACTTCATACAAGTGTCATGCTAAGTGGCTTCTTTGTAATTGTATTGACTACTGGTTATTACTTAGGACTAGCACTACGGACTCTTAGGACAAGTGTATTTCCCTTTTTATTCCATTGTTTCTGGGAATTATGGAAGAAAAAAATACATAAACCATTAACTCTATCTTCATAAAGTATTTTTTAATATATTTTCATGTGTACGATTCACTTCTAAACTAATTGACCGGTCATTATGAATTTTGGAACACAACTACTAGGCCTAAGGAGTTAAAATCTGGGCTATATTTAGTTTTATGCAAAGTGAGCGGAAGCCGTTCTTGAAATTTCGAATTACTTGTTTTTGTGAACTCTTAACGATTAGACATCAATTAATAAATATTTCCCAAATTTCAGTTTCTTTTTCAAATTTAAAAGGGTTTTCAGGGGACATAATATTAACAAAACCTACCATTTGAAAATTCAAATTTATCAGATTTGCATTGAATTTGATATTTTCAACATCAATTAAGCAAGAATTTCAATTTCTTAAGACCCCTTAATCTTAAGCTATATGTTTTAGACATTTGCTAGAATCAAAATCGTAGAAATGGATTTTAATCAAAATTGAATTAAGGATTTGAAACATCCTGTTTAATATCATATTTTAATCTTTATAATGGGGCATAAGTGATGCGAAACCGTTTTATTCAAGGGAATTAATTTTACTCGCCTTGGGACGGATATTTTTTTAATATGTATATATGTATACTGTTGAGTTTCATTAAGGGCCCCCAAAATCAACAGATTATACCATTCCTGTAATGATCTGATCCTTATTGATTGCAGTGTGTTCCTGTACAGTTCTAGGCAGTTCACCCTCCCACGCTTTGCCTTCTCTCTTGGAGAAGAGGTTAGTTTCTTGCTAATTGCCTGAGGCGTCCTTACCAGGAAATGTCGACAAGGTTGCTCAGCCACTCTCTGCAAGTCAGAGTGCCCCTCCTCAGGAACGCTGACTTCTCAATCCGATTTTCCGACCCTGATGTCACAATTCTTGCAGTGGGAGTGAATTAAAAACCTTCATTTCTATAACCAAAAAGAATCGATCTACAACCATGATTTTTAAAAAAATTTTATTCATTTATTTTTTTAATATAGGCGAATGTCTATATTCTCTTTTCTCCATAAGCATTTTGCACATGTTTTTCGTGTGTTTATAGTTGATATTTCCATCACACAACTCATCAGAGACAAACAAATATCAACAACAGTTACACATAGATGGATAAAATAAATCATTAAAAAAAAAAAGATGCTTCATGTAAGGAGAATGTAATTCCAAAATTTTAATAACACTAAAAATCCAAGGAAAGACCACCTCCTCCCCCATATGAATATATATAGAGACCTTAAATGTTTCATTTCAAAATATCATTTGCACTGTTCAAATATCATCTTTTGGAGGGATTTTTTTCTTTTTTAATACTTCTGATCATTATCAGATGATCCCACATAATGGATCATCTGAGAGGTGGCAGTGATGAGACTGCTTCCTTACAACGTTGTCGTCTTCAAATCCAGTATCAACAAATACTTGTCATCACTAGGGCTATGACAAGAGCATATTCTTTTCCTTGTTTTGATTCTCAGGTATATATCCATTGTTTTTATGTAGAGTGATGTGGTTTCGGTTGATTGTGTCCAATTGTGTCGGATATATACTCGAGAGTAAAAACAATGAAAAGAATATGCTGTTGTCATAGCCCTAGTCATAAAGCATCGCCATACGTAATTAAACTTAGTTTGTTCCATTAATTATTTTTTAATACTCTCATAGATCATAGTGTAGTATCTGTTCTGATGCTACACTTCATTTTTTCTGTCCTCGATCAGTGTAGAAGAAATCCTTCATGACTGAGACAATTTTTATTTTTGTTCTATCCAGAGTGCCCCTTTTTCGGAAGCTGGATTTTCTGCGACATTAAAAAACAACCTTGTATCTAACTCTGGCCATTCCAAGATTGATTCCATAGCACCAATTGGGGATGGTAGCGGGTTTTATGTGATCCTCTTGTGTTTACCTTATTCTAGAAAGAACGAGGAAACCAATGTGACAGCAATAGAATCCCTTTTTACTTGTCTCCCCATGAGGCAGATGCAAGGTCGGTTTTTAATATGAGTAAAATTCAGCTCCCCAAAATGGGGTATTGTGGATTGAGACAAAAATTAAAAATGCTTCGGTCTAGAAAGATTTCTCCTTCATTAATTGAGGTAACTGAGGATAGAAAAGATGAAGTGTAGTATCAAAACAGATACTATGCTTGGTTCATAGTTAAGATGTTGTACCATGTGGATCCGTACGAATTTGCACTTTTAATGAACCGTCTTTGATGTTGCTGATTCAGTAAGGAACTCCTTGTAAAAGTTTGAAGACGAGGGGGGGGAGTAAAACACTCATATTCAATTTTTACATTTTTTTGTATTAATAAGTGACCACTTGCTAAGACCCAAATCAACTCAAGGATAAACATTAGTGAGATGAGTGAATTGTCAGTTGAATGATGAAGAATATTGACAGGATTGAAAATAACAAATAGAATTAACTACATCCGATTACTTAATAGGGAAGTTTTTTCAACATTTGACTTGAAGATGGCCATGTTGTAATTTGCAGAGATGCAGTCCTGTGGTAACATGATTCACAAGTGTGAATTTCTTTGCAAAAACTGTTCATACAAATTCCGCCTGACTCTAGGCACACAAACGGAAACATTTATCTTTCTTTCTCTCAAGTCCTTCCTTATCACTTTCTCTCGTTCTCCTTGACCTTGCCCTGTGAACTGACCTTGCTACTTCAACTGTTCTGCATCTAATAACCAAAGAACTCTCATCCATACTTTTGATATGGTCATACCATCTTGTTTGGTACACATCTCTCTATATCCAGTTGGCAACCTACAGCCTGCATTTTGACTGGCCTGCAAACCTGATTACTAATGACTATTTTTTAACATGGAAGATGAGGCTTTCAAATTGAAGAAAAGGCCTGCTGTTAATGTCCTCTGATTCACCCAACCGAATTTGAATACTATGACTGCCAAAATACAATCAAAACCCAACCACCTTCATTTCTGCGTAAAAAGATTAAAAAATAAACATAAAACAAAAACTGAGAGCCAATCAACTGGTGACAGACATTAGGTGGGGACAGTTTCAAAAGGACAATGTTGTCTCAGTGGTCTTTCTATTTCATTCCTTCAGCAGCAGCCCCCCCCCCACGACTTACTCTTGCCACCTACCCTGTTTAAGTGGTTGGAATTTTTTCAATCAGCCATGTTCTTATCTTTTTAATAACAGTTTTCAAACATATACATCATAATTTCATCAGTTTCACTTTGGGTGATTTTTTTTTTTTCACTTTGAAGTATTTTGATGTTCCTTGAGGAAAACTAATTTTTGTTAGGTGTTTTTTGAAATTTTAGATTTTCTTTTGTTTTTCAAACTCGGTGTTTATTTTCATTATGGTTTTAAATATTTAGGTGGACGGTGGTCTGCATATCTAATTTTACTTCATTAATGGCCTTTGTCCAGTCTGCGACACTTTATTAAACGTGATCCAACCCGTGTAATCAAATGAGTTGCCAATTCCTGCTCTATACTGTTCAAATTTAATCTTTCTCTGAAGTCATCAAATTTAAGCCTATCTTTAAGAATCAGATTATACATCTATCGTGTTATCGTCATGTTAGTTCCGTCTATGTACTTGTTGTCTTCAACCCTTACCGGCCGAGTTTCACTTTTATACGTACATATGCTTGATAAACTGTTCTCAGTGTCAACTGTGGCAATGCTAATCGCAAGAATTCCTTGACTGACTTCATCTCTATCTCACAATCACACCAGCATCTGCTCCTTTCTCTGTTCCAATCATATCACATATCCTTTCTCACATTTGATTTCTCATTCGTCTCCACAATCTTACACTTCTTGCACACAAATTGGTCATTCTCTCTCAACCTACTAATATTATACAGCATAATTAAATTGATGCTCCGGATCTTATTAGGTCACTGAAGTTAAGCAACGTTGAGTCTGGTCAGTACTAGATGAGTCAACATTTGGGAATGCTAGACACTGTATGTAGGGGGTCATCATCATTTCCTTGACAGGGATATACAGGTGACTGGGGACTGCTTTTAAATTTGATATTCCCTGAAACTTTCTTTGGAAGAAAGCTGGTTCAACTCACCTGCAGTGAGTGTCACTTCGGTTTGGTTAACCTACTAATAATTCCACTTGTGTATCCAATGCTTATAAGTACTACAAAAAAATAACTTCCGCCTGCAAATATATTTTAATATGTATCAAATAAAATACTTAAATATTTATTTCATTCTAAAATATAGCATTTAAATCCTGTAACACTGATGATAAACTTTTCGGCCATTTTGTAGTGTAACCCAACAAAACAAAAAAAGTGGTCAAAAAACAAATATATAATAAACAAATATTACCAAAGGCAAGAAAGGTTACTCTTCTACTTACCTGGATATTTTTGTTTTTGCATGTTTTAATTTGTCTTAAAGCATTTATTTAGTTTGAAAAACAAGTTGTGCTGAATCTTAAGTTAGAACTAAAAAAAAAATGATTGACAGATAAAATATAATAACAAAATACTGTTAGAAACTCACCCAATAAATGTCACTGTGGCATTTATTGGGTGGATTTTTATGATTATTTTTTAAAACACAAAAAATCTTACCAGGTAGAAGGATAACTTATCTTGCCTTTGGTAACATTTATTTGTTATATATTTGTTTTTTGATTACTTTTTCATTTTGTTATCTATATTGAAAAATGTCCAACTTTTCTCTTGAGCGACAATTTTAACATTCTGCAGGTGAGGAATAGCAACACGTTCTTTGAAACACAAATTCTTAATTTACAAATTAATTTTACCAACCATAAGTTGAGATTATTTTGCGCTAGGTAAGCAAATACCGATATCAATTATGCTTCTTCATTGCTATTTTCATCGTTATCACAGAGAGAATATCCTCCAGCATTTTATCTTTATTAGCATAAATATGGAGGTTAATCTATGTAATTAAATCTCAGTGTTGTCGTTCTTTTTTTTATTAAAAAAGTAGTTTTTGCTCTTAATTACTCAATGAAAGACAATTACCCCGTTATTATTTGGAGATAATGGCCGAGAATTACATCCTGAGCGTTTTTTTTCGGCTTATTTATAGTAAAAAAAATCCAATCAGAAAAATGAAGTAAAAAAAAAAAAAAAAAAGGCTACAATGTGTTTTTTCCCCAAAAGATGAAGTTTTCTATGCTTGAATGTTGTCTGCTATGACATTTAATGCTTAGAGAGTTATTCTTTTCCTCTCCAATTGATTTTAACATTAAATTCAGACATTTTAACCATTGTTTGGAATTGAAAGTCATGTTTAATTTCAGAAGAGTTTCCGATGGGTAGCTAATCTGTATAAGTCGTGGAGATAAAAAGAATTTTTAGTGTATAAGTCCTGGACTTTGAAAATTTGCAGACAAAACGCCAGTGTCTATAAGTAGAACGTTCCAACTGTCTTAAATCATACTCACTTATTTTATCAAAACATGTTGCTATTCCATAGAATTCTTTTTTATATAATCTATATTATAAAAGACTACTTTTTCATCTTCGATGATATTTTCTTAACATGTTTAAGTCAATATAACTTGCAACCTTCTTCAGGTGTATCTTGTTGAACTCTGGAATCTGTATGGAATTTTTAACCAAACTTTTTATTATATTTTAATCAGATCTGGTGTTTCGTTTGTGAGGCTCCCGAGTGCAGTGTGGCTTTGAGAAAAATGCATGTCATACATTAGTGCCAACACCAGGTAAAATTGTACATAGATTGGTGTTGTAAATTACATCCTCACTGAAACGACACAGCAGTTTTATTAGATTTTTTGGTTTTGAAATGAATAATTGTATTCATTGAGATTTTTTATCCATGCTAGTAAAAGAGAAGGAACGTTTTTTGCTAATTGTTTTTAGATGTCATCAAACATTTTGAAGAGGCCATGTAGGTCGGTCATTCTCGTTGAAGTTGGAAATTGCAATTCAATGAATGTAACCACATCCAATACAATGAAGTCATTTAATCAGTTTATCATGCAGTTTGGTGACAATAGCATTTTCACAGTTAATTGTTTAATATGTAGATTGAAGAGACACATCTATAGAATGGATCTGCCATTGTTATTTGTAAAAAAACAACTTGATGAATTGGAATGCATAAGTTTCAACTATTAGGTTGGTGCAAAAATGTCATTTTTTTATATATATATATAGCTGAACATCAAAAAACATTATTTTTGCATCAACCTAATAACTCCAGGGATTTCTAAAATTCTGACTCTCTGCATATCTGAAAATTTCAATTCTGACTCCTGGCATTCCCCCCAAATTTTGATTCCGGCTTGTGACATTTCCCCCAAATTCTGATTCCGGCTTGTGACATTTCCCCCAAATTCTGATTCCGGCTTGTGACATTTCCCCCAAATTCTGATTCCGGCTTGTGACATTTCCCCCAAATTCTGATTCCGGCTTGTGACATTTCCCCCAAATTCTGATTCCGGCTTGTGACATTTCCCCCAAATTCTGATTCCGGCTTGTGACATTTCCCCCAAATTCTGATTCCGGCTTGTGACATTTCCCCCAAATTTCAATTTTGACTGGCGGCATTCTCCCCCCCCCCTCCTCCCCAATTTTGATTCCAATTTGCAGCATTCTTGCCAAATTCTGATTCCGACTAGCGGTATTCTCTCCAAAATTCCAATTCCAACTGGCAGCATTCTCCCCCAAATTCCGATTCCAACTCCCATGATTTTCCTTAAGTTTCCATTACAACTGGAATTATTTCTCCAAATTTCCAAATTCTTATTCAGGTTATTTATTTGTTGGAGATTAAAAAATCTGACTCCGACTCCTAGCATTTTTATGAGTTAAAGATGTAAGTAGAAAATTGTTTAGATGCAACAATTGCCATTTTGTCATTGAATAAATTTTGATTATAAAACCATTTATTATAACAACAATTATCTTAGAAAAAATACAATTATTTTCGTTTCATCTTTAGGAAGCATCAAGCTTTAGCGTTTGCAAATATCGTTGCTACAATTTAACTTTGTATCCCCAAAATGCCACCGCAGTTTATTTTTTCAACTTCCCATCAGATAAACTGAAGAAATGGGTCACATGAGACCTTGCTCCTCAATCAGATGATCCACTCTACCAAAAAGAATGTTTCGTTGAACATACAAGGTGAATAGTAATTGTCTATATTTTTGAGATGAGATGTTTTCATTGATTGAGATTGTCGGACTGACTTCCTCATCTTGGTTGTTATTGTCACAACGTTTCGGCTGTTTTGCCCTCCGGCCTTCATCAGGTGTTTTGTATTGAACTGGGGAATCGTTTGTTAGGAGTCTCAAACCCAACCCTTTATTATTATTACGGGGTTACCGTGTTCGGACTCCAGTTAGGCTCTGAGTCTTAGCTGGAGTCCGAACACGGTAACCCCGTAATAATAATAAAGGGTTGGGTTTGAGACTCCTAACAAACGATTCCCCAGTTCAATACAAAACACCTGATGAAGGCCGGAGGGCAAAACGGCCGAAACGTTGTGACAATAACAACCAAGATGAGGAAGTCAGTCCGACAATGTCAATCAATACAAGGTGAAATTAAATGCTTTCCTGAGACGGAATCGTTAATAAAATTCACCATCTTCTGCAATTTAACCATATCTGATAGAAATAAATTTCAGTTTATGCCTGACTTGTCCATTAATTATAAATGTCCAACAGTCTTTTCACCATTAAATGATATGCTCCAAATATGCACCTTTTGCGTTGCAAGTACACCTGAATATGACATTTTAGTTGTGGTGGCCATCTTCAGTTTAGAAATAATCTGGAGCTTCTGTTGTTGGATATTAGCTTCAAGATTACTCCACAGATGAACAGTTGAAGGGTTATGGGCCGGAGAGTGAATCCCATTTAAGATCACACCTCCTACTGATGAGACTATCACCAAAGTGTCCCTACAAATCATTGAACAGTGATAAAACAAATATTGTTGGGCACTCATGTCTGAAACTTGGACAAGTCAGTTATAGGCTGAAGTTTATGTAAACCAAATATGGTTGGATCGCAGAAAGGATTGTGAATTTTATAAACAATTTCATAGATGGCGCTTTATGGGTTACTCTTTAGCTCCACCATATTTTTTCCACAACAAAAGATCATACATGTGAAAATGATTGCCTTAAAAATATTGAAAAGTCCTATCTTCAATAAAGCGGTTTTTTCTTTAATAATAAAAAAAAAAAAAAAGTTAAAATTTTTAAATCTTATCAATGACATCAGCATGATTAACACATGTTCGTGGTGCCAAACGGTACAGAATAATTAAGAGAAAAAATTGAATTACTGAAATATCATTGAATTCAATATGAATTATGATTTGTATATCAAAGATAAAACTATATTTTTATATTCTGCAAATCCAAATTTTGTTGAAACTACTAGATTTAACCCAACAATTAAATTTCATTTCATTTGCCACTTCTTTAGTGAAAGGTAGTTAATTATTTAATTTAAGGTTAATAGCATTTAATTGAATATTTATTATACAGCCATGGTCAAAATAAATGGAGCACCAATGAAAAATCTTAATTATGATTTAAACTTATTTATTTAAAGATCAAGAATAGTGGAGTAAACATTAATAAGTTTATTTTAATTATGATTCAAACTTGTTTATTTAAATAGTGGAGTTCATTAATAAATTTATTTTAATTATGATTCAAATTTATATATTTAAAGGTTAAGAATAGTGAAGTAAATATTAATAAATTTATTTTAATTATCAAACTTATTTATTTAAAGGTTAAGAATAGTGGAGTACATTATCAAATTTATTTTAATTATGATTCAAACTTATACATTTAAAGGTTAAGAATAGTCGAGTTCATTAATTAATTTATTTTAATTAGGATTCAAATTTATTTATTTAAAGGTTAAGAATAGCAGAGTTCATTAATAAATTTATTTTAATTATGATTCAAACTTATACATTTAAAGGTTAGCAATAGTGGAGTAAACACTATTAAATTTATTTTAATTATGATTTAAACTTATTTATTTAAAGATTAAGAATAGTGAAGTAAATATTAATAAATTTATTTTAATTATGATTCAAACTTATATATTTAAAGGTTAAGAATAGTGGAGTAAACATTAATAAATTTATTTTAATTATGATTCAAACTTATTTATTTAAAGGTTAAGAATAGTGGAGTAAACATTAATAAATTTATTTTAATTATGATTCAAACTTATTTATTTAAAGGTTAAGAATAGTGGAGTAAACATTAATAAATTTATTTTAATTATGATTTAAACTTATTTATTTAAAGGTTAAGAATAGTGGAGTAAACATTAATAAATTTATTTTAATTATGATTTAAACTTATTTATTTAAAGGTTAAGAATAGTGGAGTAAACATTAATAAATTTATTTTAATTATGATTTAAACTTATTTATTTAAAGGTTAAGAATAGTGGAGTAAACATTAATAAATTTATTTTAATTATGATTTAAACTTATTTATTTAAAGGTTAAGAATAGTGGAGTAAACATTAATAAATTTATTTTAATTATGATTTAAACTTATTTATTTAAAGGTTAAGAATAGTGGAGTACATTAATAAATTTATTTTAATTATGATTCAAACTTATATATTAAAAGGTTAAGAATAGTGGAGTAAACATTAATAAATTTATTTTAATTATGATTCAAACTTATTTATTTAAAGGTTAAGAATAGTGGAGTAAACATTAATAAATTTATTTTAATTATGATTTAAACTTATTTATTTAAAGGTTAAGAATAGTGGAGTAAACATTAATAAATTTATTTTAATTATGATTTAAACTTATTTATTTAAAGGTTAAGAATAGTGGAGTAAACATTAATAAATTTATTTTAATTATGATTTAAACTTATTTATTTAAAGGTTAAGAATAGTGGAGTAAACATTAATAAATTTATTTTAATTATGATTTAAACTTATTTATTTAAAGGTTAAGAATAGTGGAGTAAACATTAATAAATTTATTTTAATTATGATTTAAACTTATTTATTTAAAGGTTAAGAATAGTGGAGTAAACATTAATAAATTTATTTTAATTATGATTTAAACTTATTTATTTAAAGGTTAAGAATAGTGGAGTAAACATTAATAAATTTATTTTAATTATGATTTAAACTTATATATTTAAAGGTTAAGAATAGTGGAGTAAACATTAATAAATTTATTTTAATTATGATTTAAACTTATTTATTTAAAGATTAAGAATAGTGGAGTAAACATTAATAAATTTATTTTAATTATGATTTAAACTTATTTATTTAAAGGTTAAGAATAGTGGAGTACATTAATAAATTTATTTTAATTATGATTCAAACTTATATATTAAAAGGTTAAGAATAGTGGAGTAAACATTAATAAATTTATTTTAATTATGATTCAAACTTATTTATTTAAAGGTTAAGAATAGTGGAGTAAACATTAATAAATTTATTTTAATTATGATTTAAACTTATTTATTTAAAGGTTAAGAATAGTGGAGTAAACATTAATAAATTTATTTTAATTATGATTGAAACTTATTTATTTAAAGGTTAAGAATAGTGGAGTAAACATTAATAAATTTATTTTAATTATGATTGAAACTTATTTATTAAAAGGTTAAGAATAGTGGAGTAAACATTAATAAATTTATTTAAACAACAATCAATTGTTGGTATGTCCTCCTTTAACTTTTATAACAGCTTTTATTCATTTTTGCATTTTATTTCCCAAATTGTTGCAGGTGGTAGGATTTAATTTCTGCCAGTCTTCATGAAGTTTGATCTCTAATCCTGTTTTTTTGACGAACATTTGTGCATTTTCACTCTTTTCCCTTGATGGGACCACAAAGTTTCAGTGGAATTTAGGTTTGGTGATTGAGAGAGCCATTTTATCACTGTAATCCCTTTTTTCTCAAACTAACCTATTGAAACCTTTAACGTATAGCATGGGGCATTATCCTGTTGGGAGATTACATCACTTGGAATATTATTATTAAATGTTTTAGTCAAAGAGGTTTGGTAAACTTGGTCCAGCATGTCAGTATATGGAGTTCATTCTGCCTTCACATGTGTACAACAGTTCAGTGCCTGAAGAAGCCATGCAGTCCCAAACTATTATGCTTCCCTTCCAAAAGCTACAGTTGGAACCACACAATCAGGATGAATGCCCCTCTTTCTCTACAGTGAATATAAACCGCTCCAGGGGTGCAAAATATCTGATGAAAAAAAAATGAGAATTTGCTACAATTTTTGAGTAGATGTTATGGATGTGTAGTCACATAAAAATTTCAATTGTTCCTTTCAAAGTTTAGAAAATAGAAGCTGTTAACTTACCTCAGTTACTTTCGTCAGACCAAACAATTTTAGCTCAATCATCATTTTTTTTTTTTTTTTTTTTTTTTTTTCGAATTCCAGTCGTTTTTTTGCTTATTGTGCTGAGACAAGTATGGTTTCTTCCTTGCTTTGCATCCTTTTAATTCTGCTTCTAATAACCTTCTCACTGTTTGAGCTTATGTTTCTCTTTGCGCCCTCCACAGGTTAAACAGCAAGCTCTGAAGAACTTTTCTTCCTATCTACAAGGGATGCTCTTTTCAAAGATCTGTCTTCCCTGGCGGTTGTAGACTTTTTACAGCCTTGTCCTTTTCTGTTTTTGAAAGACTTTGTTTCTTTGTACCTTTTAATTGTTTGAACTCCCTGCCTTGAACATTTCCTCTTCCTGGCAATTTCTTCCTGAGAATATCCTTCAGCAGATAAAGTAACAATTTGTGCTCTTTTAATATCTGAAAGCTGCTTCTTTGGAGGCATTTAAATCAACTATTATAGCACTGGAAGGAATCAAATGTTACCTGAAAAGTAAGAAACAACTTTTAGTATGACAATGAATCATTTTGAATATTGAAATGAATTTAGTATGAAACTCAACTAAAACTCTTGAAAGAGGCTTTAAAGCAAATAAATGTTACAATCTACTGTTAAATATTTTACATTTTCTCTGAACTGTTCACTGTAGAATTCTTAACCTTTAAATGCATAGGTTTAAACTATTATCTAAATTTTTTATAGAAGCTCTATAATTTTGACCATGGCTGTATAAAAGCCAGTTGTTTGTTTGTCCACCTAAAAGTCAGAAACTACAGAAGAAACATTTACAAAGTTGATATATTATTTTTCAGCATTATCTCGCATAAAATATAGACAATTCTTTTTGTACTATTCATTTTTTTTTTACTTTTACTTAGGGGTCAACATTTAGGGCCATAATTTTTCATCAACCTTTGATCTGAAACTTAGACTAAAATACACTTTCTTGATCTTCAAGGTAATGTTAAAGTGCAGTTTGTGTTCTGTCCTTTATTGGAGGTGAAGAAATCCTTCTTACCTAGGGAGAAGTGTAGTAAAAAAGAGAGGGTAGTTTGAACAGGGTATTTATTTGCTCCCCCACTGAGCAAATTAGGCACAATGCCGATTTTTAATGTGGGGAGTGGAGACCAACTCTCCAGGGAGTAGGGGAGCTGGATAGTGACAATTTGTATGAAGGGTTTCCCCTACATTGACCAAGGTCTTACATGTGGGGGTTGCCCTCACATATGGTCTTTGCTTGCAGTATCTGCCGGAACAGATGGTATTTATTTGCTCCCCCACCGAGCAAATTAGGCACAAGGCCAATTTTTAATGTGAGGAGTGAAGGGAGGGGGAAGGGAAAAAGGGGACCAGCTCCCGAGAGGTTGGAAATGGGAGCTGGTTAAAGGTCAGGTATGTGGGGTTGCCCCCACATCTGGTCCCTGCTTGCAGCATCTGCCGGAACAGATACTACACTTTGATCCCAGCCCGAAGGCCAAGAACAACAGTTTTAGTGTTTGGCCCCGGCTGGAGGGTAGTTTGACCAGGCCAAAGACGATTTGAATTGCTTTTAATTGCTTTTCTTAGCTATTAACAACTTATTTCACTTTGCAGTTTTCGGATTGTTATGCACATCTCTGTTTTTGTGCCTTGCTAAACGTAAAATAAAAATTCACAAAATACATGGCTGATACATTCTTCAGTATTGCTTCAGACAGAATATGAGTACATATTTTTTGTGGTATTCATTCTTTTAGGGGTCAACAGGAATAAATTTAATTAGAGGGTGTGGGCATTTAGAACAGTTTTTTATCCAATGGGCATTTTTGTACTGACATTTGAAAATTTATTTTTTTACATGTACAAATGTGATATTTTGTATCATCAAGACCAGGTAGTGAGTGTGGGGGGGGGGGTTAAGAAGGGGAGGTAACTCATCTAATTTGTTCTTCATGCCTCAGGTAGTCATCTTAGAATAAGTCAATATAATCTACAACATAATCTCGTACTTGAAGTCACAACCATCTAGTTGAAAGTTGCGATAATCTAGTTGGAAGCTAATATAAAATTTCGTACTTATGCAGAATAGAGACCGTATTATCATCATCGGTATATTAAAGTCAGGTTATGTAAAATACCAGAAGGTACCAGAATGCTTAGCCAATGAAAATCGCAACAGCCGACAATTGGCAAACACGATAAAAATATTGCAGAAAATTGAATAAATTTGTGAAAACTGGTTAGTCATCATCATTAATCTGGTAGAGTTGAGACAGATGCTGCAGTCTCCGGAAACAAATATTAAATTTTGTCAGAAATGGAAACTTATAGGTGAAACATATGTAAGTTTAAAAAAAACAAACTTAAACCTCTAACCCTAACGAGAACACCATCTAACCCTACAAGAAACAACAGAATGTGCTCTAATGAACTCATTGCACTTGTGTCCCCTCGACGTACATAATCCTGAAAAACTTGTTCTTGGACCAAAAACTATTATACGTTTAATAAAACACAATCAAATAAAAAAATAAAAAAAAAAATTAGAAAGTGAAATCAATATAATTTATATTAACATTTGCATTTAATAAAAAAGAAAATAAATATCGCTAATTCACAAGTTATATGCTAGAAGCATCCATCTTAAATACCTAACTATTAGGGATCGTCTTAGCTTGTTTCAACTATGTGTTCAAAGTCCTCGGCCTAACATTTGCAGGCAATATGAACTGGAACAAATGCATCGAAGACATTGCGAAGGCTGCTGCAAAGAAGGTGGGTTCTCTCTATCGAGCTAGAAGACTACTCATACCTGAGAGTATCCTGTATGTCTACAAGTCCACCATTCGCTCATGCATGGAGTATTTTTGCCACATCTGGGCTGGTGCGTCTATCATTAGCCTCTCCCTCGTGGATAGGGTCCAGAAAAAAGTTTGGGATCTAATATATCCCACTTCGCCACAATGTTGCATCTCTTTGCCTGTTTTACAAATATTTTAAGGGAATGTGCTCTGATGAACTCGTTGCACTTATGCTCGCTTAGTAGCAAAATCTCACCTCTTCACTGTTGAGGTCCCTAAGTGCCAGAAAGTTTTCTACTCTACTAGTTTCTTCCCTTGAACAGCTAGACTTTGGAATTCCCTTCCTGCTACCTGCTTCCCTAACTGTACTGATATGCTGAAGTTTAAATGTAATGTAAACCAACATCTTGTTAATTTTCCTAGGCATGGTCCCTAATAGTAACTCTAACTAGAACTTATATTCAGTAAGGTTGAAAAGAAGAAAGCAAAATAAAATATTGTTAAAAAAAGAAAAAACGTTGTTTGCTATCAAACAAATATTTATTTATGAAACTGATTATATGATGAGTTTTTTCCTTTTAATTTTCTGAAAATTTCTTACAATTTTCCATTAATTTTTCATTGTATTTTCTGCATAACAAAGGAAATATTTTTTTTTTTTAAATTGCCCAGTGATTTCTAAAAAAAAAAAAAATAAACAAAACTTTCATCTAATGCTTTCAGGGCTCTACGACAGGAGGTTGTGCAATAAAATTTGTGAACTCTTAATTTCTCTCCTTATACAGGGCTCTACGGATAAATTTATCTTTTAGTTGACCTTTGACAACAAAATATTTTTGTTTACTAGCCAACTAAAAAAGTTACTAGCTAAACCCATATGATTTTTGGAATATGATATCTTCATTCTGTGAAAAGTACTTGCATCATAATGATTTTTCTGTTTTTTTTTTTTGTTTTTTTGAATAAGTGTAATTCTAAATATACACTGAATCCTTTAAGATTAAAAGTATAAACATTCAAATCCCTTCAGATGTTATTTTAAACAGCCTTATTGTTCTGTTAAACCTTTTATTATTTAAATAATTTGATTTTGCTCGTTTTATTAAAAAAAAATTAAAGGTTGAAAAGATATTTTTTACTCAGTAATAAGCTTTGGAAGATTGTCAGTGAAAACCAAGCTTTTGTCTTTACACCATCAACACTCTGATCCCCATTTGGCATCAATTGAAATGAATGGCTCTCGTCTTGGGAAGCTCTATGTTTTCACAAGCTCCTGGGCTTGACCATTACTCCTGATATGAAATGGAACATGTACGTCTAATCTGCTGCCAAGGTCGCTAAGAAAATGGTGGGATCCTTCTATCGATCCAGCTCACTGCTGATGCAATTCTCTACCTATATAAGAGCTAGGTACATCCAAAGATGGAGTACTGTTGCCACATTTGGGCAGGAGCTGAGTTCAAAATAGACTTTGTAGCCTGGTGAGGGATTCCCTTTTCTCTTCCCTGCAACCTCTTTCTCACAGAAGAGACGTTGCGAGCCTGTCTCTGCTTTATAGTTATTTTCATGGTAAGTGTTCGTCTGAGCTCCAATCTATGGTCCCCCCTCGCCAAACTTTCATGGGAAACACTTGTCTAGTTGAAAACACTATCAATTTCACCCACTCTTTCTCCATGCCTAAACCTAAACGTAGATTCCATGAACAAAGTTTTTTCTAAGAACTGCACACCTGTGGAACTCTCTTCCATTTGCCTGCTTACTGGCTGACTATAATATGGTCGTTTTCAAGTCCAACGTAAACAAGTTCTTGATGAGCCATTCCCCTTAAGTAATCCAATTTACCAAATTTCCACATCTAACAATTACGTCACTGACCCATTGACCACTGTACACTTGTTAAATTTTATCCTCGAGTGGCCTCTGGGCCAATTTTATTATTTCTAGATGCCACTTGAAAAATTCACTTGCAGCGTATAAGCCCTGATTTTACATACTTGGAATATGCTGGCGATAATGTGATCCCAACTCTACATAAGTACTTAAAATTCTTAAAATTTACACAAACATAAGATTGGTTTATAATTAATTCATTTGGCTGATTTCAAATGCTTTTTATTTAAAAAAAATAAATAAACCAACATTTAATTAATGCAATTCTCCTCTTGAGCTAATTAAATGTACAATTCAGAAAACCCTGACCTTGACATGAGAAGTTGAAATATTATAATTTAATCCCATCAAAACTTTGAAAAACAAAAATATACATTTAGTTATTTACTGGCAAGGCTACCCGGTGTCACCTGGGATCCTAATTTCCATGAATTGTGTAAATTACTGGAAAAATAAAAGGAAAACTAAAAACCTCAGTTTAATGTTGTAATCTGAAATGTTAAAGTTCGTTTTGGGATAAAATGAGAATACAAATTAGTATGCCCTGGATGAGGTTTGAACTCATAAACTCTGTCTCTAAATATGGCATGATAACCAAATGATCCATGGGTGTAAGTAGAAATAGTGACTCTATTAGATACATACTCTTTCCCCTCTCTCTCTCTCTCTCTCGCTGAATGCCAGTCAGCCAAAAAGCAATGAAAAAAAAAGTGGAAAGGACAAATTACGATTTTCTTTTCCTCTTTTTCATTAGTGAAGACCCAAAAAATTCCTGCTATTAAATTTGATGATTTGGGTAGCAGTATTAGGACTTTTGTTTATGTGGGTCAGAATTCCTCCACCTTTGTTTATTTATGACTAATAAAAAAATAAAATATTGATTAGAATTAAATTTGAAAATAAGTCAAATTCTTGCTGTAAATTGTTGACAAAACATTTACTATACCTTGTCAAAAAGCTATTAATCACAAAAATATGTGGTGGGACGCCTTTAAACTCTGTCGTTAAATATGGAGTGAATGGGAGTGGTAAGTACAAGTAGTATTAAGAATATGATTAAAAATTACTTAGATTTCTACCTGGTCATGGATAACAGAATGAGAATAATCTACCTATTTGGATTAAATAAAGGGTTCAGTTTGAAATTGCATACAAATTCCTATCTTTGATTAAAACACATCTGAAGGTTTGAGGTTATATTGACAAACATTATGAGAATAATGTTAATGAGAACAGTGGTATGAATAATCCAAAAGTTATATATACACACATATATATATATATATATATATATATGTTAGATCGTAAACACGGTCTAACATCCGAAACATATGGAACCAAACATAAAATGGTAATAAAAAAATAAAACACATATTTGCTCTGCAATAGTATTGAGCACTCTCTTCAGGTTTTTACTAATTACCAGTTTTACCAAATATATATATATATATAGGATAAACATGACAAAATATACTGGTATATGAGTTCTCTGGTTTTTAGTGGAATTCTGTTTTTTTTTTTTTTTTTTTTTTTTTTTCATAAGAAAATACCAAATCGCTAGAGCTTTACTTCATGTTTCCCATTTGGTTTGAATTTTATTTCTCTTTCTCCCCCTCTCTCGCTTTATTTTTACTCTCTCTCTCTCTCTCTCTCACATCTTGTCTTGCCTTTCTTTCTTTCACTTAGAGATCGGGTGAGGTTGATTTTGCACTTTAAACATCAGCTTAAAATCAAAATCAGTTGTGATATGAGGAGATTGCATTTTGCACTATTTAAAAAAAGGGTGGATACACACTGCTAGCTCTTGGACAGAGTGTTCCCAGTCTAGGTATGATGCATGCTGACACCTAGACACTTGTCAGACCCTATCCCAGTTAGAAAACTCTCTTAACTAGTAGTCTAACCTCTCCTTATTTTTTAAAAATGTTTATTTTATTTTATTTTTTTTTTTTTAGGTTTTTTGCTATTAGAGATCCTCCTAGATACTCGATCCCTATATTCGTTTTGCACCTCTTGAAAAACCTGTTGGAATTCAAAGCTCACTAGGAGACGTTGATTTTTATAGTGCCATAGCACAATGTATATTATCTATCTATTCTATATATATGAAAGCGAAAATGTATGTGTGCATGTATGTACGCTTTTCCTCGATGTCCACAAAAGGCTTCTTTCAAAGAAGCGCTTGCTCGGTTCACAACTTCTTAAAACTTTTTATATCGTCTATAAATTGCAATATCTCAGAGATATCCACGGAGCCTGCCTGTCTATTTAATTTTATTGACTTTCAAGCGTTAACTATTCAACATTTCCCGCATCGGCACGCGTTACATTCGGTTTTCGGTATAAAAAAAGCGAAACTCGACTCTAATCACAGGCCGACAGGCCACTTTCCCGCGCGCCCTCTGGGGCCCGGGTGACAAGATCAAAGTGTAGTATCTGTTCCGGCAGATACTGCAAGCTATGACTAGCTATGACTAGCAAAGACCAGATGTGGGGGCAACCCCACATGCCTGACCTTTAACCAGCTCCCATTTCCCACCTCTCGGGAGCTGGTCCCCTTTTTCCCTTCCCCCTCCCTTCACTCCTCACATTAAAAATTGGCCTTGTGCCTAATTTGCTCGGTGGGGGAGCAAATAAATCCAACAGGCCGACAGGCCGCTTGCCCGCGCGCCCTCCGGGGCCCGGGTGACATGATCAAAGTGTAGTATCTGTTCCGGCAGATACTGCAAGCTATGACTAGCTAGGACTAGCTATGACTAGCAAAGACCAGATGTGGGGCAACCCCACATGCTTGACCTTTAATCAGCTCCCATTTCCCTCCTCTCGGGAGCTGGCCCCCTTTTTCCCTTCCCCCTCCCTTGACTCCTCACAATAAAAATTGGCCTTGTGCCTAATTTGTTCGGTGGGGGAGCAAATAAATACAACAGGCCGAAAGCCAGTTGTCTCAAGAGAGCTAAGTAACGTTTGTTCAATGTCGACTTCGTCATATCAGACTGTAGCTTTCATTTCGCTCCTCCTAATAAACAGGGAGCGGGTTTTTAAAAACAAACAAACCGATTTATTCACCTCATTCAAAACTGTCCCGCACAAAATGGTAACTGCTGAATACCTATCGCCGTCACGTCAATCAAAAACGCGCACCTGTTTTTTTTAAAACGCTTTACTATTTTCCAACTGCGCGTCGTGAAGGCTTAGTTTTTTTTTTCACGGGCACCTGTTTTTTTTCACATACTCCGAAAAACACCCGGACAACGCCGGGTACCCCTCGCTAGTCTATAATATAAATCTCACCTGTCTGTTTAAATGTATGTATGTATGTATGTATGCCTAAAACTTTTGACAGAGGCGACGGATTTTCACGAGATCGGTACTATTTTGAAGCTCGACCCTTCAGACGACAAATATAAAAAAATTGGCTAAAAACATCAATTGCTTCACCTTCAACTGGGCACTTTTCTACAGGGAGGGGTCACTTTTTGCCGATATTTTCAAAAGTCATCCCCTCTTTTCAATTGACTAGCCTTAATTTAAACATTTTTCACTTCCGGTTTGGTGATGGACGCAACAGCAAAGACGTCACTTTTTTATGTTCTTTTCCTCCTTGGCAGTACGGGGTCGAGCCTGCCTGCCTGCCTACTACCACCTTTTTTTTTTTTTTGCTTAACACACACCTCGGAACACCTTAACGCCGGGCACCCAGGCTAGTATTAAATAAAAGATGAATAAAAGTTACATAAAACTTTATTTTTTATCAGATCAATAAGGAAAGAATAAGAGAAAAAGTTTCTCTCCCTCCCCCCCCTCTCTCTCTCTCTCTATATATATATATATATATATAATATATATATATATATATATATATAATATATATATATAAAATGTGTGAACTATAATATTTTTCAAATATTATCAATTATTTTTAATAAACACACACATATACTTTTTGTAAATAAAAAAAAAAAAGCAAAACACTATGAATAATGTTAAATAGAATTGTTAAATAGTGAATGTGGTATTGTGGTGAGGGGAATTAGTTCAGAGAGTAAACAAAAGACGACAGATAACCCTCACCCCATAATTGCCTTGTGCCTCACTCATCTTGTTATTTTATAGAGAATGTTTTTTTTTGTAAAATTTTGTCAAATATTTTAACGATCAATGAATAAAAAAGTGTAGTATCTGTTCAGATACTACACTTAGTCTGTTGTCGGTCAGTGAAGAAGTAAATCTTAGACTGAAGCAATTCTTATTCCAATCCAAAATGCCCCTATTTGGGGGAGCTGAATTTTCTCTACATTAGAACTGACGTTGTGTCTAAGTTTGCCTTCGTAGGGAGGTGAGTAAATAAATAGGAACGGTAAGATTTGTGTTAAGAAATCCAGGAGTTTTGCTTTTTTTTTTTTTTCTTCTGGAAACTTTATTTTTATTCCCTCCACCCTTTCTTTTTTTAGTTTTACTGCATTTCATTGCTTACCCTTGGGGATCATCAGTTTGCACTTATCCCCCTTCCACCCAACGTGTAGGTATGTTGTGTGTGTGTGTGTGTATGTATATATATATATATATATATATATATATATATATATATATATTGTATTCCACTGCATTCCTCTCCCATTACCGTTTCTTTTAATTCTAACCTACTTCTAAGAAACAGGGTTTAAAGATGTTGTACTTGACTTGTTGAAAACAATCGGGGAAAATCCTAAATCCTAGAATTACGTTTTTATAGATTTAACTAGCTGTGTCAGGCATGTATCAGAATAACCTAAAAAAAAAAAATAAAAAAAAAAAAAAAAAAAAAAAGACGTGAAAAAAAATACATGCAAATAAATGTTAGCTTTGGGCAAGCTAATTTACTCTTCTACCTAGCTGGATAAAGCAAACTTATTTTATAGTGTTTGTTACTTAAAAATAAATGTAGCATAAAGTCTGTCGAGTTAGGAAGATAAAAAGGTCTCATTATAGCTGTAGTTGAGACTCGATAATCGCTCAAAAATCGAAAATTTTAAAAAATACTGATAGAAACACAGAAACACGTTTAATAAATGTCACCAATCGTGCGAAACTAATGTTCTACCAGTATTTTTAATTAAACATTTTTGAGTGATTATCGCGGTTAGACTATGGCTATAAATTAGACCACCATTTTTTATTTATTCATGCTAAATGGACGTGCTTTACATTAATTTTATTGCAGTTTAGATAAACCAAAATATGAGGACATACTTGGGGTTACACCTGTAAGAATGTCATTTGATGGGCTATTGAAATTGACATAATTATTGTAACAGAATTTTAAAATTAAAATGAAACAATATTGAAATTGACATAATAAAATTAAAGTGAAACAATATTAGAAAGCAGATTTTTTTTATTAAATGATTTTTATTAAATACATAAACAAACAAACAAACATAATTACAAATTATATTGTTCTTCGAGGAAATATCTTACGCGATTCCCTTCTTCTCCACACAAATTCCAACAAATATTGATTGAACATAATTATATATTTTTTAGAATAATGATTATTAAGTAATTAATAAATAAACAATAATTAAATTCTTTAACAATTTTTTTTTTTTTTAATACTGTGACAATTATGTCAATATCAATAGCCAATCAAATGACATTCTTACAGGCCGTGTATCCCAAAATCTGTCCCAGTATTTTCCACATATTTTGGTTTAAGCTGCAAGAGGGTCATTTTATTTTGGTGCTTCTTAGGATAGTCAACAAATCGATTTTTTAAATATGCTGTTTTAAGCAAAACAATATTATGTACTTAATTATCATGCCGAAAATAGTAATATATCCAAAAATTACGAAAATTCATAAAGTAGAAAGTTATTTATAATAAAAAATAATTTTTATGGAAAATTGGGTAAAATTACATTTTTCTTAAACGTTATAAACCTGGAAATTTCTACGACTTGATGCGGTACATACAGCATCTAACCTTCCCAAATAGTCTCCCATCTAGTACTGGCCAGGCTCAACATTGCTTAACTTCGGTGATTTGGTGAGAACCAGTGTGTCAACGTGATTGTGCCATATAAATACATATACACGATACATATATATATATATATATATATATTTCCATGTGCTAGAATGTGTTCATCCTAAATTCTATACAATTATGCAGAATGTACAGGGTGAAACAAAAAATGTCTCCCTAAAGAAAAAAAACACTACAGTTTTATTTTTAAACTTTTATTGAAAAAATAAATTCAGGAAACTTGATTATGTAGAACTGATGTCTATTCAATCCGTCTTAAACAGCAGCTCAATACAGGTCGGAATCTGGCAGCACGCCTTTTCTACAAGCGCCAGCGGTAGTTCGGCGGATACTTGATGAATGGCGGCGATCAGGCTGGCTTTTGTGTTGTAGGAGGTCATGTTGGTGATGTTCTTGACGTATGACAAAATGAAGTAGTCCAGCAGGTTCAGGTCATGGGAGGAGGTAAGCCGTAGCACTCATTCTGATGCCAAGCCTGGGTTTCTTTGAACTTTTGGGTTGGCGTTGAATCCTGCTACCACATCCAGGGTCTGCCAATGGTCACCTGATTGCACCAGAAGGTATCACCACATTCTTCAGCACATCTAAGTACACTTTGGTGTTGACTTTCAAGCCGACTTCGAAGATGTGAGGTGGGATAATGTAGCCCTCACTTGAAACCACACCAAAGACCATAACCATGGTCGGAAACTTTGTTTTCATCACCCTGTTTACGTTCCTGTTATTCATGGCAATCCAACAATGCATTTTGATGATACTGGCAATGATCCTGTTATCATAACTTGGATCGGTAGAGAGCATGAGTTGTACAGTGGCACATCTCTGATCTCGCTCATTGAACATTGTGTCACTTATGACAACCGGCCAACTAGCAGATGGTCTGCAACAAATAAAGAAAACCGGTTTTCATCAAATGGAAATGGAATCATGTCGTCTTTTCTAGGATGACAATTTTATTGTTCCACTCTGTAGAAACTATGATTTAATAGAATTCAGCATAATAGTAAAATGAAATCAGTCATCTAATAAGAAATTATAAAAAATGTATAATAATTAGTTAACGCTTGTTTTTTGAAGGAATATGCAAATTAGATAACCTTCATGTAGTCGCTTGCATATCTATGACTGAGTATATTAAGAAGTTTGTTTTAATGGTTTTTAAATATAAAAAGTAATCTTTTAATATTTTTCCCTACTCTTTATCTGTGCCTAAATCAAAACGTAGATTCCATGAACAAAGCTTCTTTCTTAGACGTGCACGCCTGTGGAACTCTCTTCCGTTTGCCTGTTTTCCACCTGATTGCAACCTGGATGTCTTAAGTAAGACACTTTATCAAAGAGACAGAAAAAACTCCACTTTATAGGTGTATATATATATATATATATATATATATATATATATATATATATCCATTTACGTGAAATCACCTTTTTTTTTCATCCTATTCCCTCTGCTTCATTATTTGTTACCAAGTATGACTTACTTGTAGTTTCATTAAATACTTTTGCAAGCAGAATCCGCTGATGAGAAGGCAAGTATTTCTTCAAAACTCTGTGGATTAAGGACTATCCACTTATTTTGTGCTTCCTTTTTAAAATTAAATATGTTTTTAAATCTTTATCAAAGTGTATTTAACATGTTTTATTAACTACTTGTTCATATATATATATATATATATATATATATATATATATATATATATAATATTAAATAAAAAATGAGGAATAAAAGTTATATATAACTTTATTATATCATCAGAATAATAAGGAAAAGTTAAGTAGAGATTTAAGAAAAAACTCTTTAGGTCATGGCATTTTGAAGCTAAATGCTTCTCATCAAGAGAGAAGGGCCAGATTTATACCAAATGCAAATATAGAAATAAAACTGGCTTAATGACATTTAGATATGAAATGAAAGTGAAGTTATAGGATAATATGGGAAATAGTAACTAAAAGTAAGTACAACATATAAAAAAGAGTAATGTGAACACTGGTGGACCCTTTCTTTAAACGGCTGTATATCAATTTGATTATATAAAAAATCTTTTGGAAAACATTACTATCAGCAACATAAAATAGAAATACATTTGGAAAATTAATCAAAATAATTTTGTTTGGGTTAACTACTTGCTTATAACCAATTTGCTAAAAAAAAAAATTATAGATATAAGAATTTTAAATTACTGTAAAATATTGGTTCTGACCAAAGTAGCCATCTTGTTTAGATTTCATCTGGCATAATGGTAAGAGTGCTTGCTAATGAGCTGGGAGATCAGGGATCAATGCTTGATGGAGTCATGCAAGAGGATTAAAAAATTATAAACACTCACCATTGTAAGGTGAGGGTCAAGGGTAAGTGGAATAATTTTTCGAAAGGAATAGCTCCCTTTCACCTGCACTTTGGTGTAGTAGCTAATAAGAGAAGCCTTTGTTGACTAGGATTGACCACTGTACTTTTTATACCTTACTTCTTGCGATTAAACAAGATGATGATCTTGGCGTCAATATTTACAGTAATTTAACATATTATTTATATATATATATATATATATATATATAGCCATGGTCAAAATTATGGAGCACCAATGAAAAATCTTAATTATGATTCAAACTTATTTATTTAAATTAAAGAATAGTGAAGTACATTAATAAATTTATTTTAATTATGATTTAAACTTATACATTTAAAGGTTAAGAATAGCGGAGTTCATTAATAAATTTATTTTAATTATGATTAAAACTTATACATTTAAAGGTTAAGAATAGTGGAGTAAACATTAATAAATTTATTTTAATTATGATTCAAACTTATTTATTTAAAGGTTAAGAATAGTGGAGTACATTATTAAATTATTTTAATTATGATTCAAACTTATTTATTTAAAGGTTAAGAATAGTGGAGTAAACATTAATAAATTTATTTAAACAACAATCAATTGTTGGTGTGTCCTCCTTTTGCTTTTATAACAGCTTTGATTCATTTTTGCATTTTATTGGCTAAATTGTTGCAGGTGGTAGGATTTAATTTCTGCCAGTCTTCATGAAGTATGATCTCTAATTCTGTTTTTTTGCCGGACATTTGTGCATTTTCACTCTTTTCCCTTGATGGGACCACAAAGTTTCAATGGGATTTAGGTTTGGTGATTAAGAAGGCCACTTCATCACTGTAATCCCTTTTTTTCCCAAGCCAACCTATTGAAACCTTTAACGTATAGCATGGGGCATTGTCCTATTGGGAGATTACATCACTTGGAATATTATTCCAAATATTATTAAATATTATAAAAGAGGTTTGGTAAATTGTGGAGTTCATTCTGCCCTCACATGTGTACAACAGCCCAGTGTCTGAAGAAGCCATGCAGCCCCAAGCAATTATATGCTTCCTCCTCCAAAGTTGAAACCACACAATCAGTATGAAATGCCTTTCTTTCCCTATGGCAAATATAAATCGCTCCAGGGGTGCCAAAAATCCGATGAAAAAAATTAGAATTTGCTACAGTTTTTGAATAGATGTTATGGATGTGTAATCACATAAAAATTTCAATTGTTCCTTTCAAAATAGAAGCTGTTAGCTTAGCTGAAAGTTACTTTCATCAGAGCAAACAATTTTGGCCCAGTCATCAGGTGTTCAATTTTCATGTTTTTTTGCAAATTCCAATCGTTTTTTTACTTCTTCCTTACTTTGCATCCTTTTAATCCTGCTTCTAATAACCTTCTTCTCACTGTTCGAGCTGATGTGTTTTTGTTCGCATCCTTCTCAAGTTCAGCAACAAGCTCTGAAGAACTTTTCCTATCTGCAAGGAATATTCTTTTCAAAGATCTGTCTTTCCTGTCTTTTTACGGCTTTGTCCTTTTCTGTTTTTGAAAGACTTTGTTTGCTTGTACTTGTTTGAACTCCTTTCCTTGAACATTCCATCTTCCTGAGAATATTCTTCAGTTTCTACCTGAGAATATCCTTCAGCAGATAAAGCAAGAATTTGTGCCCTTTTAATCTCTGAAAGCTTTGGAAGCATTTTCAATTAAATATACTATTATAACTCTGGCAGGAATCAAATATTACCTGAAAATAAGAAACAACTTTTAGTATGACAATGAATCATTTTGAATATTGGAATGAATTTAGTATGAAACTCAACTAAAACTCTTGAAAGAGTCTTTAAAGCAAATAAATGTTACAATCTACTGTTAAATATTTTACATTTTCTCTGAACTGTTCACTGTAGAATGCTTAACCTTTAAATGCGTAGGTTTAAACTATTATCGAAGTTTTTATACGTGCTCCATAATTTTGAATATGGCTGTATGTTTTTATGAAATTATTTTTATATATAATGGTTTGAATTTAAGTTCAAAATGCAAAAGTCAAGTATTATACTCCGATTGTGATCTAAACAGAAACATTCATTTCTAACGTGCCCCTGTCATATCAAAGAACCTATTGTTGATTTTATATATCGAGCCTTTCGGCTTGTGTGGTAATCGAACTTCTCACATGCACTTGTGATTTTAGGCTGTGTAAGGTGTTAAATACAGTCCAAAACGTCTGTTCATTCTTACAGATTTCGGATTATTTCAATTACCGATACAAAACCTATCATGCACATGAAATTCCTTTCTATGAAATTTCATAAAAATCAACCCAGCCATTTTCGAGTCCATAGGGAACGAACTCACAGACTCAATACTTTGATTTTTGGATTTCGTTCGTTCAGTATAGAAGCACCAAATATTTTACTTATTATAAATTATCCTTGGTGGTTGATTACTATTTCCTGTTAATATCGGTGTTATGTGACTAGTAGTTTAAGAGTTTATCGGTTAAATATTTTCACATAGCCACACATACATACATACATACATACATACATACATGCATCTCCTGTTTTATTTAAATATAGGGATGAAGAAGAGTTTTATTTGTTTTCTTATGTAGAAGGGTTTTGTAACAAAACTTATTATATAAGATTACTTTTGTTAGCTATTTTTCTTTATTCTTTCCCTTCTCTTCCCACTGGCTTCTCCCTTCTTTCATGTCTTGTTTTCAATTTGGATTTTTGCTTCTTTTCATAATCAGCCCTCCAAGGTTCTGGTTGTGTTAGAAGAAGGGGAAAAAGCTGATCTCTTTCCAGATACCAAAAAAGAAACCGAAATTGCTTACTGATAAAAGTCTCCTGTTTCTCACTCCACCTTCCTCCTCCATTCGCCAGGAACTGTTCTGGTCAAAAGGGTAGGGCGGTGAAAAGCGGGGGAGAGGGAGCGATGCATAACAAAGAACCCAACTAGTAGTCGCATGTGGAACCTTAAGTTTTTCTCCTTCCACTTTTTGGAGGCAGTCAAATCTGTCTTGGATTTGCTGGCCCAGATTCAAGATGAAGAACGAAGAACATAAACAAATTCACCATTTTTTTTTTTTTTTTTTTAATATACTTCAACTTTAATTTTATTTGATTTATATTATTACTCCATTTGGTTGGTGTTCTGCAATGAGGGGGGTGGAGTGCTGAATTAACTGTTGAGCAAACTAAGCATGTACTTAGGGCATCAGGAAAGAAGGGGTCATCACTACCACCATCATCACTGAGGTTTTTCACTTACTATATACCAAGCAATACACTATAGTACACTTGAACCATGAAGGTGCATAAAAAGATGCCTGATAAAACACTGGATGTATTATTGTATTATACCTCTTATTTTTTCCAATTTTCTCTTCCCTTTTTTTACTAGGAATAGGGCACTCTACCGAATGCCAGACATCCACCTAATATTTCAGACATTCCAATCTTTTTAGGATTTTAAGTGCAATTGTTTGTATATGTCTTGCACTTGGTTCACTGGGTATATTCACCAGTTATTTTTTAAAGTCCTTTTCCAGTGGCTTGTATGAATACTGAAATAATTGAAATTTTCCTAAGGTTCCCTATTTTTGTTTTCCCCATGCCCTTAATAACACTTTGCTATTTAGTTCCTTCTCCCTCTCTGTTTAAGGCATCATCATTAGGGATACTAACTTCAACTAAGGTTGCTGCTCTCTCCTTGTTTCATATCACTATCAAATTTTAATATCCATGTATAGAAACAAATGTTTTGCCTCGACAGTACAAAACCGTCTTCGAAATCTAGTGGACGATGTCCTTTTCGCCTTACAGAAGAGACGTTGCTAATCTGTCTCTGTTCTATCGATACTTTTATGGTAGGTGTTCGACTGAGCTTCAATTTATGGTCTCTCTCCATAAAACGATCACAATAAATGCTTGCCGAGCTAAACAACTTTCCTAACTCCCTATATGTGCGCAAAACTAAACAAAAATTCCATGAGCAGAGTTTCTTTCTCAGATCTGTCCGTCTGTGGAATGCAATACTGTTTGTCTGCTTCCCAGTTGACTATAGCATGATCGTTTTCAAGTCCAATGAGACTAAATTCCAAATTAGTTGTCCATTTAGATAATCTAGCCTTACCCAAGTTCCACCGTGTCTGATCCTGTCTCCCCACATACCTAACACTTAAGCCTTATCCTTCAGTGACCTCCGGGCCTTGATAAATAGTGACCTTCCAAGTAACAAAAATAAAAAAATAAAAAGAGAAACGTAGTAGGCAAGGGAACTCTTTTCTTTACGTGACAACACATTTCTCACAGAAGAGTTGTTGCTATTTCTCGTTCTATACTATCGTTATTTCCATAAAAAGATGTTTGACTGAGCATTAAACTTTCGTTTCTCCTAAGATATTCACAGCAAAAACTCATTTTCTACCACAATGGAACAATTACTACAGGACTGCTTCCTTTCTGAATACAACATGATTATCTCAAAATCCAATGTAAAAGAACACTTGTCACAAACCACCTCAAGTAATTAAATGCAGTTCTTATCATTTATCAGTTTTAATGCTCCCATAGTGTTCCTCGTCTCTTGACTGACAATTATTCCATCTCTTTAGCCATTATCCTTGAGTGGCTTTTGGTCTTGATAAGTGGTGATCAATAGTAAAAAAAAAATAGATTTGATTAAAGAGTTTTAACGATTAAATATAGAAATTATTTTTCTAATTATCTATTTACTTACTATTCCTACATCCTCACCCCTAAACAACGCATATTGTCACCGAGATATAAGAGAGCTACTGTGATTAGATCAGATTTATAGGGACATCCTAAGTAGGGAGTTGCGCAGCAAGATGTTCACATTACATTTAAATTTTTCCGTGTTGGTATAATTAGGGTAGCAATGAAGAAATTCAGGTGGTTCAAGGAAAGAACCTATTAAGAGTAGAAAGTTTCTGGCATCTCTACAAAACCACCATTCGCCTATACATGGAGTATTGTTGCCACATCTGGGCTGGTGCATCTGCGACTACTCTCTCACTCTTAAAAAACGAGTCTTCAATCTAATAGGTCCCGCACTGTCAACCACACTCCAACCTCTGTCCCATCGCCACAAGGTCACATCCTTGTATCTGTTTTACAAGTACTTTATTAAAATGTGCTCTGATGGGCTCGTAGCACTTGTGCTCTCTCAATGTAAATACTCCTGACTAACCCTATAAGCAGTAAAATCCTTCCCCAATATCGAAAGGCTTCTACTCTAATAGTTTCTTGCCTTGAACTGCTACACTTTGGTTTGGTTGGTTGTTCTACGGCATATCAACCCTTTTCATGTTATTTAATGCCAAATCCAGTTATTTTGAAGAAAAATGTTTTTAATAGAATATATATATATATATATATATATTTTAAGTCGGTTTCTATTTAACTCATAGTTGGAACCCTATAGGTACTACCACTCCGAATCAGAGTGGACCTGGGAGCAATGACAAAGGGTGGCTCCACACTCCTCAAAGCCCGCAAGCTGGGCCTCACCATCGGATATAGTTTAAGGTTATATTCAAGACCAGGAAGTGAGAGAGATAGAAAGAGAAATGGGAAGAAGGGAAAAGGTGGGTTGTTGTTGTTGTTTTTGTTGTTGTTGTTTTGGTTTTGCAAACCATAATTTATTTTGCAAAAGGAAGTAGAAAAACAAAAAGCATCAATGTTAGGTGCATTTCGTTTCCGGAAGCTACACTTTGGAATTCCCTCCCTGTTTCCTACTTCTCTTTGACTGTACTGACATGCAGAAATTTAAATGTGATCTGAACAGACATTTCCCTCCTCAATTTCCTACATAGTCATAGTTCCGTGTAGACCTAACCCCAGATAGTTGCCCTTTGCATCAAAGTAGTATTATGCCTTGTTTGAGGTGAATAAGAATAATAAAAAAAAAGATTCTCAGGCAAATATTTGAAGTAAATGAAAGCGTTATTCTTTTACTTGTAATAAATTGTATTCAAATTGAATGCATTTGTGCTTATCATCTGGGGTCACTAGTGGCGGTTATTGGTTAGGTTCATAAAGTAACTGAAATTTATTAGAACGTAAAGAAAAAGGTAGAAAAAGAAGAAAAAGAAGAAAAAAAAGAACAAACTGTTCAATTTCCTTAAGATGAATATTTACTATTTGAAAATTTAAAAGAACAAAAAAAGATTCAACTTTATTTTTATTATTTTTATTAAAAACAATTTCACACTCGTCTGGTCTTTCTAACGGTTAAATCTTTAATTATTATCGTGTGTTTCAAACAGTAAATTCCTTTTTATTATACATGCATTCAAGACACCAGAAACTGTAATCAGACATACGAGGGGCGTGCAATAAGTAATGCCCCTGACTCACTTCCCATAGCAGTAGAGCTACGAAACTTGGCACAGTTATTAGTCTTTCTCTACATAGGAACCACCCAGAGTTACGCATTTCTCCCATCGTTTGATGCAGCTCTGGAGACCGTTTTTGTAGAACACCCCAGGTTGGTCCTCCAACCACGACGTGACTTCAGAAATCAAGGCTGCATCATCTGGGAAACGATTTCCTTTCAAAAACAACTTTAAAAAAAAAAAAAAAAAAAAAAATAGGCTGGGAAGAGGTGAAAGTAAGAGGGTGCAAGGTCAGGAGAGTAGGGAGGATGGGGGGGGGGAATTTCATAACCACACGCCCGTGCTTCTGATCTGGCGACATGCGAGTTGTGGACCGGAGCGTTTTCCTGCAGGAGGAGGGTACCTTTGCTGATCTTTCCCCGCCTCTTGATTTTGATAGCTTCCCTTAATTTCCTCAAAAGTGAAGCATAATAGGCTCCTGTAATTGTGGTACCTTTGCCAGGAAATTTGTTATCACTACTCCGTCCTGGTCCTAGAAAACTGTGAGCATGACCTTGCCAGCGGAGGGCTGCACCCTTGCCTTCTTTGGAGGTGGTGAGTCCAAGTGCTTCCACTGCATTGACTAGGCTTTGGTCTCTAGATCATAGTGATGGACCCAGGTTTCATCCTGTGTAATCAGTCTTTTGAAAAACTTTGACTCGTCTTTTTGGCACATCTCCAAATTCATCCTCGAGCACTCGATGTGTTCTCACTTCTGGAATCGTGTGAGCAACCTGGGAATCCATTTGGCACACCTTATGCATATGCAAATGGTCGTAAATAGTTTCCACAGACCCTGTACTAATCTTGACATCTTGGGCTATTTGGCAAATAGTAATGCGCCGATCTTCCAAAATGGCAGCCTCAACTTGATGGACAGATGCCTCATTAATGGCAGAAGGGGGGGGGGGAACCAAGACTGGGAGCTGTTTCCACAGACTTCCGGCCATGTTTGAATTCACGATGCCAGCGTTTTACAAGGTCATATGATTGGGCATTATCACCATAAGTTTCTTTCATTTCATCAAGTCTCCTGTGGTGTGTGTCCTTTCAAATACAAAAACCGGACCACTGCTCGACATTCAACAGGCTCCATTTCACACCTAACTCGGTTCAAACACCTGTAAAACAGAAACCACAATTAGTTCAGAACTGTAATTTGCCACATAACCTGTAGAGATATAAATTATTGCACATGCAAAATTTCAGCTAGATCAGACAACTGGAAGTGGGCCAGGGGCATTACTTATTACACGCCTCTCGTATAAATATCATTCTTGACTTAACTCCAAGCACCTCAAATCATGCCAGGACTTATCACCACCATAGCATATAAAATAAATATAAGAGGAAGAAAAGAAAAAGAAAAAAAAGAACAGCTGTACAATTTCCTGAAGATGAATATTTTACTATTCGGAAATTTCAAAGAAAAAAAAAAACTTCACTTTTATTTTTAACTAGCCTGGGTGCCCGGCGTTGCCCAGGTGTTTGGAAGTGTGTGTTGAGCAAAAAAAAAAAAATTGTTATAGGCAGGCAGGCTTGAACCCGTATTCCGAAGAAGGAAAAGATTGCGGAAAAAAAGAAAAAATTAACCTCTTTGCTGTTGCGCCCATCACCAAACCGGAAGTGACAAATGCTTAAATTAAGGCTAGTCAATCGAAAAGAGGGGATGACTTTCAAAAATATTGGCGATAAAAGCGACCCCTCCCTGTAGAAAAGTGCCCAGTTAAGGGCGAGGGATAATTGTTCTTAGCCAATTTTTTTCAATATTTGTCGTCCGAAGGGTCGAGCTTAAAAACAATACCAATCTCGTGAAAATCCGTCGCTTATGTTGAAAGTTTTAAGCAGACATACATATATACATACATACATACATTTAAACAGGCAGGTGGGATTTATATTATTTGATAAATGGCAATATTTATTAAAAACAATTTCACACTCATCTAGTCTTTCTAACCTTAAATCTTAAATTTTTAAATAGATTTTTTTCGTCTCCTAATCTCAATTCAATTTATTTAGCAAAACATATAACAATCCTGCTTCAATTGCAATGCAGGGAAAAGGTGGTAGAAATTGATACAGAAGTGGATACAATAACTCAGCGCCTGTCCAAATTCACGTTGAATTATTGCATTGTTGATGCATTTATTATCTTACTTCAAAGTCGAATTCTGATTGATAAAACCCTCCTCTAGTTCAATCGAAATCAGCAATGAAATAGTTTCTTGAAGTGTATACATAGACCTCTTTTCGATGCAGGGGTGAATAAAATAAAAATAAAGTTAAACAAAAAATATCTCATTAAAGATTGTATTAAAAAAAAACGTTTAATCATTTAAATAATTATTTGAAACATTGTGAAAATGATGCATTTCTTAATGTTTTTAAAATATATTTTCACAATTAGAATGATTTTTCTGTAAAAATATTCCTCCAAAAAAGACACTTGCCTTTTTTATTTTTATAATAAAAAAAATATTTATTTACGACAGCAAAAACAACAAATCTCAACAGAAAGAACAGCAACTGTTTTATCGGACACATTATATTTGGAAATTTGTTTTATTTCTCACACATTTCAAAAGTTTCCCACAACAAGCAAAGTATGACAAACATATGCTTCTAATTTTTGTTCTATATTTTCTTTGTTTATGTGAAAGAAAAAATTAAATTGTTTAAGATTTAACTTTTCTTTCCTTCTAAAAGAAATGTTTGGATATTTTTCTCATATTTTCATAGGAAGGCGAGATTTGCAATGAAATTAAAGTTCATAAACTTAATGGATTCTCATGTTTTAGTAGCTTGCATATATCTATAGAAAAGACTTTGTCAGTCCCTCATGCTCAAGTTTGAAATAGCATTCCCAAGGTTCTGTTGAGCTCAAGTTTGAAATAGCATTCCCAAGGTTCTGTTGAGCTCAAGTTTGAAATAGCATTCCCAAGGTTCTGTTGAGCTCAAGTTTGAAATAGCATTCCCAAGGTTCTGTTGAGCTCAAGTTTGAAATAGCATTCCAAAGGTTCTGTTGAGCTCAAGTTTGAAATAGCATTCCCAAGGTTCTGTTGAGCTCAAGTTTGAAATAGCATTCCCAAGGTTCTGTTGAGCTCAAGTTTGAAATAGCATTCCCAAGGTTCTCTTGAGATCAAGTTTGAAATAGCATTCCAAAGGTTCTGTTGAGATCAAGTTTGAAATAGCATTCCAAAGGTTCTGTTGAGATCAAGTTTGAAATAGCATTTCTAAGTTTCTCTTGGGCTCGTTTGAAATAGTGTTTCTAGAGTTGTCTCTGGCGTAAGTTTGAGATAGCATTTCCGAGTTTCTTATCGACTTGAGTTTAAAATTGTGATTCTAATGTTCTCTTGAGCTCAAATTTAAAATAGCGTTTCAAAGGTTCTGTTGGGTTCAACTTTGCTATAGTGTTTCTGAGTTTCCCTTGAGCTCAAGTTTTAAAATAGCTTTTCCAAAATTATATTGGTCTCAATTTGGTTATAATACTAAAATACTCTTAAGTCTATTATAAACACGAAGGTTATCAAAAGAAATTTATGGAAAATTCTTTCTTTTCATTTTTTTTCTCATTAACATTGGTTTAACCTTAGTTACTTTTTCATAGTAGTGCCTTTAAATCGATCATTAGCGTTCAATTATATCAAATTAAAATCAATCATATGTTCCTTAATTTTTTAGCTGAGGATTAGTTATTTGTATCATTTTGGATTCTCCGAACTAATGTTCTCATTTTCAGTGTCACTTTTCTGTTTCAGTCGATATAACCTCCTTCAGGTATATCTTGTCAAACTCTGGACTGCACGAAATTTCGAATGGAACTCTTTGTTTAATTCATAGAGGTAGCATGCTCTTGTTCAGTCAGCCATGATTACATAGAGACCTCAAGTCTGCAAGGACTTGTGGTACACTGGTTTGAGTAATTGGAAAAATTCAGTTGTAAAAGTGACTTTATTCTGAAGGTTGAAGGGTCAATCCACTGTGTTGGTGACCAAAAATACAATTGCGAATTACTTAGGACTGCTGTCCAATTATTACTGAGAGAACAAGAACATGCTACCATTATGAATGAAATAAAGAGTTCTGTTCAAAATTCCATGCAGACTCACGAGTTTGACAGAAAGATTCCAGAATTCGACAAGATACATCTGAAGAAGGTCGGAAGTTACATTGATTGAAACATTGTACAAATGACACTCAAGATGAGAACAGAAATCTGAAGAATCGAAATATGAATATTTTTGTACTTTTCTCAAACCAGAATTTAAACCTTTAATTAAAAAAAAAGGGAAATTTATTTCTTTGCGACAGGTTTTACGGCTCAATTTGAATCCCAAGTAATTATATTACGCTTTTCATGACTCAAATGATTGTGCATAAGTGACATTCTACTTTTTGTAATTAATTAATTTCTCCACACGAAACTTCAAAGGGAACAAAAAGAAATTTCTAGAAAAAAAAAATTGAATTATAAAAATGTAAACATTATGCAATGAATTGCAATGGTCACAATAAATTTGTTTTTACTCAGTTTTTATTATTTTTTTTGTTTTAGAAATTTTCCATTTTTTTTATTTTTATTTTTTTCTTCTCAAAAGTACAATAGTTTTAAATTTAAATGCATTCTCTTGTTACTTGATTGCATGTTATGCCTCTATACACAGCTCATTTTTACCTCTTTTTTTCAACAGTTATCACATTAACCCTACATCACCTATTGGCATCTAAATTAATAACTGCCCCAGAAAATATCTCCCTCCTAATGCTCTATCGTGGAAAGTGCTCATCTCAATTTATGACCCCCCCCCCTCTTGCCAAAGTTTAACAAAAAAAAAAAAAAAAAAAACACTCCACTACCTACAACCACTATTAACAATTTCCCCCACTCTCTATCTGTGCTTAAATCTAAACGCAGATTCCATGAATAAAGCTTCTTTCTTAGAACTGCCCGCCTGTGGAACATTGTTCTGCAGGCCTGCTTCATTGCCAATTGCAATATGGTAGCCTTTAAGTCCTATGTAAACAAATTTTTGTTGAGCCGTCCCCTTAAATAATCTAAATTCTACCCAATCTACACCATTAATGATTACTACACCGCCACCTTACATTCATTAACCTTTATCCTCAAGTGGCCGTCGGGCCTTGATAAGTGGTGACTCCCTTGTCAAAAATAAAATCTGTATTAGGGTCAAATACATTCTAAAATGAATGAGTTTGGTTTGCTTTCATTC
>NC_136488.1:59979591-59999591 GCF_053919585.1 Euprymna scolopes
GGCCTTGAACCGTTGCTGGTTAAATAATCCTCCACTTGATCGATACTCAACACCTATGCCTCCTGAGGAGTTCCTGAAAGCTGTCTCAAGCATCACCGAAAAGAAAAGAGCAAATAGGATCGGAGCAAGGACACATCCTTGCTTAGTTCCATTTGACACTTCAAATGGTTCACTTTGTTCACAGCCAGATCGTACTGTCGCCACCATTCCCCAATGAAAGGAGACAATCACATTCAACATCTTGTCCGGAATACCAAGCCTCCTCAAAACAGTCCACAGGGCATCCCTACAGATGGTATCAAATGCCTTTGTGAGGTCAACGAATGTGACAAACAAGTCCTTATTCTGCTCCCTCGCTTTCTCCTGTAGTTGCCAAAGGCTGAAGGTCATGTCCACAGTACCTCTTCCTGCCCTAAAACCACACTGTGTTTCTGGGAGCACAGTTTTACAGATTGAACCATTGAGTCTGTTTAGGATTACACAAGCTAGAATCTTACCAGCAACAGACAAAAGAGAAATTCCTCTATGGTTATCACACTCGCACTTATTTCCTTTGTGCTTAAACAGGTGAATAATTGATGCGTCTTTGAACTGTTGTGGCACGGTACTAAGTTCTCATATTAATGAAAACAGGGTACTTAGTTTCCTGATTAACAGTTGGCTTCCACATTTGTATATTTCTGCAGGTATGCCGTCATCACCTGGAGCCTTACCATTTGAAAGTTGCTTCACAGCCTATTCAATCTCCAATATGGATGGAGTATCAGCAAGCGCCTCGATGGTTGGCCTCTGAGGAATACCGTCAATCACTCCTGATCCACTGTCGATTCTTTGTTTAAAACATTTGAAAAGTGTTCAGCCCAGCGCTTAGTAATTTCTTTCTTATCAATGAGGAGAATGCCATCCGACGAAAATATTTGAGATGTCCCCCTTAAAATAGGACCAAACACCCCCTTGAGGTTTTGGTAGAATGATTTAAAATCACACCTATCTGCCGCATCTTGTAAGGCCTCAGCTTTCTGCTCCCACTAGTTTTGTTTCATTTTCCGGAGCCGAGATTGTGCCAACCTTTTCGCCATTCTGAAAGCCTTGTGTTTCACTGGGATGATAGTTGGATCATTTTCATCAAACCAATCTTGGTTTTTTCCTTCGAACATATCCTAATGACTCTTTAGCAGAGTCATACACTGCAGTTTTAAACTCTCTCCAAGATGCCTCAATATCATTCCCACATACAACGGAGGACAGCTTTTCATCAGTAGCCTTTTGAAATGAGTGCATTATCTCCTTAACTTTCAACTTGCTTACATCAATTCTCTTGATGGAAGAGTTACGTTGGTTTCGAACAGGGCGCTTGGTTTTCATCCTGACTGTGGAGCAGATCAATTTATGGTCCGACCAACATTCCCCGATGCTGTAAGAACGTGTAAGATTTATATCTTGTCTATCAGAACGACGTACAATGACACATATATATATATATATATATATATATATATATATATATATATATATATATATATATATCAGATCAAATCAGCTGATGAAGAAGGTCAACAAAGAAGGACGAAACTTGTTTTTTAACCGATTTTATTTTAATGAATCAATCCTGTTGAGCGTCACCACTTTGCCCTTGCCATACATTAAGGAAAACAAAAACAAATCATGTGCTGAATTGTGCGAACTTCATTATCTTTATCGTGAGAAAATTCTCTCATTTCGCATGTGTTTGTAAGCATGTATTTCTTCAGCATTTATGGAGTAACAATGTCCTGATATCATTTGTTTTTATAGCCATTAAACTAAGTAGTACCGAATTTTTCATTGTAGAATGTTTGCAACTTTCTGTTTTTGTTATCTTAGATTTTATTAGAAAACAGTTTAAAATGCTATGGGGTGTGGCTTCTAAACGTAAAGTTCAAGATTAATAAAAATTAAGCAATAAATGAATGTTATGAAATATATACCACATGTGCACACAGGATAAGGTGACTTCTTAGTATGATCGTGTTGAAGAAATGGATGAGTTTTTTGTAATTTGCATTTAGTGTTCACATTTTAAGTTTTATTCACACAACGCTTCGGACGATGTAACCTCCGACCTTCTTCATGAGAATCTTGTGGAACTCAAAGTTTCAGTCCTTAGTGTGGGCAATACTCAGAATACAATTGCAAATTACTTAAGACTTCTATGGCTGATGGATTAAATAAAGGATTCTGTCTTTAATTCTGTGCAAGTTTCAGAATCCAACAAAATATTCCTGAGTTGGACATGGTACACCTGAAGGTTGGAAGTTACATCAACTAAAATGTTGTGAAAATAGCACTCAAGGTGAGAACAATACTCTGAATAATACAAATTATCAATCCTCATCTCAAAACTTAAGAAACATTATAGTTCTTGGGTTAGTACATGGATCATTCCAAAAGTAAAGCCTATATGTATATTCTTTTTAAAACTGAAGATGTTCAAGAGCTACAAAGACAGGAGTGGTATCATTAAAACAAGCGACCCTTTGTGTTTTAGTATTTTTATTTTTTTACAAAGTCACTGCCATTTCAAATTCACTTTTGTCAGGAATTCAATGACATATCTCTGCTTCTGATACAGGTCCATGACAGAGGTTGCTTTTTAGTCTTGCACTATCAATATCTGCAACAAAGAAATAAAACTTCCAGGTCATGAATTCATAAATTCAGTCATCATTACAATGCAATTTGTAATCCTCTCTGATCCATTTCGGTCAGAATAAAAAAATATAGGAGGTATTACTTTTGAAACACCCCTCATATATATATATATATATATTATATATATATAGAGAGAGAGAGAATCACTTAACGATATTATAGTTTCTGGGTCTTGAGGAGGCATTACTCTAGATGTTGAGGTAGCAAGATCTGTTAGCAGGAGTTCAAAGTACGTGATAAGGATGAACTTGAAAGAAAAAGGGATAGGTTAGTTTGGAAGTCAATTTTTAAAAATTGTCCAACACATGCCAACATGTAAAACCGACATTCAACAAAATATAATGATGATGAAAGCTAAGTACAACGAAGAAACTATAAAGAGACTAACTTTATATATTAAAAGAAAATTTGTTGTGGCTAATATCATTTCCAGTAAAAATGCCTGTTCCATTTTTTAAATGTGACTATTTTGTCTTATGGTAGATAACAGATAATTGTCGGCATAACTATTTAACTATTCTTGACATTAACATTTTTCTTTTCTCTATTAATTGTCCCTCTGAGATTCGTTATGATAAAAGCGTCTGAAGATTAAGTGCTCGCAGAACTTGTTCTTTAAGGAATTGTTTTTTGTTTCTTGGTTTGAATATCAGAAAATAGACTGAAAATTTCCATCTAAAAACTAACAGGGAGTGCCTGGCCTTACTCGATAAGGCCAGGCACTCTTAATATATTTTAATTTGTGTAGATTTTGTGTTTATTGTTACAGAGCCAATTCTTATATATATATATATATATATATATATATATATATAGTATTGATTTCAAAAGCTTAAAAAAAATGACTTGGGTGCTATCAGCTAGAATCAAAACCAAAACATTTAGTACTCTAGCTGCGTTCCCTACTATTTGAGCTATCAACAGATAAACAAAGATAAAAATTTAGCCACTTCAAACTATGAATGAATTTTTGCAGGCGCAAAATTAATAGAAATATGATAGCAAGTTAAAATGAATATCTTTCATTTTAACTTGATGACATATTTCTATACGCATTAGTCATCGACCCAAACAAAGATTTCACCTGTTATAAACCATCCTTGGTGTATGATTACTATTTTCTGTTAATTTCAATGCTATCTGGCCAGTAGTTTAGGGGTTTATCGGTTAAATATTTACACACACACACAGACACGTGCATCTACTGCTTTATTTATATAGATTACATAAATTTGAAAAAAAATTTCTTTCTATTTAATATAGCGTTGTATTTTGGAGAAGCTTTTCCTTTGCAACTTTTGATTTATTTATTTTTTTTTTTTTTTTTAAATAAGGCAATTGTTGCTGAAGCATAAGGGGCTTCTCTGATAGCTTTGCAGCAAGATTGTTGTTTACATTACATTTAAACTTCTACATGTTGGTACAATTAAGAGCAGGGAGGAGTTCCAAATGCAAGTAAAAAGAAACTATTAGAGTAGAAAATCTTTCACCGTCTAAATACTTTTACAGTTTAGGGGTAAGATTTTGTTGCTAGTTTGGTAAGTTGGGTATTTTTGTTTAGGTAGATCAGTAAGTTTATCGGAGCATCTTTTTCAACCTATTATTATTGAACATGATAAAAAATATATTTTTTGTTGCTTAATCAAGGATTTAAAAAGATGTTTAACCTTACATTCTGTTGATGCCACGATACAAAATATCGGTTTCTAGTTAGCCACTAATCCAATTTAGAAGTAGACTGTTTTATCAGCCAATTTTGTAACTCCTTTCATTTGAATAAAAATCGTTTAAGACCACACAGACTTGTTTTTTTTAGTGATACTATGCCACAAGGTAAGAAAATAAAAAAATAAAACACTGCTTTTATACCTAATGAAGATGTATATCTCTGAAACAAAATTGCTTTAAAATTTTTAAATAAATAAACGTTAGTTTAAAAAAGAATTCAGCGTTATATTGACTTATTAACTTACAGAGTCTAATTATTTAAAGATTTAAAACTTCTTAAGATACATAATTTACTGAAGTATACTTTGTTTAATTTTACGGTTATGGTCAGCTAACATACTTCTTAATTTCCGGTGTAGCGCTACCGGAAGCAGTGATAGGGCAAATCAGTTACTTCGTGTTTTGTTTTTTTTCTCTCGTACCTATATCTGTTATATATTTGTTAGTTTGATTTCAATAATTTTATTTTTATATTTTCATAAACATTATTATATAAATTCAAACAACAAACATTCATTTTTAAATTTAAAAAAAAAAAAAAATTATTTTTATAATTTCATGAACATATATTTCTTATAAAATTTAAATAAAATAAAAAACTTATTTTTAAAATTTCATTATTAAAAGTACAAATAAAGATTAATTACGTTATTTTTATCTTTTTATAATTTTAATTTTTATTGCATACTTTTCAATAATGTCCTTTTCTATATTTTATTTCAATAAATCGCTCCATAATAGAAATACCGAAGAACAATAAAAGTGAAGGAACTGATTTGCCTTGTCACCCTTTCAGTAGCGCTCCGCAGTAAATTAGGAAGTACGTTAGCTGACTATAACTAATTTTACTTTTATTTTATTAATCAAAAGAAAAGCTATTTTTAATAAATGACTTTTGTTACTTTACATTCTAATATATTTTAGTAAATTCATGAATGTAATCAATAACTGCTTTGAATAATCACAGATGGAAACTTCTATCCCTCTATCTTTTCCTCCTCCTGAACTCTATCTTCTTCGCCAAGCCTATTCCTTTCTCTGGAGATATGCATAAACATAACTCAAGTTCGCATAAGAGAAATAAGTCTGAAAAAAAAAATCAGTTACTCCCCTTTACATGATAACATTAAAAGATGTGCACTCTGATAATATTAAATAATATAAATAACCATTTGATTCCCAAATGATGAAAAAAAATGTTTATTTTTTTATTTTAGATGTTATAAATCCAGTGTTATGCCTATATATATATATATATATATATATATATATATGAACAAATTCACATGGTTGCAAGACTGCTAATATTTAAGACAAATGGTCGGTTAAAACCAGAAGTCTTCGTCAGGTGACTTAAAAAAAATTCCACAGAAGACACCAGTCCTCAAGTTTTGAGGGTTGGTTTCTTCTGTCGAAAACAACCATTTATTAAATCACCGATGAGGACTTCTGAAACATAAGCATGCCCAGTGTCGCGACCATGTAAATTTGTTTATCTTAATAAAAAATATATCTTGCTCTTCTTTTATTGAGCACTCTTAATAATCTTGTTAAATTCATTAGTTATCACTCTTGAATACCTTTATTGTGTATTTTTCAAGTTATAGCTGGACATAAAAGCGAACAGTTCTCTTTATATAATATATATGAAAGATGTTAGAAAAAAAAAAAAAAAAGCAGATTCCAGTGACAAAATCTTTATTTTTCAGTAAAGGGAATCATTTTCTGACAGCCCTTTCTCCATTTGTCCATACAATCAAGGTTTTACAAGCATATCTTAAATCTTTTGGGACAAAAGCTTCATTAATAAAAAAAAAAAAATGGAAACTTTACTTAGCTTTAGTTTACATTACTTTATAGTAACTTTTTGATTGTTTGGACAAATGGAGAAACAGTTGTCAAAAAAAAATGAATATCTTTGCTGATAAACATATTGTCTTGAGAACCTAGTTTTTTTTTTATTTAAAAAAAGGAGTCGCCACTTATCAAGGGCCGGAGGCCACTCGAGGACAAGGGTTAATGGGTATACTAATTTATTCAACTTGCCACGATCAACTGTTTTATTTTCAATTTTGACCCTTTAGCAGCTATTTTTGCCGGCTAAAAACCAAATCAAAAGTGTGCTACAGGTCCAAATATCCTACATATCAAATTTCAATTCTGCAGACTGAATATTCAGAGAGGAGTTTGGTGGAGACTTTTTGCACACATACTCATATAATAGATATGTATAAAAATATTTCCATGTGCTAGTATGTTTCCATCTTAAATACTACGCAATTATGCAGAATGTAGAAACTATGCATAAATAGAATTCAACGTAATAGTGAAATTATGCCAATCATAAGAAGACATAAAAAATGAATAAACAATTAACACTTGTTTTTGAAGAGAATATGCAAATTTGTTAAACTTCATCTAGTCAATTACATATCCATGGCTGAGTATATTAAGAATTTTTTTTTTTTTATTTTTAAATATAAAAAGTAGGCTTTTAATATCAACTCACAGCAAGTAAAAAAACTCAACTTATATATATATATAATGAATCATTTAAAAAATAAAGCCTCCTATTTTTTAACACAAAAAGTTGAAGAGCTACTTAGACGAGAATGGCACCATTAAAACAAACAACCATTTTTGTGGTCGAGAATTTATTTTTCTGCATAATCACAAGCATTCTCAGTGCACTTTTGCCCAGGATTCATGACTACAAGTCCATGACAGAGGTTGCTTTTTTAGATTGGTTGGTTGGTTGTTTTTGTTTTACGGCATATCAACCCTTTTCGGGTTATTTAATGCTGAATCCAAAGATTTTGAAGAAAAATTTTTTTTAATAGAATATATTTATTGTTTTCAAGTCGGTTTCTATTCAACTCATAGTTGAAACCCTTACAGGTACTACCACTCCGGGTCAGAGTGGACCTGGGAGCAATGGTAATTAAAGGGTGGCTCCACACTCCCCAAAGCCCACAAGCTGGGGCCTCACCAATGGATATAGTTTAAGATCATATCCAGGACCCCCATTGAGAGACTTTTACTCTCTGCAGGGGGGGCAGTTGGCGTATTCTAATGCCCCACCGACAGAGCCGCTTTTTTAGAGTCTCACACTATCAATATATGCAACAGAAAGATGAAACTTTCGGCTCATGAATGCATGAATTTAGTCATTATGACAATGCAGTTTTCAATCTATTCTGATCAATTGGAGTTAAAAATAATAGGCGGTATTACTGTTGGAACGCTGTGTGTGTGTGTGTGTATATATATATATATATATATATATATGCTAATTGGACATCACATTAAGAGATTAAATTCTAAGAATAAGCCTTCTCTTTTTTTTTTCTTATTCCAATTTGTTTTCATTTAGTTCAATGTAAACCTAATCTATTGGTTTATGTGAAAATCTGGTATTGGCTTTCTTTAATCCTTCTAAATCTGAATTACTTATTTGTCTTCATATAAAGTGTTGAGATGTTCTAATGCGAGGAGGAGGAGGAGAAAAGTGTCCGAAACTGAAAATTGCACTAAACAGGTGTGAAGTTTGCAATGGATTAGTTCGTCTAAATCTGCTTGAGTTAATCAGTCGACAATCAAACTGTAATCTTTTAATCTGCACCCATTTTACTTTGTATTTTAATATCTATTCTTCATCTTTTAACTTTTCCATTCATTTTTTTTTTTCGTAATTCTTTAGTTTTCATTTATAGATGAAATGGTGATCATGCCGTGTATATACATATGAAGATATAGGGATAGGGCCCCGAAACATGCATGTACGTAGATTACTGTTTTAAAAAATTATATATTTATATATATATATATATATATATACGACATAATCACCATTGATACATCAGTTCCTATTAGATCACCAACTTTAAGCAACAGTCAGCCTAGTCAGTACTAAAATGGGTGACCATTTGGTAATACCAGATACTGTGTGTGCTCTGATACCTGGAGATGGAGAGGGATGAGCGTCATCAGGCTATTCTTGCCCAAGACAGACTGCATGAAAAAACCCCAACGACCCCAGAGGTTTAAGGGACTCATCCATCATCCATCCATTTGTTTTATCTGCAAACTAAACAGATATGTCTGCTTTGAATCCCGATAATTACACTTATTCAGATGTTTTCTAATTTTGTAGAAATTAGTGCAGAAAAGATTTGGTCGCCATAACATAGTGGATACCTTCAATTTAACCTGTCATGTTTTAAAATGAGCCGTTCTTATATCTATTCTTATTTTTGCTAGTGTGTATGACTAACAAACATATGCTACAAAAGAGGGAGGAATTCCGAACATAATCTGATAACAGAGTAAACACGACACTATCCCGCCTCTCCAAAAATAGGATAATGAGGTAATGCTCCGGTTGATGGTATCCTGATGAATAAACATATACTACACTGACCTTCCACCCTATCAAAAGAAGGATGTTATGCCTGGGAGAATTGTATCATGACAGCAGAGCAGGTACTACACTAGTCCCATTCTGAACTGAGCATTGAAAGAAAAGGTAGTTTATTAGGCTGAAATAGTGTACCAAGCTGAATCGAGCAGTAAAAGATAATAAAAGTAAAGTTTCGGTTTCATTTCTCATTGGTTGAAATTTACATGTAATTTTTTATTTTATTTAGTATAAAGGATTGTAGAGTTGGTTTTCTGAATGCCTCACTTTGACTCCAACTCTTGAAAATCTGGTCTAAAATTCTTAGATATATGTACCCCCCCCCCCAAAAAAGAAAATATGCTAACTACGGAATTATTATTAAAATTCACAAGCTTTTCTGCAATCTAATCATATTTAATACTTCAGTCTTTGAATATGCAAAAGTCTTTATCGTTGTTTAATGTTATGCTCCAAACATGCATCTTGGCATTGCAAGCAGAGCTGCAGAATGGGAAGGGATGAGGCCCGACTTCGACGATTTCAAAAATTCTAACTCTTAGAATTCTCAATTATCCAACTTTAACGCCTTATTTTAAAGTCTTCCAATATTCAAACTCTTTGGAAATTAAAAAATCTGATTCCAATTTGAATCCCTGGCATTCTTACAAGCCAGACTCTGTCGTCTTTGAAAAACCTGACTCTCTAGTTGCAAGTACACGTGAGTACGATGTTCAAAATTGTCTGACATGCTCTTCTCTTAGCACTGCTCTGATTTCAACTGTAATGACCCTCTTCAGTCTATGAATAGTTTGGGGATTATTTGATAAATGTTATCTTTTGAGATAACCACATAGATAAAAATCCGATGTATTAATGTTCAGTGAGTGAGGGAAATTTTGGATGACATATTCTGTTGATGAGAGAATCACCAAATTAACCCTGCAGACATTTCAACAAGTCAGTTGAAGTGTGAGGAGTTGCTCCATTTTTGTTGAAACCCCTGTTCATCCCTCATAACACCTATTCATTTGTCCAAAGATGCCCAAAACCTAACAACCATTAGGTAGTGCTCAGTATTAATCGATGCAAATGGCACATATTAAGCACATCATTGAATGGTGATTAAATAAAGACTGTTGGATATTTATGATTGAAACTTGGTGGACAAGTGAAGTATATTAACGATTTTATGAGTGACAGTTTTAGCGGTGGTGAGAATGTGGCCCTGTGCTATAAATTCTTTATTTTGATTTAGAAGAGAATAGATGTGAGTCTGAGCTGTTTAAATTAAGGAGTCTAAGTCAGGCTTTTGGGCAGACTTTACAACAAATTAACTTTGCACAGTGTCTATTAATTACTGCGTCTGGTTGTGAATAATTTTTCCCTGCCTTTGTAATCTTTTTTTTATTACAAATTAGAAAAACTCTAAGAGAAACTTGTAAAAAAAAAAAGTAACGTTTGATATTTGAGCGGCATGAATGTTTTTTTTTTTTCTTTTTCCTTCTTGATGTAATTGCCATAATCTCAATTAAAATATATGATTTCCTTTCATCTAATTAGACAATTAAATCTACGTTTCCTGTGTTGGCTGAGGCTACGTTCTTACTACTTAAAAGACGGTTTCTTCGGGTGTGCTGTTGGATAGCTTTTTGAAAAGAGGTAGAGGATATTATGTTGTTTGTTTACCTCTGGGGCGGGGTTGATGATGTTTGTACACCTCTCTCTCTCTCTCTCTCTCTCTCTCTCTCTCTCTCTGACAGGTAGCTCATGAAGGAATAGATGACAATTTGATCTTAAATTATTTTATATATTGCCCAGTTGCTTGCAATTATGTGTTTGTGCGTATTATTTATTTAATAGTTATCCATATGGGCAATTAAGTTACACAATATTCCGCATTTCATTTTCGTGAAAATTCGTCAGGCTTATTCTCACAAGACACAGAATATTCTGTGTAGCTTAATTGCCATATATATTTTCATAACTTACTACCTAGCTCTACCTATGTATTGAGCACTTTTGAAGTAAACGCATACGCATAAAATTATATCTTCATATATTAATTTATGTGATTAAATGAAGTAATCATGTTTGGGTTTTTTTTTTGTGTATTGATATCCATATTAAAAACCCTTTTTTCTATTTATTTAAAAGGAAAATACAACTTGATATATATGGGTTGTGGAATTGCATTCATCTGCAAAAGATCTAGCTAATTTGCATATTCTTTTAAATATTGATTTAAATTAATTCCCTATTAGTTTTTTCGATTTTTTATGGGATGATCATCTTTAGTTAACTATTACGTGTAATTATATTCATGCAGATATTCTACATGATGATTTATACTTGCGTAATATTTGCGTAAAAAGGTTATAGCAAACACAAACCTCTTCCTATATATATTTATGTATGCATATATATATATTTGTTTAAAAAATTTTGCCTACCAAACTCCTCCTTTTGACAGAGATGACGGATTTTCATGGGATCGGTATCGTTTTGAAGCTCAACCCTCTGAATGACAAATATGGACAAATTGACGAAAAACATTCATTCCTTCACCCTTGACTGGGCACTTTTCTACACTTTTTTTCGCCAATATTTTCGAAAGTCATCCCCTCTTTTCAATTGACTAGCCTTAATTTAAACTTTAGCATCTTCCGGTTTGGCAATGAATGCAATGGCAAAGATATATTCCCCCCCCCCCACATTCTTTTCCTCCTTTACGGTATGGGTTTGAACTTGTATGCCTACTATCACTTTTTTTTTTTTTTTGCTTAATACACACCTCCAAACACCCGGGCAACGCTGGGCACCCATGCTAATATAATAATAAATAAAAAAAATCTGCATTAATCAAAATATCATATTTAAGCGTAGTTTATGACTCGGCAATGCCTGACGGCTTGCTAGTATATATATATATTAGAGTTCACACAAGCTTAAAAAAGTACTTAAATTTTGACTTTTACCTTGAAAAGGCCTTATTTCTATTATTACCTTGAAAAATCTTTGATAATATGAAAAATGTCTTGGAAAGGCCTTGAAAATTGTATTAGTAAAGAATTTGTGTTGCAATATTAAAAATAAAATTTTTAAAAAATATACTATTAAATTATTTTTTAAGTTTTAATAAAAATACACTATAAACTATTTTTTAAGTATTGAAAATAAAATTGAAATACTTTGTTCTGAAATTACATCATATTATTGTGGACACAAGAGTTATGTCCCACTATCACGAAACTGTTGGGTAGTTTCGTGATAAAGGGGCGTAACTCTTATATACACAATACCAGAAATCTTAAATTTAAAAGTAAAACGAACACGGCATAGACCAATTACAATGGGGAAAATAACATTTGATCGCACTAATTTGGCCAAATATAAGTGGGTTAGGGAGTGTAAATATGAATGTCAACAGGCATATTGTTTTGTATGTCAATGAAAATGACTTTTCCTGTTATTTATTAACTTCTTTGGTTTATTATATCATTGTTTATATGTCAAATGTTGTTTTGAAAACTTGAATTTTCTCTGGAGAAGGCTTTGAAAAACTTTGAAAAGTCCTTGAAATTGGACATAGAAAATTCGTACGAACTCTGTGTGTGTGTGTGTGTGTGTATATATATATATATATATATATATATATATATATATATGTATATATATGGGTCTCTGATAAATTGTTTGGTATACCATTCAGTGAAACATGTGTAAGACATACCATATATCAAATAAAATGAATGTGCTATAAATATACTTATGGTATTTGAATTGTTTACAAAATTATAAATATATATATATATATATATATCTGTGTACACACTTCTAAAAATGAAGCGATAATGTATATGTAGGGGAAGAAACTCATGAGCATGTAATGGAGGCAACTCTCCAAGGCGCAGGGGCGCTAATTAATACCAGGAATAAAGTTATAAATTAACAAAAATATGACCACATACATACATATAATTATATATTGTCCAGTTTATTTACATTTCTTTTTTAAACTAAATCTTTTTTCTTTTTTTCTTTTTTTTTTATCTCTAAATTAAATTGTTTTTCAAATAGTTATGTTCATTTCATGAAAAAGGAGAAAATAACAATTTTATCCTAAACTATATATTTTATCAGTTATCCTTACCTGACGTTGCCCAGTAATGTATTTTTTTCCCCCTTTACTCCATTCTCCTCGCACAGCGGATAGCATACTGCTCTTATTCCATCAGCCATGACTAAGTAGAAATTTTAAGTAATTCTCAATTGTATTGTTCATATTGCTTGCACTGAGGATTGAACCTTCATCCTCCAGAAGAGTGTCACTTACAACTGAATTTTATCTCATACTTTATCCATTACACTATAGGTCCTTGAATATTATCAGTCCTCATCACAATAAATTGGGCACATTCAGTTTTGTCAGTGAATCCTTATAGAAAACAGAAATATTTTTTTTTCTCGTTAGGTTACTTTTTACTTGCTAGGTTTTGTTTGGGAACATCAGAAAAGAAGATAACCTCCCTTTACTGTACTAGACAAAGGAATGGGAAGAAATGGGCAACAAGTCTTCACCATTCAGAAATTACAAAAACACTGAGTAGGAGGAGGGAGAGAAAGTGTCGTGTGCAAGTTTAATGATGCAATTTCTAGCAGATGTCAACAGGAATTTCTGTTTGTGAAAAATTGGAGAAAGTATTTATTGCAGTTGAGCTATCTGTTGGCATTGGAGGTTTGCGTTCTTTGGGTGCACTTGTTTGGACTATAATTTATTTTTAATGGATTCTCAAATTTATCAGTGGCCCTGTCGGTGGGGCATTAGAATACGCCGACTGCCCCCCCCCCTCCTTTAGAGGGTAAAAGTCCCTCAATGGGGGTCCTGGATATGACCTTAAACTATATCCAGTGGTGAGGCCCCAGCTTGTGGGCTTTGGGGAGTGTGGAGCCACCCTTTAATTACCATTGCTCCCAGGTCCACTCTGACCCGGAGTGGTAGTACCTGTTAGGGTCCCAACTATGTGTTAAATAGAAACCAACGTGAAAACAACAAATATATTCTATTAAATAAATTTTTCTTCAAAATCTTTGGATTCGGATTTAAATAACCCAAAAAGGGTTGATATGCCGTAAAACAACCAACCAACCAATCAAATTTATCAAATTTTTATGTGCAGTCATTTCATGTCAGTCAGTTGTTTATACTTGACCTTGCAATTTCCTTTGCCGATGACCTTTAAGCTGCTGCTGTTAATTGTTTGTGTTTGAAGAAAGAAAAAATAATTATCTGATTAAAATATTTTAGAAATCTAAGGAACTAAAAAAAATAAATAACCCGGTTTTCTATTCAGCTTTTTAATTGATGCATTTATTCTGAATTTTTTTTTTTTCTTTTTTGTTTTATTTTATCTGTGTATTTCAAGAATTACATATTTTGGTGCTTACACAGTTTAAGCTCAATATTTAAAACTGCTTGCAAAACGAAGATGAACAAAATAGCACAAAAAGCTTATTATATACTTACGTCTTAGGTTAAAAAAAAAAAACACTTCATCAAAATTATTCAAATTCATCAATATTTTTGTTAAAAACAAATAATTGTCGAATATTCTCATCAGCCATTTTTCACCTTCACCTTCACCTTCACCAATACTAAAGGGACGCAACTACCTTAGTCAACATAACCCCCCCCCCATCCCATGTCAAGAATGGATTCCAAAATTTGTGCAGAGATGATTTAATTTGATTTTTTAAAAAGCAAAAGTATTGGATGAATTTTGGTGTACCGCCTTTATTCAATCTAAGAGATACGTATATAATAAAGCTTTGTACAATTATCGTTTTTTAATATTAGGGTAAAACTGCATAATCACACATTTTTTACTATTTGTACATACCTGGGGTTGTCCGGGAGACGTTACTTTCATTTATGTATTTATTTATTTTTTTGTTTTTAACATTTTTATTTATAATTATGCCGGATCTTTTTTCTTTTGGTGTAAAATGTTGATTTTGCACAAGAATTTGAAGCTACCTATTGAATATGTTATGTTTTTATGGACATGTGTTTACATAAAATAATATTAAATAAATGGTTGGTGATGTTGGATGTCCTTGTTGACAATTCTTCATTTCAATAGATTTTACGAATTTTCTTTATGTGTATAACTCTGCTATATCATATTTGTGAAATTATGATCAAGAGAGGATTATAATGGCTGCCTAACATCAAGGCTTCATGATCAATGCTTTTAAGAAGAGGAGTGGTCTCAGCAATGACAACAATTTCAAGTTCTGCCACACAGAAGTACAACGTGCAAGACAGCTGACATCCAGTTGTAAGTTTCTACTGAGGAATGGCTACTATGCAATGCAGTGTGTAAATATCTCTATTAGATCATACGTAAAAAGTTGCATGTCGAATACAGCAACAAGTCCTGGGAACATATATCAGAAATAACGATTGGAAATAACTCATACACCATACATTGATTATATAATTCTTACAGCTACGTACGTAGAAAATGGATCTATTAAGCCTGGAATAGTGATATGGGACAAGGGGAAAGTAGAAGTTAGTGTCTCTTATGATGCTGGGTTTAACAGAGCCAAGAGTGAAAAGATACCGAAATACCAAGGTCCTATGTATGACATGAGGAGAAACTGGAATCTTAGGAAGATCTCTATCATTCCAGTAATTAAAGATCAGAAAATTTAAATAAAAAAAAAGGTCTCTCCACAAGCACCATTTATGCATGACATGAAAAGAAACTGGAATCTTAGGAAGATCTCTATCATTTTATCTATCTATAATTTATAGGAGGAGCTGGATTCATAAAAAAGAATTTCAAAAACTACCTGGCAAATATACCCGATGAACCTAATGCAAGAGAGATACAAACAATTGCACCTAAGGGGACGGTTATAATCTTAAAAAGACCTATTAGTTGGAATGCATAAGATAGCAGATAAATGTCTGGCATCCGGCAGGATACCCCATATCTAGTTTAAAGAAAATGATAAGAAAATTAAGAGAAAAAAAGAAAAAGCAAGAGTGAAATTGACATTAAAAATGACAACTTTTTTAAATAAAAAATAACCATGAAATCTTAACAAAAAAAAATTGATCTGCGGCTTGTGTAATATTATCTTTTACTAGGAAAATAGGTCAGTGCCAGTTATAGAGCTTAAATATGTAAACATGTGGATCAAATTTCCACAGTAACTGGCACTTTCAAGGTTTGTTAATTTCCCAGTTAACATAAAAATTTGATAACTTTTGTATACACCGATTCTATCTTCCTTTTATATGTTTCTTTATTTACCTGCCTTCCAGTGAGGGTTGGGTGTGAATCAGGTCAAGTGTGAGGTGTATGACCCATTACTGGATGCTACAAGAATACTAATGGCTCTGTAGAGCACTCATAATAGTCACTAAGAGCTTAAAGGAGCTAGCTATCTCCATCTATCTACCTACATATGTGATCCAAACGACTTCCCAGTTTTTAAACTCCTCAGAAGTAAATGGTGTTATTAATTATGTTAATTAATTATTAAGTTAATAATATTATGTTCCTTTGTTTAATTTAGTACGATCCTTCTTATTAGTATTGATTATTTCTGTCAAAATGTATTTTCTTATAAAAAAAGTCATATGTACATATTTTTTTATTTATTATATTTAAAATAAATATTTTGCTTTCAGTATAAATTAATTCAGTTTTGACCTACAATTTTTGGGCGATGTTGTCAAATAAAATAACATTTTCTTTTGAGAAGTTTCAAAACCGGAAGTCGTTTAGATTGGTAAAGGTGTTAAATCGCTAATATATACATAAATATAGGCAGCTTCTGAATTTTTTAGATGAGGATTGGTTATTCCTATTATTTGGATTCATCGGACTACTGTTCTCATCTTCAGTGTGATTTTTACAACGTTTCGGTCAATGTACGCTCTGACCGTATCTTATTGTATCTTGTGAAACTCAGGAATTTGGATGGAATTTCAAATATAACTCTTTATTTACTTCACGGGGGTAGCATGCTCTTGTTCCATCAGCCATGACTTAATAGAGATCCTAAATAATTCACAGTTGTATTTTTCGGTCACTCACACCTTTAACCCTTGAACCTTCAGAAGAATATCACTTTTACAATTGATTTTTCCAAGCACTCTAACCACTGCACCAGGTTGAAGGTTCAATCCTCAATGTGGGCAATCAAAAAATACAATTGCGAGTTACTTAGGACCTCTATCCAGTCATGGCTGACGGATCAAGAACATGCTACCTCTGTGAAGTGAATAAAGGGTTCCATTCAAAATTCTGTCCAAATTCTATGATACACCTGAAGAAGGTCAGAGGTTACATCAACTGAAACGTTGTGATAATGACACTCAAAACAATAATACGATATAGACAGCTGTTTGTGTGTGTAGTATTTACTCCTAAACTAATTAACTTATTGCTAAGAATTTTGGAATACAGCTGCTCAGCATAAGGGGTCCAAATGTTGGCCGTATTTAATTTAATTTTAGTTTCTAAGGGTGTATAAAAATGAAGTAGATGATAATATTAGGTTTTTGCAGTTCTTGCTGGAAGGTGTCGACATTCTCCTACATACAGCACTTGGTATTCCCAGATGTTTATCCATCTGGTGACCAGACTCAACTTTGCTTAACTTTGGTGATTTAAGGAGAACCTGTGTGTCAACGTGATTATACCATATATAAGGTATAGTATAATTATATTTTGACTTTAATGTTCATGCGCAAACATTGAACTGTTGTTGTTGTCGTTGTCAGCAGCAGCACAGCAGTAGCAGCAGCCTCACATCTGGTTTACATGCTGGCACATCTTGGATGGTTTTTAGAAATTGACTTCCAAACTAATTCATCTCTGGCCAGGTCTTTATTTTATTATTTACTTTTTTTCCACAAGGTTAGACACAGGGTCAAGTGTGGGTTTTTAATGAAAGTGTTTCTATGAAATGAACTGTATTTGAACTTGGCACATCTAGGTTTTCAATCCGTGTCGTGAACCATTGAGCCACTGTCACCTCACCCCTAGGTCTTTATTTATCCCTCTTTCTCTCACCACTTCCCCTCATGTTTTCCTTGATCTGTCACAGTGAACAGAACCTGCTACCTCAACTGTTCTACATCTACTAACCTAAAAACTTTCACCATTATTTCAACATAGCCATACCATTGAACTCTCCTGTTCTGCACATATTTCCCAATACTGTCCAGATCTAATACTCCGCTGAGGTTATTAGATCCAAGCCTGGCTTTTAGGCTCTCATTACACATTTGTTATCATTCTCATATCGTTTCTCTCCATGCAACACATGTCCTCAACCATCACTGCTTTCCATACATCATAACACTGCATATCCAAAGCAAATACACCCAAATTTGTCTTTGTTCATGAGTCACATTTATCAACAGTATATGGGGTGGATGGGGCTCTTTAGCCATAGTAAAGGCAGTTCAGCTACAAGAAAGGCGAAAAGAACTTGTTCTCTAATGATGGTCCCCATAAACGGACTGTTACTGCCGTCAGGTTATCTTCACAGCTCTGAACTATCTAAAAGAAGGTAAACTTGGACTAAAAATGTAAAAGTGTGGTATAGACCAATCATGTCATTCAGTGTGCCAGTGGATTTCACACTGTGCAAACTCAATTCTACTGTAAAGAGTTCCACACAGGTACCTTTTCAAAGTTTCCATTTTTTTCTGTGTATTCTCAAAATTTGAAAATCTCTGAAGGGTGGTCACACACGAAACCGAGTAGACAGCGACCATATATATATATATATATATATATATATATATAATTTACTTTATGAGGATTTGATTTGAGAAATGTCACCTCCCCCTTTCTAATTATTAGCTACCACTTATGGCCAGGAGCCAATTGAGGATAAGGGTTAATGAAATGGAATAGTTGTCAGCCAAAAGATGAGAAACATTATGGGAGTACTAAAATTGATCGATTGTATGATTACTTATTGAGTCATTTAAGGCAAGAATTCAACATTAAATTTGAAAGCAACTGAATTGTATTCAGCAGGAAATAACACCTACGTCAAAACTGTTGCCAAGGTCGCTGGAAGAATGGTGGGATCTTTCTACCGCTCCAGTAGATATCTCACTGCTGATGCAATACTATATCTATATAACAGCCAAGTACATCCAGGGATGGTGTATTGTTGCCACATCTGGGCAGGAGCTACTAGAAGCAGCTTATCCTGCCTTGAGAGAGTACAAAACAGACTTCGTAACTTAATGGAGGATGCCCCTTTCTCTTCCCTGCAACCTCTTTCCCACAGAAGAGATGTTGTGAGCCTGTCTCTGCATTATCGTTATTTTCATAGCAAGTGCTCATCTGAGCTCTAATCTCTGGTCCCCCTCTCGCCAGTCTTTCTCAAAAAAACATCTGTTTAGCTGAAACCACTGTCAATAACTTTCCCCACTCTTTAACTGTGCCTAAATCAAAACGTAGATTCCGTGAACAATGCTTCTTTCTTAGAACTGCATGCCTGTTAAACTCTCTTCTGTTTGTCTGTTTTCCAGCTAACTACAATTTGGTTGTCTTCAAGTCCAACATAAACAAATTCTTGATGAATTGCCCCCTTACTTAATTATCCAATCGACCAAATTTCCATTAATAACGACTACTACGATACTATCCCATTGATTACTGTACACTCAATAACCCTTATCCTCGAGTGGCCTCAGTGCCTTGTTAAGTAGTGACTGCTATGTAAAAATAAAAATTGCTTTCCACAAGTGGGAAGCCCTCCACTCACCCACTGTTGTATCTAATTCTATCTTAAAGCATTAAAAAAGAGCATAATTAGGTTTGATCTAATGTAAGTTACCTACTCCCTCTCATTCTTTAATGGAATGTTCCTTTTGATTTTTATCCATTAACACATATCAAAGGGGAGAGGATTCCTGAACATCTTAACTTCCTGATTTTTGCATCCGCATCCTAAAGCGTAATAAATATTAAGTTCTTGGATATATATTTTTTTATGTATATTTTAAAAAATGTGTCTTTTCTTACGTAAACTAAGTATCTGATGATATCCAGCCATGATGATTCCCCTTATCAAAGGCTATTTTTACCCTTCTTTTAAGAAGGTAATTTATCTTTAAGAGATCATATCTTACCTT
>NC_136488.1:60002091-60149591 GCF_053919585.1 Euprymna scolopes
TTTATATATAATATTTATATATTATATATATTATATATTTATGTGTGTGTGTGTGTGTCAGTAGTGTGAGTTCTGTATTAGGAGTGTTGATTTAATTTGAATAAAAATAGCATATGTATCATATGTTTGAAAACTAAATCACACCGCAGTATTATTATGAAAATAAAATAAACGATATTTTACTCGTTTGAAATTTATATATTTTGGAGCATCTCCCATCTTCAGAATTTTGTACATTTTTCTCATCATTTTGTTTTTTCATTTTTGTTCTTATTTCTTGCCATGTTGTTAAGTTGGAGAAAGAACAATATTTTGAAATGGGCAATCAACAAGTCCCCCACTTACCAGCAATCCTGAGGTTGTTTGCTCAGCAACCGACAAGGCTAACAGTCTTGCTAGTCGGTTTGCATCAAACTCCACGCTGGACCCTTCCAATCACCCCCGGCCTGACTACCCTTTGTGAACAGGCGCCACGCTAGACGATTTAAAAATCACCCCTGGTTAGGTTCATGTTATCATAAAAAACCTTGACATTTCAAAAGCATGTGGATCTAATCTCATTCCAGCTGTGCTATTAAAAAAGTGCTCAGCCGAAGTAGCTCCAGTTCTCTCCAAACTCTTCAACAAATGCCTTAATGAAGCTTGCTTTCCGGACTGTTGGAAAACTGCTTCTGTGGTACCAGTATTCAAGAATTCTGGTGAAAGAACTGACCCATTAAATTATCGCCCCATTAGCCTCCTCACACTTTTTTTGCCAAAATATTTTAGAGCTTTATTAACCATGCTCTAGTTCATCACCTTACAGATGCTAAACTTCTGACTGACAAACAATATGGATTTAGACAAGCCCGTTCCACAGCAGACATCCTCACTGTAATCTCTGAACGTATATACCATTAACTGGACAAAGCTGGGGAGGGCAGAGCGGTAGCTCTAGATATATCTAAGGCTTTTGACAGGGTGTGGCATGAGGGTCTCCTCAGGAAAATTAGATCATACGGTATCATGTTAGAATACTTAACATAATTAAATCCTTCTTAGATAAGAGAAAAATCCAGGTTGTCCTCGACGGTTGTACATCTAAACAATATGATATAAATGCGGGAGTGCCTCAGGGGTCTATCCTTGGACTTCTGCTGTTCCTAATATTCATAAATGACCTCCCCGACAAAATTGCCTCTAAGATGGCTATATATGCTGGTGACACCACACTCTATAACGGGCATGACAGGAAAACAAATGAACACATATCTAAAGAAATGGCAAAAACACTAGAGGATGACCTCCAATCTGTAGTGGAATGGGGACAAAAATGGATGGTCGCATTTAATGCTGCCAAGACTAAACTGGTTTCCTTCAATAATTACAAGAAACCTTCTCAACCACCAATAACAATGGCCAGTGACTCTTTATCTGAGAGTACATCTTTCAAACTGCTTGGCCTAACGTTCACAGGAAACATGAGTTGGAACAATTACATTGAGAGCATTGCCAGGGCCGCTGCAAAGAAGGTGGGCTCTCTCTACCATGCTAGAAAACTACTAACACCCGAAAGTATCCTGTACCGCTATAAGGCCACCATTCGCTCATGTATGGAGTATTGTTGTCACATTTGGGCTGGTGCATCTGTTACTAGGCTCTCGCTTCTAGACAAGGTTCAAAAGAGAGTCGCCAATCTGATAGGTCTTAAACTGGCATCTAACCTTCAGCCTCTGTCCCATCGACTTAATGTTGCATCCCTCTGCCTGTTCTACAAGTATTTTAATGGTGAATGCTCTGGCGAACTGCAGACACTTGTGCCCCCATGACGTAGACACCCTCAACAAACTCGACAGGCAGCTAAATCCCACCCGCACACAGTAGAGATCCCTAGATGTAAAAGATCTTTCTACTCCAGTAGTTTCTTCCCCAGAACCGCTAAACTCTGGAATTCCATTCCAGGCCACTGCTTCCCCAACTGTACTGACATGCAGAACTTCAAGTGTAACGTGAACCGACATCTTGCTGCCCAAATCCCAACATAGTACCCAGTAGTTGTTGCCCCTGATAGTAGCCCCCTACACCAAAGTGGCAATGTGCCTTGTTTTGGGTGAAAATGTAATAAAAAAAAAATTACAAAATGATTTCCAATGATTTTAAATGGTACCTCTTCTTTTATCGTACATTAAACTCATTAATAAGAAAAAATTAAAATAAAATGGTGAGGTACACCTGGGCTTGAACAGGAATCATTCGATCTGTAGTTGAATGCTCTACCACTAAGCTATATTTCCGGATTATAATAAATCTGTTTTTTTAAGAAGAAATGATTTTATAATATCTGATTATCTGCCTTTGCTTGTGCAATGTAAAATATTTCCCGTAAAAATTATTCTTTTTATCTATAAGAGAGAAAAGCTATTATTTTTAAGATCAAGTTTTGTTTTTGATTTTCGATACTTATCAGATGAATTTCTGTACAAAACATATCTAAGAACACTGCCAGACATAGAAATTAGCTTTGTGTGAAATTTGAAAAAGATAGGCCCAGCCGTTTCAGAACCTATAAGGAAGGAACTCACTCACATACACATACACACACACACACACACACACACACACACACACACACACACACACACACACACAATGATTTTTATATAATATATATATTGTATGTATGTGTGTACTTATCTTTCTTTTTTTTATTTTCTTGTAAAGTTGGTCAAGCTGAATGGAATATCTTACCAAACGCCAAACATTCACATGTTATCTCATATATTCCAACCAAGAGATCTTTGTAAAATTCTGACCGTCTATTTAAATGCAATTGAATCTCTCTTGCACTTGGTTCACCGGGGATATTTTCCAGGTAGTTTTTGGAAATTCTCTTTCATGAGTCTATTTGCTCCTATAATTATTGGAATGATATAGATCTTCCTAAGATTCCAATTTCTTTTTTTGTCATACAGAAAACCTTGGTATTTCGTTATCGTTTCCCTCTCAGTTCTGTTTAGCCCAGCATCAGTAGGGACACTAACTTCTACTAAGGTTGCTTCTTTCTCCTTCTTGTCCCATATAACTATTATGTCAGGTTTTATAGCTCTGTTTTCTGAGGCATGTAGCTGTAGGAATGTGCATGTATATACATGTATGTATATTCCCTATGAACTCAAAAACAGTTGGGCCAATATTTATAAAATTTACACAAAGGTACATTATGTGCCTGGCATTGTTCTTAGATAGGTTTTGTATCGAATGCCTTTGATAGGTCTCGATAATCGAAATAATCTGATAAGAGGGAACAAGCGATTTTGACCCAAGTTAACACCTTACATAACCTAATATCACAAGTCCATTTGCGAAAAGCCTGACAAATAAAACCAACAGTAGCTTCTTTAATATGACAGGGGGGCGTTCGAAATGAATATTTCTGTTTAGAGCATAATTGAAGTACGATACTTGACTTTTGCATTTTAAACTTTAATTCAAGCCATTATGTATAAAAAGTAATTTTAAAACGTTAACAGCAGGTGTTCTATAGTGCAAGGTAGATTAGAATGTATTGTGGATTAAGTTAAGTCCTATAAAATTCTTTGCAGTTGATGGAAAAAAGATTAAGAAATTTACGTGCAGAGTTTGAACCCACAGATCACGTCATGCAAAAAAAAAAAAAAAAAAAGAAATACTATCAACTTACCCACAGTAGAATTTTCACGGCCTGTTGTTCTATCATTGTTGTTAAGTGACGACATGGAAAAAATGGCTTCACCAATGATAGATAAATTAAAATAACGGTTTCGATTATTAATTATCAGTAATTATTGGGGGTTATTCTGAGGCAAAACTTAACTAAGATCACTCTCAAACTTATGCACTAAAGTTATGTAAATTTTAAAGAAAATCTGTTCAGCTGTTTTGGAATCTTTGTTTTAATGGATGACTAGCCTGGGGGCCCGGCGTTGCTCGGGTGTTTGGAGGTGTGTGTTGAGCAATAAATAAATAAGGTGGTAGTAGGCAGGCAAGTTCAAACTCGTACCACGAAGGAGGAAAAGAACGTGTAAAAAAAAAAAAAAATGCAAAAGTAGAAGTGACGTAGGTTTAAATTGAAGCTAGACAATCGAAAAGAGGAGATGACTTTCAAAAATATCAGCAAAAACAGCAACTCCTCCCTGTAGAAAAGTGCCAGTTGAGGGTGAAGAAATTAATGTTTTTGGCCAATTTTTCGATATTTGTCATCTAAAGGGTCGAGCTTCAAAACGAGTGTGATCTCGTGAAAATCCTTTGCCTCTGTCGAAATTTTTAGGCAGATGTACAAACATACATTTAAACAGACAGGTGAGATTTATATTATAGATGTCCTCATTTAGCGGTGCCATCCCATTTTGACCCCTTCCAATATGTACATAGATAAACAAACAAGCTAACAACAAGATCAGCAATTTTAGTAATATATATATATATATATATATATTCTGTCCTCCTACTGTGTAACATCTTCTGCCGTCAATCTCGGGTGTCACACCATTATTCATTTTTTTGACATGTAATGAATGGCATGCCAGATTGGTTAGTGGAAACCCCTTTCTCGTCACGGACTGTTTCCAGTTGCTCATATCATGTTTTAACAAACTATTATTTCTTATTAGGTTACTTGTTGACAAGATGGGCAGTGATTTGTTCTAGATACAAGAAAGGGTTCCAACATTTTTTATTTATTTAAAAAAACGCACCCATTTCATCTAGCATTCCCAACTGATCGGCCAGTTTTGTAACTCATTCCTGCATTAATCTGCTCGAAAGTATGAGCCAGGTACATAATAATATAGAGTTCTGTTATAACATCTGGGGATGGTTACTGAAAAAAATAAATTTAATGGTTATTGGCTGGTATAAATGGTAACTAGGAGGTATAAATGTAATGGTTACTTGAGCGTATAAATGGTTACTGGAACGTATGAAGATAATGGTTACTGGAACATAACAAAAAGCTAAATTGTCATCTTAAGGCACGTGCAAACTTTCAAGCCTATTTCATTTTGCAACCAAACATTGTCCAACTTCTCTGAGATCTGGCTTTTTTTTTTCTACTAAAAATTAAAATTGATTTACAATTCCTGGCAAAGCATCAATATAAGTTAGTTTTTATTTTATTCGTTTTTTTACATATGATAATGTTGCATGTATGTGTATGTAGATATGTATGTTAATGTGTGTTTGTATGTGTGTATATATATATATATATATTGATATTTATACAATGTGTTTGTTGATAATGCATTGTGACTATATATAATTTATTGGTTTTAAAGAAACTAGTGTGTGTGTTTCTTGAAATTCTATGAAGACAAATGTCTTATGCCTGGTTGGCTAACCCAAAATACTCTTGGGTAAAGTAAAAAATGGAGGAAAAATCTTTAGATGGAGACAATTCTCTTGTTCGCCTTGGATATCACGATCCACGACTACAAAGATATTTCTGCAACTTCTAGAATGATATTAAGGTCATTTATCCCATGTATGCCGAAGTAAAAATAACATCAACAAAAAAGAACAGCCATGCCAAACAAAATATATTAAAAGTAAAAGTATGATTTTTTTTTTTTTTTTTTTAAATTTCAAACCGAAATAACTTTGTAAGAATGACTTTTGTGACGAATTAACAAAACTGAAAACGTGAAGGGAAATTTTGGGATAGTTAATTTTTTTCATTTTTTAAAAAATTATTTTTATCTTTAGTTATCTATTGGAAGATTATGATTTTGTTGAAGTTTATGGAAAAATGATTTTAGATTCTGTAAAAAAAATTTTGCTTTTTCTTTGTCAAATAAATTTGGAAAGTTTTTAGATGAGGATTGCTAATTTATATTCGGACTACCGTTCCCATTTTTTGGATGTTATTGTCACACCGTTTCTTCCGATGTTACCTCTAACCTTTGTTGTGTGCATCTTGTTGAATTCTGGAATTTTCACCGAATTTTGAATGGAACCCTTTATTTAATACATGGGGATAGTTTGTTCTTGTTACATCAAGCATGGCCAAGCAAAAGTGTTAAGTAATTCGAAATTGTATTCTTAGTATCATTCATACTAAGGATTAAATCGTCAGCCTCCGGAAGGCAGTCACTTAGAATACTTAAGACATTAATCCACTGTTCCACAGGTCTTTGTAATACAAAGAATGCGATTACAATTTATTTAAGACTTCAATCCAATTATAGCTGATAGGATGAGAACAAGTCCCCTCCCCATGAAGGGTTCCATACAGATTCCTGAGTTTAACAAGATGCACCTGAAGAAGGTCAAAGGTTACATCGACAAAAAATTGTGAGAATAACATCCAAGATGAGTACAGTAGCCGAAATTATCTGAATTATATATATATATATATATATATATATATATATAGTAATTTATAAAATATATATGGCGATTAAGCTACACTGAATCTTCCGCGTTTCATCCACTCTAGGATTCTTCAATCCTAGAGTGGATGAAACATAGAATATTCAGTGTAGCTTAATCGCCATATATATTTTATAAATTACTAACTAGCTCTACCTACGTATTGAGCACTTTTGAAGTAAATGCTTAAAGTTTACGCATAAATCTATACTTTCGTATATTAAATTTATGTGAGTAAATGAAGTAGTTATATATATATATATATATTTATTTTTATTATTAAATATTATTTTACATGCATAAAAGTATACCTATGGGCACATGTGATTCCGACTTTTAGCCTTCTGTCAACACAGGTCAGGACCAAACTCATGAATCATAAGACCTGTGCTGATGAAGGCTGAAAGCCAGAAACACAAGTGTCCATAGGTATACTTTTATGCATGTAAAATAATATTTAATAATAAAATAAATAAATACATACGTCCCATAAGAAATAAGGACGATCTATTTATATATATATATATATATATATATATAACAATAAGAGCTTATAGCTCTTAAAAAAACGCTAAGGTAGCAGAAAAAAAATAAAAATAACAGTGTTTCGAAGTTGTTAATATCACTAAAAATGCCAATAAAAAATCTTATATATATATATATATATATATGTGTATGTATATACTAGACTTTAACCCCATTAACAATGGACAAAAGTTATACCCCATTTTCTTAGGAATGTTTTATGCCAAACTTCTAGAGTAAATATGGTAGTGACTAATCCTTATTAATCCCTAACTGTGCATCGAATGAATACCATAATACTTAGTTTGCTGTACCTTATCATAACAAAAGTTCATACAAAATTTCAACCAGATCTGCCCCATAATTTTTGATAAAAAGTCGAATGGACAGATAGACAAACTAAGAGAAATATAAGATAGAAAGTAACACTCTATGGGCGAGTACAGTTATGCCCTTTTAAGATGGCTGCTATCTGAAAATGATTTCAACACAAAGTATTTTCTGGAAGGCATTAAATCGAATTACATTTTATTTTTCTTAACAACATACTGCAATAATACAATAATAATAATAAACTGACACACCAGGATCCAATATCGATTTTGTAAAATGAGATGTGTCAATGATAAAGAAATGATAAAAGAGATTAATTTTACTTTATATATTAGATATTAAGCATTTATTACTTATTTTTGCACAAAGTTCTTGTGTTTGTATAAAATTAGTGGGAGAGAATCGCAACAGAGTGTTCATTTATTAAGGAAAATGTTTTTGTATATGTATTCTAGAAGATCAGGACAACATTGGTGTCATCGGTTTTTAATCTAAACAAAGAGCACCTGTAGTTGATGTCCTATGTCAGACTCTCATCAGCCTGACTGAGTATAACTACTCTTTGTTTGGATTTTAAACTAACGACACAAATGTTTTTCTAACCTTCTATAACACATACGTAAATAAATAAATATATAAAATGATAAAGAAAAAAAAAAGCGATTTAACTTTAGTTGTATGCTAAAGACACAAGAAATTTTTTATCTCAATTCTACAAACAAGGGGAAGCAATCCAAATCTCTAAGATACTAGTAAAGACTGTAGGTGTAATTTAGCTTGATAATTAAGACTTTAGATCTCAGAGCTTATATTTAATTTAATCATTATATATTATAACTAGGGCCTTGACAAGAGAATATTCTTTTCATTATTTTGACTCTTGAGTATATATCAGTTAATATCTTATGTTTTTATATAGAATGAAGTGGTTCTCTATTGATTAACAATGTTTAACTGTCGTATATATACTCGAAAGTCAAAACAATGATAAGAATATTCTCTTGTCATAGCCCTAATGATAACTTATATATTATGACTCGTTTATTATAACTTAGATATTATAACTTAGATGGATATAAAATGTATGATATCATCAATACTATGTAATCGTATTCCAAATATTCAAATTTGATGATGTCGAATTTTTAGAAGCATAATTACATAATATGTCGTAAACTTTGTATTTTTTTTTTTTCTGAATCATTTATTATGTAAAAAATTGACACTTTTCTCAAGCATAAAAATCTGCATTTTTTTTATGCAAATGGAATAAACTTATTTTAGGACCAATCAGAGAATGCATTGGAAACACAGTTTAACAAACTATTGATCATTCATTCAGACTACTGTTCTTATCTTGATTATTATTTTTCACAACATTTTGGTCAATTGTAACCTTTGACTTTCTTTAGATGTATCTTGTCGAACTCAGGAATTTTTTTCAGTCAAACTCTGGAATCTGAACAGAATTTCGTCAGGAACTCTTTATTTAATCCACGTTGGTAGCATGCTCTCATTCTGTCAACCATGACTGGGAATAAGTCTCAAGTAATTTGCAATTATGTTCTTAGTATCATGTATCTTAGCATTAGAGACTGAAATTTCAACCTCTAGGAAAGAGTCACTTAGAACTGAACTTTTACCTAGTACTTTATCCATTACACCATGGGTCCTTGCATGACAAAAGTGATCATAAAAGTTTGAAATAAAATATTTTCTGGCAATGTGTACATGTGACGTGTTGTGTTTGACATTTCCATCATTGGATAATGGTTACATTGTGTGAAAGGTGTCACAGTTATATAATCTAAAACTAACGTAAACAATTTTCGTGACAAATTCCTCGCCATTTACTGATAAGGTAACAAAATATAGTGATCAAGTAATTGAATATTTTGACCCGTTTGGAATTTGCGGATTTAGATTAGAATGATGATGATGATGTAGTAGTAGTAGTAGTAGTAGTAGTAACAAAACAACAAATTTGGATTTGTTTTGTTACTTATTTCTTGTGTTTTTTGTTTTGCTTAGAATAATTCTCTTTTCTCTCTCGTCTCTACTTCTGTTATCCCTTCTTGTGTCACCCTCTTCATCTCCTCTCTTCTTCATTTTCTCTCCTCTTCTTCTTCTCTGCTCTTCTCTCCTCCTCCCCTCTCTTTGTCTTTTTTCTCCTCTTTCTTTCACTTTTTTTTTTTTTTTTACTTTCTTTTCTCTATCCCCCCAAATCTTTATTAGTATATTTTATGTCCAACTTATTCACTCGCCCATAAGATTCACACAGCAGAGGGTTGTGTCCAAATTGTGACACTACCGGTTTGATATATAATTAAAAAAAAAAAAAAAATCATTCGTTCTAGGACCATTGTCATAAGCTATAATTAGCCAACTATCTGAACTTATTGGAGCATGTGACTTCAAACTCAATCTACCACGCTGTTACAATAAGCCAATAGTCACTTTTCCTTTTATTGTCCCTTTTACAATTGAACATTATCAACCATAATTTCTTCCAGCAATTCTGAAGCTTTTCAAGGAAGTTAGAAGTGTCTGATTCTTCAGAATTATGAAATGTCTGATTCTTCAGAATTATGAAGTGTCTGATTCTTCAGAATTATGAAGTGTCTGATTCTTCAGAATTATGAAGTGTCTGATTCTTCAGAATTATGAAGTGTCTGATTCTTCAGAATTATGAAGTGTCTGATTCTTCAGAATTATGAAGTGTCTGATTCTTCAGAATTATGAAGTGTCTGATTCTTCAGAATTATGAAGTGTCTGATTCTTCAGAATTATGAAGTGTCTGATTCTTCAGAATTATGAAGTGTCTGATTCTTCAGAATTATGAAGTGTCTGATTCTTCAGAATTATGAAGTGTCTGATTCTTCAGAATTATGAAGTGTCTGATTCTTCAGAATTATGAAGTGTCTGATTCTTCAGAATTATGAAGTGTCTGATTCTTCAGAATTATGAAGTGTCTGATTCTTCAGAATTATGAAGTGTCTGATTCTTCAGAATTATGAAGTGTCTGATTCTTCAGAATTATGAAGTGTCTGATTCTTCAGAATTATGAAGTGTCTGATTCTTCAGAATTATGAAGTGTCTGATTCTTCAGAATTATGAAGTGTCTGATTCTTCAGAATTATGAAGTGTCTGATTCTTCAGAATTATGAAGTGTCTGATTCTTCAGAATTATGAAGTGTCTGATTCTTCAGAATTATGAAGTGTCTGATTCTTCAGAATTATGAAGTGTCTGATTCTTCAGAATTATGAAGTGTCTGATTCTTCAGAATTATGAAGTGTCTGATTCTTCAGAATTATGAAGTGTCTGATTCTTCAGAATTATGAAGTGTCTGATTCTTCAGAATTATGAAGTGTCTGATTCTTCAGAATTATGAAGTGTCTGATTCTTCAGAATTATGAAGTGTCTGATTCTTCAGAATTATGAAGTGTCTGATTCTTCAGAATTATGAAGTGTCTGATTCTTCAGAATTATGAAGTGTCTGATTCTTAAGAATTATGGCAACTAGAGTTATTTCTCTTATGAGTTCAGCTGATCTACGTATTTTAGGAAGAATGTACTAAGCTAGTGACAATAAATATTGGTGATGCGACGATTCCATTATTTTTCCCGATTCCGATACAATTACCAGTTCTGTACTAAATTCCTGACTCCAATACAATTACCGATTCCAATTCTTTATAGATCTCTTAATATTCAACTATAGAGTTGTTATTTGTCTCCCGATTACCGTAAAAATACATGTAAATACTCTTTTGCAGAAGGAAGCTGGATCTATCGATTTTAAATTTACTAGTAGTTTAAAAATCAATAAATATTCATTATTTTATTATTACTACCAGCAGTGGGAGATTTTGGTTTTAAAAAAAATCAAACTATAAAGACAATTAAAAGAATCGTTTTTGGCATCAGAAAATAGCCACAAATTTTAGTAATTTCAATACCAAGTTCGATACCTGTAAAATTTCCAATTTTTCCGATTCTTGATTTCGATTAATCGTCCTAACACTAATAACTATACTTGTATTTAATGTTATTAGATAGAAATTCGTGGCAGTTATGGTCCCAGAATCAGGTGTACTTCTGTAATATTTTTTTAATACACTTTTTATTAACTATATCACTGTGTTTGTCTTAATTATTACCGGCCTACAACACTTTCAAAGTTTTCTTTCTCCAAAACTAGTTGCTTTTACCAAGGCTGGAGTCTAGTTTACCTTATTTAATCCTTCATTGAAAAATACGGATTCATAACTTTTCAATGAGTATCAAAATAAAGTCATACAAGCGTAACAACAAAATTTTAACACAGTACATGCCAGTCACTATTGTACTCTAGCTAATTTCTCCAATCATCAAAGATCTTTAAAAAAAAAAAACTTATTTTGCTAGAAAAAATAGCAGAAATGCCACTCCCATCTCCTGACCCCCACACCTATGGATGTTGGTGTCACCCGGTTTCTACTGAAGTAAAAATATTTGCACATTATCTAAAATTCTATATTGTTCGTCTTTTGAAACATTTACGAGTCATTTATTGGGTGTGGTTGAAAAAGATTGGCTTATCTCAAAGACACAAGATATTTTGCCAATGTGGATTACTCAGCTGAAATTGCATACCTTTCTTGAAAAGATTTGCCTGTATCCACACATCTGGTGACGAGATCCTGTCAGTCTAAGCATGCAGATGTGTTTAAGCTTATCTATGACAGGTTCGGTCATTCAGTTGATCTACTACACTTAAGTTTGTCAGTATGAAAACAAGTTTGAAGAGAGAAATGCATTTCTGAGGATCAGAAATCCTCTGAAACTGCAATAAACCTTTAAAAACTTACATTTATTACTTATATTTATTCTCTCTCCCTCTTTATATATATATATATATATATATATATATATATAGCCTTGGAAGTTTTTTAACCTTTAAAACTATATATTTAAAAAAAAAAACTATTTAATTTTTATATTTTTTTTATCATTCATTAGAAAACTATTTTGTCAGTACATCATCTAATGACCTGCAATCACTGCATCAACTTGCTCTCTTGAATTCACAATAGTCCTAATGTTAATTTAAGGGATTATCAGTTGTTTACTATCAAACTGTTTCGGGGATTTAAAAACAAAACAGTATATTAAATTATGGCTCCCCAGCAGTGTTGATCAAGCACTACATCCTTTAATCACAAGAACAAAAAATGTTCCAGATATTGGATCTAGTTACCTACTCATGATTAATTTGGCTAATATATAATAAAACTCTGTGGAGCGTCTTTGCTTGCTTGCTTGAATCTTGTCTATCAAAACATGATTATATTACCCTTTGCCTTTTATATATCTTTTCAAATGTATTTCTTATCTGCTCTTTCCTCCTTCCTATTTTTTTTCCTTTTTCATTTTTCTTTCCTTCCCTTATTTTCTTCTTTTCTTTGTTTTTTAATGATCGCTATAATTTTTAACGATCCCCATTATCAATTTTTGGTTTTAGTTTGGATTCTAGCTGATGGCACTCAAATCTTATTTTTTTTTACTTTTGAAGTCATGACTATGTATTGGGCACAATATCATATGAAATAAGTGATAGAGAATTGACTCTGTAATAATAAATACGAAATCTGCGTAAATTAAAATATATTTAAGCTTATTTTATGACTAAGAAATGCCAGACGTCTCTGCTAGCGTGTGTGTGTATATATATATATATATATATACCATTTCAGTAATCATAGTTACTATTAGGCTCATGAAAAAGAATTTCAGAAACTGCTTGGTGAATATACCCAGTGAACCAAGCGCAAAAGAGATCTAAACAATTGCACTGAAATGGGTGGTTAAAAAATCTTTAAAAAAATCTCTCAGTTGTACTCTCTAAAATACCAGATAAATGTCTGACATTTGATAGAATGCTTCATCCCCAGCAAAAACAAAAAGGTAAGAAAATTTTAAAAAAATAAGAAAGATATGTTACACTCAATAGCCTAAGGTCTGCAGGGACAAGAGTTATCTTCCTTTGGACCTTCTCAACAGTGTAATCTTAGTTACTGGGCCTTACCATTAAGCAGCTAAGTTATAAGAAAGAGACAGGCTTGACCTTCAGGCAAGGATCAAAGTGTAAATAAACCTTTTTCAAATTCAAGTTTAGCTTAAGTATGACACCCCTTGGAATGAATGTGGTATTGTGGTGACTGAAATGATTCTAGTTAAAAGTAGGATAGATAACTTTAAGTATTTGTGACAAAAGATGACCAACGGCATTCATTTTCCCCACACTTTTGATTGGCCTTGTGTCTAATTTGTTCATTTTGTAATATTTTTTTATATTTTGTGCAAAAAAATATTTCAAAATGTAGTATCTGTTCTGTTCTTGGTCAGTGATGTGGAAATCCTTTTAGTCTGAAGCAATTTTTAATTTTGTGTCTATCTCTGTCCTCGTGAGGAGACAAGTAAGAAGAGGAGATAAGAGATATAAACAAAGTCAAAGAGGTTGATCCAATACAATTTCCTCAGAAATCATATGAACATCTGCTTATTTCTTTTAAGGAAGCAATAGATATATCCTGATGGGATAGAGAAAGTGCAGGATATATTTGCTCTTGATATTAATGATATTCAATTTTCGTTTTTGAATCCATCTCACTTAGACAAACTATTTTTTTTTTTTTTTTTTTTTTTTGTGTTTTTTTGCAACTTTGAATTATCTATTAGTTATCATTTTGTATGCACGCCCCCCCCCCCGGTATCCTTTACACTCGCACCCACTTGTTTCTGATTTTGAATTAATCGTTTTCAGATTACCTTATAATCTGCTCGACTGATGTTACAAAGACATTCGCCCTGAACTAGTCAGAATTTGATTATGTAGGTGGATAGCTTGACAAGAATTTATTAACATTAAGCTTAAACACCACCATGTTGTAATTGACTGTGAAGCAGCCTTATGGTACAGAGAAAGAAAAGAAAATTCTTTATAACGATTGTAACTGCAAATCTTATGCAGGGGTGAACCAGAGATCAGGGTTTAGTTATGATGCACCAAGCATTGATGTTATTTTTTAATTGAAAGCATGTTTAATTTCAGAAGAGTTTTTGATGGGTCACTAATCTGTACAATTCCTGGTGAAAAAGAGTTTTCCATGGGTAGCTAATCTGTATAGATCCTGAAAATGAAAAAGAGTTTTTGGTGGGTAGCTGATCTGTATAAGTCTTGAACGTTAAAAGTTTGCAGACAAAGGGCAAAGATCTTTCTAGTGTGGACACAAAAAATTATGTGAAGGAATTCTAAAAGATCCAATATTTTTATCCAGCTATTCCGGTTTCTGATAAGTTGCTAACAGAACTTGGCTCCATTTGATTGGTCAGTGGCCTTGAGGCCAAGATCAAAGTGTACTATCTGTTCCGGCAGATGCTGCAATCAAAGACCATTGTCCTTGTGACAATGGGCTTCTGGTTCGTGTAAGGGCAACCCTATATACCAAGAGGCTCTCACTATCCAGCTCCCATTTCCCACCTCTCGAGAGCTGGTCCCTTTCCCCCCCCTCCCCCTCTCTCCATATTAAAAAAAAAAACTGCCTTGTGCCTAATTTGCTCAGTGGGGAAGCAAATAAATACAATCACTAGTGTCTATAAGTAGAACTTCCCAGTTTTCTATAATTATTTAAAAAAATATTGCAACAGTTATTTTTTTTTTCTTTTTGCAAAACTTAATCATGTTCTGCAAAGTCAAATAAATAAACAATTTTCCACTACCAAAATAATTAAACCAAACATCATGAATAAATATTTGAAGCATAAAAGCTTTTCTAAAATTCCTGGATTCAGCATTAAATAACCTAAATAGGGTTGATATATGTTATAAAACAAAACAACCAAACCAAACATCATGAATAAATATTTGAAGCAAAAAAACTTTTCCAAAATTGTTTGATTTGATATTAAATAACTCAAAAAGGATTGATATGCCATAAAACAAAACAATCAAATGGGCTTAGTCGAGCACTGACCATTAAAATAATGATAGAGTAGAGAAAGACTATCAATATTTCTTCTGTGAGTCAGGGGTTGTAGGAAAAAGAATCGATCATTGCCAACTATGTTAAATAATTATTGGCTCGTGGATCTAGTGGTCTCCATCAATTCACTGCTTTGATACCTCATTGTAATACAGCTTCCTATTCCAGTAGATTCTTTCGAAGAACTGCAATCTTGTGGAACTCTTTTCCTGTTGACTGTTTGCCGCCTACCTTTGGTCGTTTTAAGACTAAGGTCAATAAGCATCTCCTGTCTTTGTGATAATCATTTTTTGTTCTTCATAGCTCCTTACATTCTCGTCTTGTCTGGAGCAATTTCCATTAAAAAAAAAAATCCTTGTATTTCCTCTTGAATGTTGTATTGCAAAGAATAGTTATTTTCTCCATATTTTATTTTGTATTGAATTTATCATTGGACATGTCTTAAATCTGAGTAAAATAAGTGTCTTGTGTTGTTTGCAATTTGCTTGAGTATGCTCCAAGCAAAAATGCTTATTATATACCTGGCACACTTCCAGGAGGCTTTCCTCCTTGGCATTACCTCTGAAACTCTGTTACCTGAGGCGCTCTCACGTGAGCAAGAATGCAGATTTACATATGAGTTTTGAAAAGTGGTCCTTCAGTGTCTGTTTCACTACTGTGTCCCCCTTCTGTACTGCCCTCCCCCCTTAAAAATGATCTTGTGCAAGAACATATGGGTAGGGACAGGTAAATACAGAAACAAAAGTTCAAGAATAAAATTATCTATTTCTAAACTTGTACCGATTAACCTTGAATAAATTCTGCTTTTAGCATTTTTTTTTTTTTAGCTATTCCCAACCCCCTTGGGTTTTTTTTTCTCTTGTACTCTTAGCTAAAACCGCTTCATCTTTATATCATGGCATTGTCGGATATAACTCCACAGTTCGTTGCTTAACTGACAAGACCTGTTGAAGAGGATTGCCGCTAGCTCCTCCTCACATCTCATCTGTTCACGGGTGTTATGCCCATGGGGAGGCATAAATATATTTTGTCAGTCAAAATATGAAATGCAATTTCGGTTCGTTTTCTTCTGTCAGACGATACAATCTGACGAGTTCCTCCTACTCAATCCAATCCCTCTCTACCCCCCCTTTCTCCATCTCTATCCCTTTCTCTCCATCTTCCTGCCCCTCTCTATTTTTCCCCCTCCCCCTTCATTTTCCTCTCTCTCCCTCCATCTTTCTCCCTCTCCATATCTTTCTCTCCATGTCTCTTTCACTCTCTCTCTCTCTCTCTCTCTATATATATATATCTATATATATATATATATATATATATATATATATATATATAGTAATTTATAAAATATATATGGCGACTAAGCTACACTGAATATTCTGCGTTTCATCCACTGTAGGATTCGTCAGGCTTATGCGCGAATTTTGTGGTTGCTTCTTGTTTTTATATATGTTGAGGATTTCTAATTAGCCAATCAGCTTTCTAGTATCCACCGCGCCCCCTCCTATCAGCCAATAGTCGGTAGTCGAATGGAAAATAATGAGACAAGCTACCACGTGCAGACACTTAGACGACCCATGTAAATTATGCCTCCATGAAAAATTTGCTATTCTGTACTTTAAAGAACCTCAAAATCTATTAAACTGTAGACGAGAAATAGCAAACAACTGTATTCACAAAATAAAACTCACTCTAGGATAGCGATACAAAATAGCTTTAAAACTAACAATAACAATAGAAAACAAACAAATAAATAAATTAAATAAACATGAATATACATAAACGATCACACATATATATATATATGTGTGTGTGTGTGTACACATAGGTATATTCATATATATATAAAAAAAAAAAAAAAAGAGGGAAAAGATCTACCTTAAACCACTAACCTAGTTCTAAAACAGATCCTTTGTTCGATAAAATGCATGCCCATTGGCTGATAGGAGGGGGCGCGGTGGATACTAGAAAGCTGATTGGCTAATTAGAAATCCTCAACATATATAAAAACAAGAAGCAACCACAAAATTCGCGCATAAGCCTGACGAATCCTACAGTGGATGAAACGCAGAATATTCAGTGTAGCTTAGTCGCCATATATATTTTATAAATTACTAACTAGCTCTACCTACGTATTGAGCACTTTTGAAGTAAATACTTAAAGTTTACGCATAAATCTATACTTTCGTATATTAAATTTATGTGAGTAAATGAAATAGTTATATATATATATATATATATATATCCATATCTTGCTCTCCCTTTATCGTTCTCTCTCTGTATATATATATATATATTGTTCTCTCTCTCTCTCCCCCTAAAATTTTTTACTTTGACCTCAGTTGCCCACTGATAAATTTGTAATCTTGTGTATACACTACAAATATGCATAGTCATTCCTGTTAAGTTTAGAAGATAAAACAGTCTGTGCATGCACTTTTACCAAATTAGAAGTGGTGGACTCCTTGTTTCAGTGATCAGTTGTCCATCCTGCATGCATCCAACATAGCTCGGACACGAAAGCACGAAGAAAACCCTGACTGAACAAAGAATATGCATTGAGATGTTTGCATATTTGCATAATGTTCTAATGAATATTGCATTAACGATAACGCATTTTAAACGAATGAGTGAATGAGTGAGTGAATGAGTAGAGTTCTCGATTATTAAGAAATTACAATAGGAGTGTAATATTTATTTGTGTTAAAAAAAGATCAGAAAGACATTGGTACTGTCGGTTCCAAATCCAAAACATAGGGGACCAATATCTGATCAACTATGTCGGACTCTCCTCAGCCTCTGTTTACACTATTTCTAGGGAGACAGATATAAACAGAGGTTGAAAAGAATTTGAATATAGCCACACTCTTCTCAGACATAAACGACCAAATATTGGTCTTTTTTGTTTTGGATTTGAAACCGATGGTACTAATGTTTTTCTCATCTTTTCTAACGCATATATAAATACATATTACATTCTTATTTTAATAGTTTCTCACTAACCTTTATATATAAATATATATATATATATATATATATATATATTAGTGATGGGCCGACTCTGATACAATTACCGATTCTGATTCTTTATAAATCTCTAAATATTTAACTATAAAAGTGTTATTTTGTCCCAATTACTGTAAAAACACATCTTGAATGTGCATATATTTTCTCAAGCGTAAAAACACAATTGTGAGAGGATTATCCAGAGATTTTAGTCTTACTGGAAGTTTAAGTCAATAAATATTTATTTTATTATTATTACTACAAGCAGTTGAAAATTTTTCTTAAATCAAATAAAACAAGATAATTGAAAGAATCGATTTTGGCATCGGAAAATAGGCTCAAATTTTTCCAATACCGATTCCAATCCCCGAAAAGCTCCGATTTTTCCGATTCCCAATTCCGAGTAATCATCCCAACACTAATATATATATATATATAATGATTGTTGAGCTGGATTAAATCTGACGATATGAAATAAAATGGAGGTGGAAGGATCTGAATACTCAACGTTTCACCCGATTTATGCGGGCTTTTTCAATGACCATCCCTATTGAAAAAGCCCGTATAAATCAGGCGAAACGTTGAGTATTTAGGTCCTTCCACCTCCATTTTATTTCATATATATACATATATATACTACCTTGTTCAATTCACATATTGAGCGCTGTTGAAGTAAAGACTGAAAATCATTACATAAACTATATTTCCTTATGAAATCATACGTTGATACATAAAGTACATAATTTTTCACAATTTGATTCTGATCTTGTGAGAATCTTTCAACACATTCCTAGATCTAAACGGAGATCCGGACAACTTCCAAAATTTAATAAATCCGTCCATATCCCAAAATGCATCTCTAATAACGTTTTTAGAAAGATCTGATTAGCAGTTAAGTATGTTACGTTTGCAAAGAAATGCCAAATAAAAAAGATAAGCCTGCTATGCAGAGCTAATTTTCTTGATTCTATTGAGATTGAAGCGATGCCGATGATACAGTGGTTTCCAGCCCACACTGTGAACTTGCCAAGGTGTGTTCAAATCTGTCAAGGCTAATACGTCACTTTCACTCAAAGCATTTGAAAAAGTATTAATCCATTTCATTTCCCTCTAACTGAATACAATAATAAGGTAGGCATGGCATGGCTTGGTGCTTGTTAAGACAACTAATCTACATTTAAAAAAAAAAGACGTGGTGTGACTAGTCTCAGTCTTTTCTATAAATACTCTTATGTCATGTGATCTTCAAAATTGTCTGGTTTATTCTCTGCTTCCTTTGTTCCAACTCGTTTGACTCATTGGTTTAGTGGTCGTCATCAATTTGTTGTTTTGATAGTTTGTTATAATTAGGGCTAGGACAACAGCATATTCTTTTCATTGTTTTGACTCTCAATCGTTAATATCTTCTATGTTTTTATATAGAATGATGTGGTCCTCAGTTGATTAACTATGTCTGTGTCGTATATATACTCGAGAGTCAAAACAACGATAAGATTATTCTGTTGTCATAGCCGTAGTTATCATACATTTTCCTATTTCAATAGCTTGTATCCACGAACTGCAACCTTGTGGAACTCTCCTCCTGCTGACTGTTTTGATCCTACCTATGGCCATGGTATTTTGGCATTTTTTTTTTTTTTTTTTTTATCGTATTGGAAGATGAAGCGGTTTCCTCGTGTACCAGATCTTAATCCGTTTGATTTATTTTTCTGTGCTATGCTAAACGATAAAATACATTCAACAAAAATCACAGATTCAATACACTTGACTAAACGAATACCAAGTGGATCAGTTGATGTTGGAATCAATGTGGATTTATTCAATAAATTTGGCCCCAAACAAAGCAAGCATGCTTCAGTTGTCATGTAAAGAAAGGGTGGTAGAAATTTACGCTGAGGAGGATACAGTAGTGTAGCACCTGTTCAACTTTTGCCTTGAATTCCTGTGCCATTGACGCACTTAGTGCGCTTTCTGGCAGTCCATTCCAAGGTTCAAGGATACCATCCTTCAGTTCAAGTTACCATTTTTCAGTTCAATCCAAATCTCTGGTGGAATAGTTTCTGATGATGGCCACGTAGCAGTATCGTGCAGAGAACTTTTTCAGTGCAGATGCTCAAGTGAAAAAAAAAAAAAAAACCGGCAAAAATATAGTAATGAACACCGTCTCGGTGGGGCACAGGCTTAAAATACATTCTTCTGAAACGGGCATTATTAAAACAAGAGTAAAAGGAGCAGGTGTTTGAGCCCCCCCCCCCTCTGCACACCCCTACTACGTAGATCTCTGCTTGGTGTTGGACTAAATGGATCTTGAGGGAGATCGTAATGTCCATTAATGATATTGTACGCCAAAGTGAGACACCGTGTAATCTTCGGCGTTAGAGCAGCTAGTTTTTGACCTCTCTGTAGATGCTGGATATGCATATAGAGCAAAGATCTGAACCCGATACTCTCACAGTGAGAAATATTTCAGGAATGAATTTGCAGAATGAGCGTCGAATGAGAAAAAGAGTGCTCCTTACTTTGTTTGCATCATGAGTGCAATGTTTTGATTGCTTGAAGAACGAGTTGACCAGAAGACCAAGATCTTTCATGTAGTTCGCCTTCTTGTGCCGAAAGTAAAAGCCGAGTCAGAAGAAGAATCCACTTGCATCAAGTTTAAAGTTTGCGAGAAGCATCAATATTTGCTTTGTAAATGATGGAAATCACATTGAAGATGTTATTTGAATAAAAACTTGTATTTTCGTCGATATGTCCGGGGTTTACAGACACTCCGTGTAGTCGGCGTCGTTTCTGCTCGTAAGAACAAACTATGCAAATGTGTTTTTATGTTTAATCATTGATTCTGTTGAATTCTTTAATATTGACAAATGCTGACTCTTTAATTAGTTTGCCAGCTGTCAATTTGAACTTGTATTGTACGCGATGGGGTTGGGTGGGTGGTGTGAAGGCTCTTATGCTCACATCATTTTTATTTTTTTTTTATTTTTATCTTTTTTATCTTCTCTTTTTTTATTTTTCTCTCTTTATTTCCCTTCTCTTTCTTTCCTCCTCTTTTTTTCGTCTTTCTGTCTTTTTTCTACCTCTCTTTCTTTTTCGTCTTTCTCTTTTTTCTCTCCCTCTCTTTCTTTTCCTCTCTCACTCTTTTTTTTCTCTCTCTCCCTCTTTCTTTCTCATATCTCTTTCTCCTCTTTCTCCTCTCTTTCTTTCTCCTCACTCTCGTTCGTTCTCCTCTCTCTCTCTCTATCTCTTTCGTTCTCCTCTCTCTTTCTCGTTTTTCTATCTTTCTGTTCTCTCTCCATATATACATGGTCCTTTTTGCACCATTTACATTCTCTTTACTAAACGTGTAGAACTTGTTTTCTTTTAAAATACTCTTAATATTTCTTGTGAATTGTCTTTCTTTTTTATACTTGCCTCCACACAGGAGAAGGCGAGAAATGTGCTTCCTTTCTTCCCCGTTTGTTGGACATTTTACATACGAAACCACTAATTAAATCTTGAAAATTTTACCAGAAAGTCTTCTTCGATCCATTCATTTTTTTTGACAAATTCTCAAGGAGACCTTGGAAAAAAACCCAACTTATTTAATGCAACCATTAAAAAAGAAATTAAATAAATAACAAAATACTTTAAATTTTCATACTGGATGTATTTATAATGAACTAACTGACCTTACCCAACTTTGCTTGAGGGTCATTTTACTTTCATTATATACGTCCAATGCATATAAAACAAACGTTAAACCAAATATTCTACATCTTCTCGTTCCTAGACGTGATGTTGCTAGTCTCGATCTTTTATATAAATATTATGGAATGTGTTCTTGAGAATTGTCTGGTCTATTCCTTGCTTCATTTGTTCCAGCTCGTTTGACTTGTTAGTCTTGTGGTTTTCACAAATTCGCTGTTTTGATACCTCGATATAATACAGGTTTCTATTCGAGTTGCTTCTTTCTTAGAACTGCAGGCTGGCGAAACTTTCTTCTTGCTGACTGTTTTCCTCCTACCTAGGGATTTTCAAAATTAAGACCAATAGGCATCTCCTGTCTTTGCAATAATCACTTTCTTTTTTAGCACCTTAGATCAAATGGTTTCATGTCTTGTCTGGAGAGATTCTCATAAGAAAAAGAATTATGATGATGATGACTTTTGTTGGCATTCGTTTCTCCAATATTTTTCTATTAAGAACTTTTTCTAGAAGGATATTGGGTACCAAACTTTTTCTGAAAGGATATCGAATACCAAACTTTTTCTGAAAGGATATCAAGTACCAAACTTTTTCTAAAAGGATATCGGGTACCAAACTTTTTCTAGAAGTACCGAACATTTTCTAGAACAATATCGGGTACCAAACTTTTTCTAGAAGGACATCAAGTAGGGAAAGTTGCCAACATTCCTAAGTGAAAGTGTTTCTGAGGAATGAACTGGGTTCGAACTTCGCACACCCAGGTTGTCAGTCACCTCTGATGATAAATCCCATGTTTCTATCTGCGTGTGAACATAAAACTCCGAAAACATAACTTTTTAAGAGTCTATTTATTAATATAAATACATTTTGGGTTCGCCTTTTTGGCAGCCCATTAAAAACTTGTGAGGTTTTATTGTTGCATCCTGTTGTGGTGCGATGGAGGGGAAGGGATCTTTTTTAAATAGGTGTTGGGTGCGAGTGCTATATATCGGTTATCTGTAGGAACTAATCTGTAAACAGTTCATCTTTCATTAAAGGTTGTTCACTCTGACATTGATGCCCTTGAGAAAGGATATAAAGCCGTAGTACACAATGGTAAAGAAGAAAAAATAAAGGAAAAGGAGAATTTGGACGAAGTTACCTGATTTCATAACATTACGACCAAGAATTGAAGCAAACATGTCAGCTTTTAATTTAGCAGCAAGGTTATCTGGCGTCGTCCCGTGTATTAGCTGAGAAAAGTTTTGCAAATTTCTATACTACATCAGTTACGTTACTTTCCGAACACATTTCTTTCTTTGACTTCTTTCCTTCTCTGTCTTTATCTTTTTCCTTTTCTCTCATATATTTATACATACACACACACACACACACACATATATATATATATATATATATATATATATATATATATATATATATATAGGTATGGGCAAAAATCGTAGGAAAAAAATAAGGGGACATAGTTTTGAAAGCCGTTGTATCATAATCTTTTTGTAGGTTTTTGATTGTATTTAAAGTTAATTTCCAAAAGGAAAAAAATATTTGTAAACGTGAAAAAAAAAAAAAAAAGTTGTAATGAAAAATGTTTTCCCGGCGACATTTGGAAGTTGACAAATTCAGCTAAGTTTTGAAGTTAAATAAATTCATTGTAAAAATCTTTTGAAAGATAAATAATAGTTTTCTGGGTCTATTTCAAAGATAATTAGTAAAGTCCTAAGATATTGAATTAAATAAATAAAACACCTTGTTTGTACAAAAAAGTAGCTTTTTAGAACATCCGCCCCCCCCCCCTCTTACATTTTAATTTCAGCATGTTAGTACAGTCAAGGAAGCAAGAAACATAGAAGGAAATTTTAAAGTCTAGCAGTTCTGAGAGAAAAAATTATTAGAGTAGGGTTGTATTGTTGGTATTAAAGAAGGGGCACCGTTGTATGATCGTCTAATATGTTGCTGTCTATTTGTGATATATTCATATCTAATTGTTCATATGCAGTTGTGTGTGGGTGTGGTACATGCATTTTGGACATACCTTCTTGCGTCGTTGATCTTGTCCACCTGAAATTCATCTTGTTCTTGGAGGGGAGACTGGAAACATGTTTTGGACGAATATTCATTCACTCCAAGACGATGAATTGGTTTTATATAGTTTTTATTCACCTTCCAGTTGTCGATCGCAGAAGAATGGAAAGTGAATGTTTTTGCTTGCATGGATCTCAAGGTCTTATTTTCACACACGTCAGCGTCGTTAACGACCTGTTAAGCCGTCCGCTCTTCTTTATGTCCAAAACCCAACTCACTGACTCCAACTAATCTGATCATGTGACTCACACGCAGATCCGATCAGCTGACCCTCACTTCCGGTCAAACGTGTCTACAATATGATTTACCATATTTCTTCCTTATGTTCAACCTATTTCCTAACAGTAGAAAGCTTTCCTGCATCTAGGAACCTATACAGTGAAGGGGTGGGGGTTTTGTTGCTTATCAGGTTCGTTGAGTGGGCACAAGTGGTATGAGTTTGTCAGAGCACATTTCATTAAAATGCTTGTAAAACAGGTATGGCAATCCAACATTGCTACAATGAGACAGGGCTTGGAGTTTGGTGCAGGGTCCATAAGATTGAGGACTCAATTTTATAGGCCCTGTTTTTTAAAAGGGAAAGAAAACAAAATTTTGCTACTTAGTGGTAGATGGACCAGCCTAGATGTGGCAACAATACTCCATGCATTGGCAAATGGTGGCAATGTCTTCAGTGTCATTTTATATTTCCATTTTTTTTTTTATTTAAAAATATTTTATTGCTAAAATGTAAAACTGAGATCCAAAAAATTTATTATTACCTATTAAAAAAAGAGTTATCAAATGTTTATATAATACTAGCAGGCTGCCCGGCGTTTCCGGTCGTAAAATACGCACAAATATTATATTTTTATTAATGCAGAATTCTTATTCATTATAAACAGAAATACCGTAGGTATTAAACGTAACGTTAAGTTCCTTTTGAAAACAATGAAATAAAAAAAAAACAACAGAAAGAAACTGAAACATGTGCATGCGAGCATTATATTTTTTCTAAACAGTTCACTTCTTGTAAGTGAAAAAGATACTCGAGATGAAATCGAAACCAAAGCCTAAAAACAGTGAGTCAAGCACGATAACCAGCTTAACATGATCTTTATAAAGTTTTTCAAACCAACTTATACTTAACATAAGGAAGCTGTCGTGTTTCATGACCGTGCATGCTCAGTCATGAAACAGTTGAAAACAGATCAAAATCCGATTGCCTCCTCCACATACCAATTTTTCAATATTGACTCCTTTTTTCTGAATGAAAACCGATTTAAAAGTTTTCCACGTGTCTGAATACTCTATATACCAAATTTCAAGTCTATAGATCAAAAATTTGTTGAGTATATAGGTTGAGAAGTGTCCTCACACACACATTCTCACGTTTATAGATATATAGATTTTTATTCAATTCTTTCCCTTATGAATCATACGATAATTATGAAAAAATTGACTATTTTCAACCATGTTTAATTGACTATGGCCGTTCGGTAGTAATCACTACACTGAAAAATTTTGGTTTAAAAACAAAATCTGTTTGGTTCCACTATCCAAGTAAAACCATGCATTCTCCTTATTATATTGCATTATGATATAACAGATAAGATGTGAGTATCTAGTTATTCTATGAAATGAATGCTCGTCCATCGGAACAACGAAAACCATCTGGTTATCTTAGGAATAATGGAGGACTTGTGCTGGAAGTTTGTTTAAAGTAAAGTTAGTTTGCACAAAGCCAACCTCATTCTCTCGTTCCACCGAACCTGATTCAGCAATAGGACAGGACCAAGACAGCTGGAGGCCAGGTGGGATGCAGAAGTTGCCGAAAGTGTTGATGTCCTCCTACATACTGCACCTGGTATTCTCAAATGGTCACCCTTCTAATACAGGCTAGGCTCAACGTTGCTTAAGTTCGGTGATCTAACGAGAACCGATGGAGTGGATATATTAGAAATTTTATTTCAAGGGAGTCACTACTTAACAAGGACTGATGGCCATTCAAGGATAAAGGTTAATGAGTGTAGACTATTAGCTGAGACAACAGCGTAATGATCGTTAATGTTGAAAATTGGGTATAATTTGACTATTCGGAGGGACAGATCAACAAGAACTTGTTTACATTGAACTTTAGGACAACCGTGTTGTAGTCAGCTGGAAAGCCGGCCAGCGGAACAGTTCTACAGGCGGGCAGTTCTAGAAAAGAAGCTTTGTTCATGGAATCGATGTTTAGAAAGAATGTGGAAAAAATTGTTGGTAGTCATTGTTCAAGCGGTTTGTGTATTGTTGAGAACATTTAGCATTTCTTTTTTTTTTTTTTTTCTAATGAATTAGAATTATAAATTACTGAAATGTAAAATGAATATTTGTGTTCCATTTAAGTATTCTAAACCTATAAACTTTTCATAATGTCTTTTGTCTCGGGGGGGGGGGTAGTTGTAGCCATTTATTAACAGTGGTTTATTCCAAAAACTCAAGCTTTAATTTAAATTAATTTATTCCCCCCCCAAAAAAAAATAATGAATAATAATGGTTGTCCGTCCACCACCACCCCCAACTACTCCCTCATGCTGAGTTGATTTTGTGAAATAACTTGTCTGTCGCCTGAAATTCCTGTGTGAGCTGTTTTCTCTGCTAGAAATGGTGTGATAAAATTAACACTAAGTTCTTCCTCTTAAGACTGAACTTCCTCTGTGTTATTTGATTCGAACAGCTGGTGATCTGTGGAGTGTGTGGCACTTTAATGCATACGCACATATATATACACACACACACATATGCACATGCACACACTGATAAGACCTTGCTAATCTCTGTTGATTGCAGGTCAGATATTTATATTTATAATGTAAACATTTGGATAGATGCCACGGAAACCTGGCGGAAAAAATATCCAGATCGGGTTTTTAGGAAAAAAATTAAAACTGAATTCTGTAAGATATTTAAACAGGTCCCTGTTTTTTCTTTAAATAAATGTGCGTGCATTTTAACCATTTTAAAACCAAAACTATTAAAAAGAAACCCCACTCTTTAGCTTAATCTAGTTTTTGCTAACCTTTATAGTCGATTAATGCATAAGAATAAACAAGACAAAAATTCTGTTTCAAATCTATTTCATCGATTTTTTTTTTATATATATATAATTCTTATCAATATTTTGTTTGATTAATCTTTAATATAAAGGATAGTTTTCAGTGTATATGTTTGTATATCTGGCTAAAACTCAAAACTATAAAACAAGGTACATTTTACTCTTCTTATATTATAATGTAGGGTCGAGTTAGTTAGAAACCTTTGAGACTCGAACCAGAAATAAATAATCTTAAAAAAAAAAAAAAATCCTGCAATTGTAAAATAGCAAATGAATTTATTGAATATTGGATAATTTCGTTTGTATTCATTTTACACCATAAAGATAATAGTTAAAAAAAAAAAATTATTATTATTTCAGTGTTTGAACGTTTTCTTTTGTTTAATTTTATGAAACAAAGAAAATAAAATGAACTGAATTTCTTTTATTTACATTCTAATATATTTCAGTTATTTTATGGTCTAATCGATCATTGTCCCTAGTGAACTCAAATTTAATTCAAGAAAAATTTGTGCTTGTTCGGAACAAGAACGAAATCAAAATATTGAGTTTCAAATAAAACCAATCGTATCTACTTAATTGTCATGTTGGAATTAGTAAACTATCCAAAAATTACGAGAAATGATAAAGTAGAAAAGGAATTATTCATGGAAATATTCTTCAAAGCAAATTGAGTTCGTATGATAGAAGGGGGGGTAACTGGAGCCTCTCTTAAATTTAAAAAATAATGGCGGGTTAATGGAACTTTGATTTCCATTCTTATTTCAAACATGCACCAACAAATTTCAGTGTTGTCTTCAGATTCTATGAAAAATGAAACACTTATTAAAATTTAGTTGAATGTTCTAATGTTCTGAACATATGGAATGGATTTCTATAGCAAATATTAACTTATATATATATATATATATATATATATATATATATATATAGAGAGAGAGAGAGATAGAAAGAGAGAAAGAAGGCATTATTTATATATATATATATATATATATATATATATATATATATATAAAAGTTGGTATGTTTCTATGTTTTCGCTCCTATATTAATTAACCTATCATTATGAATTTTGGAACAGAGCTGCTGTGCACAAAGGGGTTGTAATGTGGGCTATATTTAAATTAATTCAGTTTTCTGCAAAAGGATAAGCCTTTCATGAAAATTCAAATATCTCCAATTATTGCATAATATAGTTACAAACTCCATTTGAAAATTCAAATATATTAGATTTGCTTTGAATTAGATTGACACCAATTAAATAAGATTCCATGAATTTCAATTTCTTAAGACCCCTAAAGCTTACGTCTTAAATTTTCTAGATTAAAATCATATGAATTTGGATCAAAATTAGATTAAGTATTCTAAACATGGGGTTAGTATCATATCTGGAACAGGCATTTTTCTAATGCGTGTGTTTATATATAAGTGTTTTATGGCAAACAGCTGATCATCCCTGAAAACTTAGGACTATTGTGAATTCAAGAAAGCAAGTTGATTCAGCAATTGCAGAAGATTAAATGACTTACTGACAAAATAATTTTCCAAGAAGGACTAAAAAATAAAAAAATAAAAATTTATTTTTTTATGTAGATTTCAAGGTAAAAATCTTCCAAGACTTTCTCTCTCTCTCTCTCTCTCTCTCTCTCTCTCTCTCTCTCTCTCTCTCTCTCTCTCTCTCTCATATATATAAGGAACAAACCGAGTTATGTGTTCATTAACGTTTCATCTTTATTTTGAGACTTCTGCTGGATGAATGAAAGTCTGGAAATAAAGACGAAACGGTTTGTTCCTTTTTATTTCTCTATTTCGTCGCAATGCTATTTCCATTATTCTCATCACACACACACACACACACACATATATATATATATATATATATATATATATATATATATATATATAAGGCACTTTCTCTGTGCGTTTAGGAGTTCATTCCCTATGGACTCCAAAATGGCTTGGCCAATTTTAAAATATTTCACACAAATGTACTCTGTCTGAAACTATTCTTATTTTGTATCAGAATATGCCCGATAAGCATCAAAAGTCAATAATTGAAAAATCTGATTAAAGAAGGTACAGGCCAATTTTGACCTTATATAACCTATAATTACAAGTGCATTTGAGAAGTTTGATCACCGCACAAGCAGAGAGACCCTGTGTATAAAATCAACAATAGGTTATTTGATAAAACAAATAAATGTTTCTGTTTAGAGCACAATTGAACCATGATACTTGACTTTTTCATTTTAAACTTTAATTCAAGCCATTATATAAAAATAATTTTATAAAATAAATAGTAGGTTCTCTACAGTGTACTGTAGACTGCAATGTATTGTAGACTAAGTCACTGCAAAGAGGCATGTGAGCTTCCTCTTTGTGCGCCATAGCAAGTCCTTGTCTAGAACAGGCAATCAATCAATTTGATTGAAAAATGGGCGATTTCACTGATTTCAATGACAATAAAAGTATCAAAAGTATGGAACATTTATTGATCCTCATTCAATCCCAGGAAACGTTGGGTCTCCCTGCTAGTATGTATAAATAGTTTCTCTTTCAAAAAATTTTTTGTTGCTACCATATTTTACTTCTCTTTTAATGTCTCAATCCTGGATGGGTTGAACTAGTTTGCATCAGTTTTCACAAACTATTTACTAAAATTACAAAACGTTTGCGGAATGTCGGTATAAACTGGCTAAGTGTCTTTTTTGAACTGGGTGGGAATTCATTTGGTAGAAAGCTCGAAAAGTGGCGCAAAAATATATATTTATTTTTTCAGAAATTTTTTTTTTTTTTTTTTTTTTTTGTGTACTTCTTCATATTCTATTGGCAAAGTTTCAATAATGATAAAAAAAAAAATGCCCTCCCAAATCCCAGGTGTCTGTAACTGCAAAGTAGTATCTTCCATGTCCTTTGCACAAGTCTGTAATGTTTGTCAAACGGTGATGCATACTGTTACTTCTTATGGTTATGTGTCATGAATCTATCATCTTTGAGAATGTCATGTTACTTAAAATTGAAAATGAATTTGTTTCTGCTGTTGGTGAATTCATCTTGCATTTAAAAAATTTTTTTCTATGTATTTTATCATAGATTATTATATTTTGTATTTTTTGTCAGATTCAAAAAAAAATTTTTTAAAGGTTCTTTCTTAGACCCTCAAGATTTTTGTATGTATCTCCTTATCAAGATATTTTAAGGAATTTCAAATTTCATGTATAAAGCTATTCAACACATCCCATCATGTTAAGTCAATGATGGTAGTGTGATGATGATGCAGAGAGATGTGATCATCATTCCACTTACAGCATCCAGTATTCCCAAATGGTCATTCATTTGATATTAAGCCGGTTCAAAATTACTTAAATTTGATTATCTTCTGACAGGATTTCATTTGATGTCTTGCTCCACTTTTCAAATTTTGAGAACTGTAACAAAATAGCAGAACCTTCTTTTGAGCAGCAGACCTTGTCCCGGCTTTTAAGCCTTTCATTTTATCTTTTTTGTTGCTATAGATAAAGATATGATGCCACCCTGGGGAACATGCTGGATTGCTTGAACAGATAGCACACCATTTATCTTATTTATTTATTTTTCAATATTTGGTTAGGGTTTACTTTAAATGAAAAGTATCCTCATGTCAGGGTCTCTGACAAACCCATACACAGAGAGACCAAAGACACCTTAAGATTCAAGTTTCTTTCTTCTCTTATCTTATGAGAACTGCTGTGTCAAGACCATCATGCCATACACCTTATATTATGTATCACAAACCAACATTTGTTTATGGTGTAAAATTGATTAAATATAGTAAAATATTCTCCAATTTAAATGTGCAATCTCATTTATTTTGAGGGCATTTTGATAAAATTTAGATGTCAAAAAAAATTTAAGCTTTATAAATCTACAATTCTTCCTCTTGTATTATTGTTTTCTTCCAGGTTAATTCAAGTTGGGTTATTTTTTGGACAATAATGGTGTTTTTAAAATTTGGTGTACACGATATTATGCACCCTTACACATATAACAACAGTCCCGTGTTAAAAAAATGGATTTTTAGGGTTTAAAGTTGTCTTTCACAAAGCAGAAATTAGGTGAAAGTTTTTAGTGAGTGAAATATGTGCTCTATTATCAAATTATTTCGTTTGGCTCAAATCTGAATTTTTTTTTTTTTTTAATTTTTTTTATTACTAGTAAAGACAAACAAAGCTTTATCTCTAATGTGCTATGAATCATATTAAGAAGATCAAGTATGTTAACTGTTAAAATGAATATTGTTTGAAAAGTCAAAGTTGCCCTTCCATTTCACTTAAGCATTTTTTTTTATATAAATAATAGGATTTTGTCAAAGTTTAGGCTGGTTTGATCTAATTATTATTTCAATTTTGATTAATTTTTATTTACCACAAAATGACATATTTTTAAGAATTTTTTTTTTTCAGTTTTTGGAAATCTGTATTTTAAGTTATACATTGTGAAAATTGGCTTCTGGACCTCTATCACACAAAACAGCAAATCTAATTTCAAACAAACTTTGGATGGTGATAATTCAAATTAAGTATCATTGTTTATGTTTGGCAAGATTCTTAGTCGCGTATTAAAAGTATAAACGATATAATGAAAATAAAGTGTTTGGTACGTAGAATATGGTCATTCTTATATATAGTTTTTGCTTAAGATGACAAATCTGTTTCAAAATGAATATTTAGAAGAGGGATGAACCCATTAAATTTGTAGTAGAAGTGGTCTGATTAATAAATCCACTTATCAATATGTCATTCAAAAAAACTTTGATTTCTTTCTCTCTTACTTTGTTTAATTCTGTGTTTTCTTTGCTATTTCAGCATTTCAACTCGCATAGAACCATGTATGAAGAGAGCCATATTCAAGACGCAGCTCCTCCTCCAGCTTCTCACAAAAGAACCAGCCTCCCGTTCTGCCATGTTCAGCTCTCACGGCCTAAATTCGTCACGCTGATTTTGATTTTCCTCTTGACCATCTGCTTAATCGTCTTCACATGCTCCCAATCTTTCCTCTTTAGCACTCAGATTCTAAGTGTGGAGACAAACATTGCTACCGTAAAACCATCAACACTAAAAACCCCAAACAACATCAACAAATCGATTCAGTGGCTAAAGAGTCAAAATCTTAACCGCGAGGTTCCACACTATCCCCACACAAGTCGTCGGCTACCACAATGTATTATCGTAGGTGTGCGAAAAGCCGGTACCCGAGCACTGCTACAATTCCTTGACGTCCATCCTGACGTGATCGTTGCCGGTGCTGAGATTCATTTTTTTGATGTGGAAGAGAATTATAGCCTCGGTATTGACTGGTATCGGAAACGCATGCCATTTTCGTTTCCAGGTCAAGTGACAATGGAGAAAAGTCCTGCATACTTTGTTGGCGAATCTGTCCCTGAACGTATTCACAAGATGAATGAATCTATTAAGCTACTTTTAATTGTTCGTGAACCAGTAGAAAGAACTATCTCAGACTATACTCAAATTATGCTGAAAAAAAAATCCAAAAACAAACCATTTCCAAAATTTTCTGACATGGTCATTGATCCGGCCTCAAATGACATCAATAGACACTATCCGGGCCTTCGGAGATCCATCTATCATCATTATATGGAACGGTGGCTGCAATATTTTAACTTGTCCCAAATTCACATCGTTGATGGAGATCAGTTTCGAACAGACCCTTTTGTGGAAATCACTAAAGTTGAAACCTTCCTAAATCTCGCTCCACGAATTCAGCCCAGCCATTTCTATTTTAATAAAAGCAAAGGTTTTTATTGTATAAAAAATGCTAATATTCAGTGCCTGGCTGAATCTAAGGGTAGGCAGCACCCTGAAGTACCCACGCGTGTCTTGAAAAGGTTACGTGATTTCTTTAGACCCCACAACGAGAAATTTTTCCGTTTGATTGGAAGAAGGTTTAATTGGGGTTGAACACATAAAATTGAGAATTCCATCCTGTCGAGATTTTTTTTTTTAAGAAAATGAAGAATACATGTTAATGTTATTTCAATATTTTTATTCTTATCAGACAATTGAAGAAAAGATATTGTATTTTTTATTTTATGATCATTTTGTTACTTATATATACAAACACACACACAAACACACACACATATATATATATAAGAGAATGATAGAAATAGTATTCCGACAAAATAGAGAAATAAAAAGGAACAAACCGAGTTATGTGTTCATCAACGTTTCGTCTTCATTCTTTATTTAGTCTCGAAATAAAGACGAAACGTTGAACACATAACTCAGTTTGTTTCTTTTTATCTCTCTCTCTCTCTCATATATATATATATATATATATAATAAAGCTCTGTACGTTTAGCTAACATTGGGCTTTTTATTTTGTAGATTTGAACTTCATATCATTAATAATTTTCTTTGGGGGGAGGCGGGGGGAGATTAACAAAATTATTTGAAGAATTTTTAGATATATAAACCCTAAATTTTCGTGTGTGTATATATATATATATATATATATATATATATATAAATCAGAAAATCTTTATGCAGATCAATCTGTGTCTCTTATTGCATGAGGAGTTCAACAATTGTTGAATCCTTGAAATGATTAACATTGTCAAAACATAGGTTAATCCATGGATCTTTTTTCTTTTTTTACATGGGGGTCACTACTTATCAAGGCCCGAAGGCCACTCAGGGATAAGGGTTATTGCGTGTACAGTAATCAATGAGATAGTATTGTAGTAATCATTAGTATTGGGGGTTTTGATAGTGTCTTACTTAAGGGGGCGGTTTGTCAGGAGTTTGTTCATGTTGGACTTGAAGACGTCCAAGTTGTAGTCAGGTGGGAAACAGGCAAGTGGCAGAGAGTTCCACTGGCGTGCAGTTCTAAGAAAGAAGCTTTGCTCATGGAATCTACATTTGGATTTAGGCACAAATAAAGAGTGGGGAAAATTATTGACAGTAGTTTCAGCCAAACGGGTGTTTCTCGTGAAAGATTGGCGAGTGGGGACGAGGGATTGGAGCTCAGACGAGCACCTGTCATGGAAATAGCAATAAAACAAAGACAGGCTCGCAACGTCTCTTTTGTGGGAGAGAGGTTGCAGGGAAGAGAAAAGGGCATCCCTCACTAAACCACGAAGTCTATTTTGTACTCTGTCAAGGCAGGATAGGCTGTTTTTAGCAGCTCCTACTCAGATGTGGCAGCAGTACTCCATACTTGGACGTACTTGGCTTTTATACAGATAGAGAATTGTATCAGTAGTGAGATATCTTCTGGAGTGGTAGAAGGATCCCACCATTTTCCCAGCGTCCCTGGCAACAGAGTTGATGTACGTGTTCCTCGGATCGTCTGATGTTTGTATAATTTTACTTATAAAAGATTTATATATGTATTAAGCACTTTTGAAAAGAAATTAGTGTTTTAATTCAATACACTTGAACTTATATATATATATATATAAAAAAGAAGAGATTAATTTAAAGAACCGAAGCAATTCAAGATATTCCCAAGAGATTAAATAATACAAAATTTGTTTTTGTTTTAACAAATTAGATCTGTTAACTAATGTCTCGTGTGTGTATATATATATATATATATAATCAGAAAAAAGCAATTAGAACTATCCACTTGTTTAACTAATTCAAGGTTATTATACATCACCTACGGTCCTGTACTTTTGAGACAAATCTTTTAAACCTCTTTAGTTATATATATATATATATATAATACACGCATATACTTGGAAATTATGAAGTTCTATGCATTTTTATTTTAGACATTCAAACTTGTGACCAAATAAATTTATAAAAATAAAATTAATTTTAAAAGCATGAAAAGTTTGTAGGGAGAAAATAAAAAAAAAACTTTCTTAACTAGAATTCATTACTCTGCATATGACATCCATTTTAGAAATATCTTCATCCATCATGTTACCTAATGCATACGAGCTGGATCCATTTTGAAATTCACCTCATGAGTGTACGTTTGGTACATAGAATAATGTATAATTTTCAGTTTGTGTTCGTCATGATATACATGTGTGTGTGTGGGGGGGGGTTAAGTGTAAGATTAGTGAATTTAGGGAAACATTTAAAGGAAGCCACAACCAACAACTGATGTCAGCGATTTGTTTCATACTTCAGCAATTATGAGTGTGCCGGTTTCTGGTTTTGCATGTTAGATTTGTGAAGATCAGAAAGCTGCTCTGGGTTGTTGTTTTTGTTGTGGGCAAGATGCTTAATACTTTTTTGAATGATAGAATTATTTTATGAAATGGATGACAAATTAAAAAAATTTTTTTTTTTTTTTTAATATTTGTGATGCTTAGTTTTGAGAACCCCTTTTTGCTTCCCTCCTCCCTCCTTCCTCACAGAAGAAACGTTGAAAGTCTATCTCTGCTCTATCATTATTTTGTGGTAGGTGTTCGACAGAGCTTCAATCTATGGTGCCCCCCCCCCCGCCGGTTGTAAAACTTTCACAACATCTACTCGCCTAGTTACAACAACTGTCAACAATTTCCCTCACTCTTCATCTGTTATCTGTGCCTAAAACTAAATTCCATGAGTAGAGTTTCTTTCCTAGAAATTTCCATCTGTGGAACACAATACAGTGGGGCTGCTTCCCAGCTGACTATAACATTGTCGTTTTGAAGTCTAATGTAAACAAGTTCTTGTTGAGCTCCCCTCTTATATAATTAAACCCAACCGAAGTTCCACCATTACTGATCATCACGGTGTTGTTTCACCGTCTGCGTAACGCTCATTAACCTTTATCCTAGAGTTGCCAGTAGGCCTTGATAAGTGTTTATAATATAAGTGGTGACTCCCAAGTAAAAAAAAGAAAAAAGAAAGAAATCTCTTCTGTTATTAGCAGCCAAATATGGTGTAATTAAAAATTCTTGGAATAGAGTAGTGGTTTTTAGTTTGCCAGAAAAGAGGGGAAAATAACGTTAATAAATTCTTTGAATAACGAGAAAGCAACACATTAAGCTCACACAGATATCACATGAATTTCATTACATATAGTTTCTGTGTTGAACTGGTACATTTAGCATAATGGTAACTGTGTTTGTAAATGAACTCGGAGACCCAGGTTCAATCCTAGGTCGATTCATACCAAAGACTAAAAAAAAGTAGTAGTTGATGCCTTCTTGCTAAACGCTCAGCATTATAAAGTGGGGATCAAGGGCAAGTGGAGTAATTCTAGGAAAATGATGGCGTACCTTTCAGATAATGAAAAGGGAGCCTTGGGTCATCATCAACTATGGTTGGCCATTTTATTTTACTTTATATTTTCTAAGTTATTGATATCTATAAGTTGGCACTGACTTTAAACTCCTCACAACTCAATATACAAGTGTGTACAGCTAGATATATAAACAAATACAATCAATTTAAACAACTAGTTTTACTAGGAAGGCCCAACAAACTTTCTGTGCTTTTCTAGAATAGATGCACACAAGACTTGATGATTCTTCCTGATCAAACTCTTGTCATTTTATATTATTTTTGGACATATATATCTATTATATATATATATATATATATATATATATATATATATATATATATATACACACACACATATATAATTGGTTGAGAATAATTAAGTTAAAAATAAACAAATTAAACGATATTTAAGTGTTATTTTCTAGTGCCCAGCATTATGAATTTTAAGATATATAACAGAGCTAATGTAATGTGTTGTAATATAGGGCCTGTGGGGTGAATTGTTACTTTGATATATATATATATATATATATATATATATATATATATATATATATATATAAAGCATACACTCATATTTTTATTATTTATTTTTTTGCAATATTTTCTTTTTGATTGGTTATATTTAATGTTCTTTGTTCATTTCCTTTACTTGTTTTTCAATTTTTTCTGTTTCTTATATATTTTTTTTTTTTTTGTATTTCACAGTAAGAAACCTTTGAAAGAGAATGATTTCTTCATTCGTCCATTCATATTGGCTTCTTGGAAAGCTGTTTTTTATTATTATAATTATTATTTACATGAAGAAAAAAAATACATTTGTACAGCTTTTCTTTTCATTTGTTTTGTTTTCTTATTTTTTCTTCAAAAAAACAAAAAAAAACACTCTGAGAGTGAAAAACTGTCTGATCTGTTCTAAGATTGACAAATATTTTGTGCAGAAAAACTTCCCACCACCATCTTCTTTCTCCTGTGGTTGGAAAAAAAAAAAAAAAAAGCTGACACTCAGCTCCTCCCATCCCATCAAACCCCATCTTTCCCATTTCTATGATAAAAGAAAAGTTCCATTATTAAGGCAATGAATGCATTTGTGGAAAAAAAAAATTGTTTAAATTATGTTAATTTAAATTTATTGCCCACTTGTAAAAAATGCCTTCTTAAAAAATATTTTAAAAATTTATCAGACTTGAGTGATATTGCAGCATGCATATTATGTTAACATATCGGGCAAATATTTGAAAAAAAAAAAAAATTCAGTGTTAGCATAAATTGTTCTTGTGCTAACATTAAAAAAAAAAAAAAAAAAATTATAAAACCTCAAGTTTTACTGCGCTTTTTTTTTTCTCAAAATCTTGTTTTCATTACAAAAAGGTTCACCCTACACTCATCTCTAATAAAAAAAAAAAAAACTTTTTGTTTATTCTATTTAAAAATAAAAAAATTGGTGAAAACATGTTTTATTGATACAGCAAATTGCAACCTAATTTTCACCTAAAAACAAAAAAATACATGTTTTTATATATATATATATATATATATATATATATATATATATATATATAAATTCCAAAGATAAATATTATCTGTATTAGAATTAATTGAGATAATAGAAAGCTCAATGTATGAGATAGAGCAATTAAAGAACAAGAAAAAGTGATGGAAATAAAAATTGAATAAATTACAATATTTATTAATCCATCAAAATTATAATAAAGAAAAATCCTTAATCCATGGATTTTCGAAGATAGGCTCTTCATCAGAGGATAAACATTAGCATGAATGTGAAAATATTAATAAAAATGAACTAAGACATTGTTAATAGTATTAAATAGAGTGAAAAAGTGAAAGTAATAATTAATCAATTAAGTTGTACTCAGGAAGGTCCAAAAAGATGAATGCAAAATCTGAATGGATTATATTATAATCTGAAAGGTTACTTGAGTTTGAAGGTATCAAATAATCAACAAAGTTGTACACCTTAAGGTTCAAACAAAAGAAATACAATTTGAAGTGTGAGTTGATTAAAGTAAAGCCCAAAAATGTTAATATATATATATATATATATATATATATATATATATATTGCAACATTAAAATAATGTTTATTTGAAATAAATAAAGATACACCTTGCTCTTTATTATTGATCATTATCATATAAACCTCATTAAATTAATTGGTTTTATATTTGAATATTCTTAACCTGGAATTGTGTGTGTGAGAGAGAGAGAGAGATATTTAGTGTTTTGGTATAGAAGAATTGACCAGGGTGCTTACTTAAGTGTGTATGACTATCTATCTAATATATATATATATATATATAAACTGGAAACTCGTGCTACAGGACTAAATATATCAAATGTAATTGTTCTTCAGTTTATGTTGAAATATGATCACAATATATGGACTGAATCAGAAGTACTGAGTATCTTTATTATATATATATATATATATATATATATATATATATATATATATATATATATATATTTAGATGTTTGCTATAGCTTTTTACCTTATTGAATAAGGTAAAAAGCTATAGCAAACATCTAAATGAGTATTTTAACCATAGTTCCTGATTTCAAAAAGCGAAAAATTAAAAGATACATCTGCCTTACTTTAGTGCTAGGTTTATTTATGGTGTCTTTTAAATTTAATAAAAACCCTTCAGAATTTGCTGACGAGGAGACCTTGCTTATTAAAAAAAACTATATGTAATTATTGTACGTAACTTGATATCTACCACAATAAAAAGCATTGTTTTCCGAAACGATCATACAGATAATTGATTTTGTTGTTGTTCCTTCTTATGAAACGGATTTTTAATTTAATTATAATTTGATTTTTAAATTATCAATCACATTACTTAATATATATATATATATATATATATATACATATATATATATATATATATATATATATATATATGACAATTTAATGGAGGTTATATTTGCTGTGTGATTAAAATAGTGTTTTTGCCTATAAAAAAAGTGACTTCACAATGTTAGGAGTCTGAAAATATCACAAGTTGTTTGAAAAATCAAATAAAAAAAAACTGATGAAAAAAATTTTTTTTAATAATTGAATTACCCCTCCAATGATTTGTACTTGTTGTTGTCATCGTGTTTAGTTTGCATTGATGAAATAATTGCTAAGTGTTGATGATTAAATTTTGTATGGATGTTTTCACTTTGAAATTTGTGAAAACTTTAGATTTCTAAATATTTCTCTCACAAAGCATCTGTTGCTAAGCATTGTTGTTCCAAAAGTGTGCGTTTGCTATCAAAGTTTTGTTATTAAACTTCATCATCATCAGACACGATTTTTTATAAATTGGTTAATTCTTTGTACTCAACAGCCGGCATTTTTTATAACTTATTTCTAATTTCTGTGAATGTAACTTTCGAGCTTTTTAGTGATTAATCCAAGTACTTTGATTACAACTGGCATTTTTTTTTTTTTTTTTTTTTTAGTTGGTCTCCAAATCCTATTCCGATTTTAGAATAATCGTTATTTTTTTCTGTGTTTGTGTGACCCTTCATTCTCTCAATTATAATAACCCAACAATGTTTATAATTTCACATATTTGTCAACAACCATTTTATCAAACTCTGTGATTCCACCAGTCTTCATATTAAAATTCTACAATATCGTAACCTTTTTGTTTTCCAAAATTTTCTCAGATTTGCAGTGGGATTACTTCATCCCTGCTTCAGTCATCTAATCTATAAAGATATGTTGTTGGATTTTCAAAGTCCAACCTAAGTAGCATTTTACCTGATAAATCAACATTTGTTCTGACTAGCCAATTCTCATTTGTTATTGTTTTATTGTTGTCCATGTTATTGGCAATATAATAATGCAATTAGCTATATTTTTTCTTTTAATTACTTAGTTTGGTCCAGACAACTGCTGATATAAAATGATTTTTAAATAATCACCTAAAAGTAAAAATAAGCTATTTTAAATTCAAGAATTTAGAAGGGAGTTTCAGTTAAAAAATGTGCAAATAAGAATTAAAAACGAAAATGATTTAAGCACATTACAGGAAATACTGAAAGAAATTATTTCATACATAAACAAAAGTGGAACTGTTAGATTAATGCACGTAACTGCATCTTTCTTTATCGTATAATGATGACCCCCCCCACGTCGTTTATTTTATAAAAATCATCATAAAACTGAAAAACAAAACTTTAATCTTTTAATACAAATAAGTATATGATCATTAATAGTTAATGTTAGTCAGAAAGACTCCTTGCTTATGTCTGATTTTATTGTCTGAAGTAGAACAGATGACACAAACCATCTTCTTTACAGGAAGCTAGTCTGTTGCTCGTCACACTTCCTAACAAGTTTGATACCTGCTTATATACTCGATAGTATAATAAATGATGTGTAACGAACTGTTTACAGGCATAAAAAAAATTTTTCTTTCAAATATTAAAATAAAAAAAATATTATATAAAACATAATATAAATGCTAATATTTAATCTAGTAGTTCAACAAAATGGCATCTTTTTCAGATCAGATTCACCCCAAATAAGGCAAATTACCACTAAGATAGCAGGGGCTCCTGTGAATTAGATTGTCCCTGTAAGCAGAGTCCCTAAGTAGGGAGTTGAGCAGTAAGACGTCTGTTCACGTTATACTTAAATTTCTACATGTTAGTACGGTCAAAGAAGCAGGTTACAAGGATGAACTTTTAATGTCTAACAGTACAAGGGAAGAACCATTCAGAGTAAAAATCTATCTTGCATTGGGGGGCATCTACAATGAAGGGGTAAGATTTTGCTGTTTGTTGTGCAAGTCGTTGGTATATATGTTGAGGAGGTGCAAATGCTACAAGTTCGTCAGAGCACATTCCATTAAAGTACTTGTAAGACAAGCACAGGAATGCAACATTACGATGATGAGACAGAGGTCGGAGCTTGGTTGACAGTGCGGGATTAGATTACAGACCCTTTTTGTACCCTATCCTACAGCGAGAGACTAGTGGTTAATACATGAGTCCATATTTGACAACAATATTACATGCATGGGTGAGTGGTGGCTTTGTAGAAGTTTATGATACTGTCAGGTGTGAGTTTATTTCTAGCCCAGTAGAGGGAGCCCACCTAATTATTATTATTATTTTTTTTTTTTTTGCATCATTTTTTAATTTATCCAAGTCAATCTTATAATTATCTATGCTGTTGTTGATCTGACAACGTCTTCCCCAAAATTTATTTAAATATTAACCGACAATGTGCTGTGTCATTTAAAAATAAAATTATGTATTCTATCTCCTTTTCATACTGATGATGATGGTATAAGATAATACGTATCAACCGGCTTGATCTGCAAATATCTGTTGATCTTTTAGGAATCATTTAGTCGCAATACTTTGCTTAGTGCTTGTGTAGATTGATGATCTTTTAAACCACCGCATTTCAGGTGAAAACATTATTACAAATTTACGTGTTAAGTCAAAATTAGTATAAATTCCAAAAGTTGAAAAAAATGATCCAGTAGGAGAATAATTACAAGTAAAAAAAGAATTTATTAAATTACCAAGTTTTATCTTGTGTTTTAATGTGGAAGCATTGTGCTACCAATTCAGTATGACAAACAAAGGATATAGCCCTTGACTTAAATTAAGGGTCTGCCATCTTCAAACAGGATATTTGAGAATGTAATTGTGGCTGATTTTTTTTCTTTTTTTTTTTTTTTTTTAAATACTTCTAGCAAATTTACTGAATCATTTTTCATAACTTTTATAAGTGATACTAATTTCGCCATGACCTGTCAGTACATAATAATGCGTTGGTTTAAAAGATCAATGTGAACAAGCACCTTAAGCTTTTGTTTGCATTGGATAAGTGTATGATTTTTTATTTATTTGCGATATGTGTCTGTTATCCTTTCTAATCGATCTACCATATGCAGTCGTGCTGTTAGTCTTGACATTATTTGTGAGGTTTCATTCTACTTGGAAATTTTCTCCGGAACTTATCAATCAGATGCAGAATGTGTGAATTTTTTTACTCCATTCCTCCTCCTCCTCCTCTTCCTCCTCCCCCAATCCCTCTTTTAATCGATGTTCTACTTTTTGTACCGGGCTGACTCATCGCTAAGTTAGCTTGTATTCTTGTTCAATGCAACCGTAAGGAAGAAAACCGAACTTTCATATCAACAAATTCTTCATCATGACGTCATTATTTGGAAGTCGATTTCGTATCTGTATTTCACTCTCATGCACTATTTCTAAACCATTCGCTCTCTTCTTCACACTCTCTCTTTTTCACTTTCTTTCTCTTTTCCCCTTTCTCTCTTTCTCTCTCTCTTCCCCTTTCTACCTCTTTATCTCTCACTCTTTTTCCTCACTTTCTCTCTTTTTTTTTCTCTGCCTCACTCTTTCTTTCTCTCTTTTTTTCTTTCTTTCTCTTTATTTTTTCTCTCTCTCTCTCTTTTCCTTCCTTTCTCTTTGTTCTCTCTCACATTTGACATTGATTAAGTTTATATTTTCTCTTTCCTTTATTGTCCTCATGAGTAAAATTACATCCTTTAATTATTATTTATTTAATTTTGTTTTAGAATGCTGTAAAAATAAATATAATAAAATGTTGTTTTAATCTCAGAAATTGTCATGAATGGTTTGCACAACACTCTGGAGGACTACTTTCTTTTTGACCCTCATTAAAATGTTGTTAGAAAAATATATACAGTCGCTTTTTATAGTAACAGCATATTTTAAAAAAATTAAGTTATTGCGCGTGTGCGTTTATCTGGTCTAAACATAAATTTCTTCAAACTATTTTGAAAGTCGATGTTAATTCTACAATTTGTTTGAAATATAGTTTCTTGAATAAATTACAAAAATTCTATTAAAATTTAATAATTTTAATTTTTGATGATTAAAAAAACATGACTACACTGGTTTGTTAACACTTGGAGAAGTGTGACTATCAAAATTTTGTCTTTGACAAAACTGCAACTCTGAATGTGCAAAAAAAAAAAATCAAGTCAGATATGCCCCGTACCTGAGGCTTCGCTTACGCTTACTTGCAGAGATGCAGTGATTTTTGCCCGAATCTATCTTTCGTCAGACAGTCTTTTATGGCGGAACACTTTAACTAAATTTTTCTTTTTTTTTTTTTTTCTTTTTTTTTTACTGTTGCCACTTTGAACATAAAGGGCTACTATTTGGGTTCGTGTTTAACAGAGAACTGTGGCAACAAGAAGGCTTCCCAGCATCTAGGAACCTCAATAGTGAAGGGGTGTGATTTTGCTACTTCTCAGGTTAGTCGGGGTGTATGTACGTCAAGGAGTCACAACTAATATATGAAATATGTACAAAGACTGCAAAAGATCCGTTCTTTTGAATTGAAACTTTGGAAATAATTTCAAAGCCAATTTTAATTATGTGTCAAAATGACTGTCACACTAAATATCAGACTGTTATATCTTTTTCAGGGTAGTAATTAAATACCCTGACGACAGCTTTTATTTTCTCTTTTCCTCATGTTCCATTACATTTTACATTCGACTGCATTGTCCACTTTTCTTTATTAAAGTTTATTCTGAAAATAAGTTTCTTTTTTTTTTTTTTCTTTTTTTTTAAAGAAAATAGTTTTATTACATATGTCTCTCATTTCCTGGACTTTAATGTTAATGTGTGTTTTTATTTATTTACTTTTTGTTATTACTTACCACAAAATGGCAGTTTTATTAGCATTGCTAGTTTCCCAAGTGGCATCCGCATCTGTAAACCATTCCTATCCAGGCTTGGGTACTGAACTCCACCCGCTTGGGGAGCATTTATCATCCACAAGAAGTCCGTGGTTTCTGTACTGTTTTTCATTTAATTATTTATTTTATGAGTTTACAAAGTGAGAAAATTTTATATGTCGGGAATATATAACCCCGCCCCTCATCTCAAATCTTTCTCAGCGTTTCATCTTTTGCATAATACAATATTTCAGTTTGGTCATTGCTGAAGAGAGAGATAGAAATTTAAAGATATTTTATTTGTATTGTTTTCTGTTTTTTTTTGTCTTTTTTTTTTTTTTTGTAACCCAACTGCCATTTCTCCCTTTTTTTCTCTTTTTTACTTTTTTCTTCGTTTTTTTCTCTTTTCTCTCTTTTTTACCCTCTCATTTCTCTCTCTTTTCCCCTTCATTTCTCTCTCTCTCTCTCTCTCTCTCTCTTGATCATCATTTCTCTACCTCTTTTCCCCATTATTTCTCTCTCTCCCCCTAATTTGTTACCTGCACAAGTCAAATTAATCACCAATCAATCGTTCCCACATCACATAAATTGTTTTTCTTGCAAAATAAAAAAAAATAAAATAAATATTCACCCAACCGTAGAACTTGGCCGACCTCATCAATTTTATCTTTCAGGTTGTTTCAAAATCTGTAGACTTCCACTTTAAAAAAAAAAAATTAAAAAAAACTACAATAAAAAAAATCTTTTAGGAAATGTTTCATTTTGCTAAACATTGGAAACAATGGAAGCATTTTTTATTTATTTTTTGCTAATTAAAATTCACCTCTTCCTCCTTTAATCACTCTTTTTAAGAAATTTGTGTTTTCTCTTGAATTTTGTCCCATAGCTGCATTCTTTTCTTCATAATATGACGCTTTGTATGAAACAAGATTTTATTGTCTACCCCCCCCCCCCCCGCGCGCCTACATTATGATTTCAACATATTGCCTTGATTAAATGTTGCCACTAAAATATTTGTATCATCAGGGTCATGTGCAACATTGTTGCTAATCAACTTTTTGATTTTTCCTCTTTTTTTTTTCTTCTGTAACTTTGATTTTTTTTTTTTTTTTTTTTTTTTTTTTGTAAAAAGAAACAGACTTATCTTACTTAGCAAATTGATTTTTTTTTTATTTTTTAGGACATTATTTTTTATCTGCTTACAATATAGTTTTAATTGTTCTCTCTCTCTCTCTCTCTCTCTCTATATATATATATATATATATATATATATATATATATATATATTAGGTTAGTGCAAAAATAATCCTGTTTTTATATATAGTTGAACGTCAAAATATGACATTATTTTTGCACCAACCTTATATATATATATATATATATATATATATATATATATATATATATATATATATATATATGATAAAGATAAGCAAAACAATGATGATTTTGTGGAAACTTCATATATTACAGGTAAATTGAATATTGATCCATAACGATGTTACTCGAGCTAATTCAGATTCCATGTACTTTTTTTGGTGAACAAAACTTGAAATGCATCCTTTAAAAGTGATTCGAAATTTATATTAATGATTTTTTTTTTAACAATATAAAATTACATCTTTTTAATGGAAGAAATCCTTAGCCAATATCATTTCAAATGAATTCATCTTCTTAGTTAGATGACTTATGTGCTTGAGGACATCCTAAAACATGTTAATCATATGAGGAAGTGGTCATAACATGAAACATATGGTCATAATTGATGTGATATTATTCTTTTAAAGTATTCAATTGTTATAATGCTCTACCTGTAAAGTGTGAGTTCGAAATTTTTCACTGGATTTAAAAGCAAATAATGCTTATTAGCTATCATCATCATCATCATTATATATATATATATATATATATATATATATATGTATGTATGTATGTATGTATGTATGTATGTATATGTGCCTGTAGTCAGGAAAATAACTAAATGGACAAATAAATAACCAGCCACCTTTTGTATGGCAAAGGATAGATATAGTGACCATATGTTCAAAATATTGTACATATGAAATTTTAGAACCTATGTAAATGAGTATCTTATAATTTCGTTTATATATATATATATATATATATATATATATATATATATTAGATGCAGTGTTGCCCAGGATGCAGTGAAGTTCATATAGGTTTCTAAGTTTTGGGTTTTTTCTTATTCATATTCAAAAAAGTAAATAAATAAAATTTCAGTTCTACAACAGTGGTTTATGTAGTTCCGTTATTTATTATTATTATTAAGTAAAAATATATCTACAGAGCTGAGACTGACACCAGTTAAGATCTTTAAGTGTAGGTGTAGGTCCCAATCCTGTATGGATCTCATCTTTCTCTTAGTGAAATATTTATGTTTCTATACTCATAGAAAAATTAATCATTTCAGTTACTAACAGTATGACCCTATACCAAACATGAGTGTTCACCAAAACTCGATAAACCGAAATTGAATATATTAAAATTTTCCATAAAATCTTTTAGTATTCAATTTAATTAAAATAGTTTGACAAGTATGATAATTACATCTGACTATTTCTCTTCCCACATAAATCATGTTTATTTATTATTATTATTATTATCATCATTATGAATATTATCATTATTAATATTATTATTATTATTAATATTTATTATTATTATTATTCATGGGGAAGGGATATCCTCTTATAACTTGCATAAAAACTTTATCTTAATTATTTTATTTTTGAATTCCATGAAAGGTCATCACACCTTTCCCTTCTAACAAAAGTTAAGCAGTTAAACATTGTTATATTTTAGTTACATTTTTTTCTTATATAGCAGACAAAAATACTAACATTCTTCAATGGACACGACACTCAGATGCGAAGTGATGACCTTTTGTAAGGAAGTGCATTTGTCTACTGATCGCTCTAATCGTTAATCATTGTCCATTTTTTTTTTTTTAATTAAATTGAATTGAAGATCAATCATCAGATTGATCTCTTCGTCCTTGAGCAGAATCATTTACCGTGTTCGTCATTTTGTTTGTTTCGAATTCGGCATAGATTACTTCATGTTGAAGTGTGTATTTACCCCGGCCATTGCTCGCTCGCTCTCTCTCTCTCTCTCTCTCTCTCTCTCTCTCTCTCTCTCTCTCTCTCTCTCTCTCTCTCTGGGAAAGCAACTTAAACAATGATCCTCTTCATCCTCGACTTGTGGCCAAAAGGAGGGTCGGTGTATTTCATATTATAACCGTTTTTTTTTTTTTTTTTATTATTATGCTGTGGCCAGAATCTGGCCGGTTTGTATCTTTTGTTTTTATTTTCTTTTCGATTTTTTTTTAAATAAGTGAAATAAAACAGACTTGAAATTATATTTTTTGTGTTTGACTTTGTGTTTACTTTGACAACTTGCGGTCCCTTTGCAAATTGATCTAATAAGCATAAGTACATCCGAATTCCTCCACACAAGAACATAATTGACTGATGTAAGCCATAAATATGGATTGGTATAGCAGCCTGGGAGAGACGTTGAAAGATGTTCTGAAAGCCTAAGCCTAACCATATTACCAGCTACGCTTACACAACCAAGTAATACTTATTACGGCCACTTATTTTTAAAATATGCAAATGGTACCCCTACTTTTATCATAGATCGAACTCATTAATAAGAATAAATTAAAATAAAATGGTGAGATACACGCGGGATCAAACTGGGGACCATTCGATCTGTAGTCTTATACTCTACCACTAAGCTAAATCTCCAGATGACAATACCTCTGTTAAGAAATGATTTTCTAAGAATCGAATCTTCCTTGATTTGCTGAGAATTATCTCCCTTGAATGATGACACGTAAATTATTACCCGGTAAAAATTCTTTTTATCTATAAGAAAGAATTAATATTTTTAGTATCAGATTTTTTGGATACTTATCGAATGAATTTCTGTACAAAACATATCTAAGAACCCTGCCAGACATATAAATTACCTTTGTATGAAATTTGCAAAAGATAGGTCCTGAAACAGCTGAGCCTATGAAGAAGGAACTCACACACACAGTAATTTTTATAATATATATATATATATATATATATATATATATATATATGTGCATATATATAGTAAAACATGAACAATAAAATTAAAAGTAAATAATGCCAAACATTTATTTATTACTGGGGGGTGGGCGACCAGCATTGTCCGATTTTAAAAAAAAAAAAAAAAAAAAAAAAAGAAATTGGGTCAAGAGGGATGCCTTGTCATAAAATCCACTTAAATATTATTTTACTTTATCCAGATATTTTAATTTATCCAGAAAAAAAAAATTGTCACTTAGGTGCCATCAGTCAGAATGGAAGCTGTAAGCAAAAAATGAAAACAGACAAACAGTGTGTAAGTTCCATACAATCCGAGTAAATGGAGGGGGGTAAGTGCACTTTAATATGATAAACAAAAGATGTCGTTATTTCCATGGCAGGTGCTTTATCGTTATTTCCATGGCAGGTGCTCGTCTGAACTCCAATCTCTGGTCCCCCCTCGCCAATCTTTCACGAAAAACACCCGTCTAGCTGAATCCACTGTGAAAAATTTCCCCCACTCTATATCTGTGCCTAAATCAAAACGCGGATTCCATGAACAAAGCTTCTTTCTTAGAACTGCACGCCTGTGGAACTTTGTTCCGTCTGCCTGCTTCCCACTGGACTACAACTTGGATGTGTTCAAGTCCAACGTTAACAAATTCCTAATGAACCGTCCCCTTAAGTAAACACTTCATCAAATCTCCACACTAACGTAATGTACTTGCAATAACCCTTATCTCTGAGTGGCTTCCGGGCCTTGATAAGTGGTGATCACTGTGTAAAAAAAAAAAAAAAAAAAAAAAAAAAAATATGATTAAAAACATGAAAATGTAATTGCCATTTCCAACGTGCATGGAAAAAAATGGATAAAAACACGAAAATAAAAAAAGAACGTGATCATTGGACAGTTCAAAGAAATTCTTTTAGATGCTGCCTCATTTCGTTTAAAAAATAGGACAGAGAAAACTTACTTTTTGTGTTAATAAAAAAAAAAAAAAATGATGCATGCTGGGCATGAACTCACTGTACGCGAGCACGCTATCCATCGTACTAAGACACTAACAATGTTATCACATTGCAAATTTATCTATTATTTAAAAAGAAAGTTAGAAACTCACGTTTACGCATGCATGTATAAGAATCCGTGTCATAGTGAAGATTTTTACATGATTCCCCCCCCCTTTAAATAAAACAGCATTTCTACATGAAATAATTGACGATTTTTTTCTAATTTTTCTATATTATTTGTCTGAGAGATCGCATTTTCTAACGATACCATGTCTATGCCACAACGATGCGTATGGCAAAAAGTTTTTAGCAAACATACAAACACACACACACACACAGACGACTCTCCTTTATATAACAGAAGATGAAGTGTTTAAAAAATAATGCATTAAAACGGTTGTCTTTATTTTTTATTTGTATTTTTTGTCTATATACAAGTATTGGGAAGGTTAATCGGAATCAAAAAAATTGGAAGGTTTTGGTGTATCAGAATCAAAAAGATTTATACCTAATTTCTGATTCCAAAAACGATTCTTTTAATCCTTAATTTTTTTTATTGCTGGTACTAATCTATATATCTATAAAAGTGAACATGTCTGTGTGTGTCTGTGTACATTTCTCTACGCAATAACTCTGTCAATTTTTAGTCTACAAAATCGAACTTTTATATACAGGGTACTGAGATTTGGGAAAATCGATGTGATCGGTTTTCGGCCAAAAATTTGTCTGTTAAGGGGTCAAAGTTCAATGATTTGACCTTTGAGAACAATTTTGGGTCTAAACACTTGACATTTTAGATATTGGTTACTTGGACATGGATCTAACTTAATAACTTGATTTGAGCCCAAAACAATACATATCAAGGGGTCATAATAGGGGTCAAATTTTAAAAAATTACCGTTGTTTTTTGTTTTGTTTTTTGTTTTGTTTGCTCAGCATACACCTCCAAACACCCGGAGGCAACGCCGGGCCAAAATGCTAGTGATAAATATTTACTAATTTTTAAACTACCGGCAAAACTAAGCACTTCCACAAGTGCATTTTTACATTAAAAAAAAATATATGCACATATTACATGGGTTTTTAGAGTAATCCAAACATAAAAAAAACAACTAGCGATTTTAAAAGAATTAAAATCTGAAATTTAGAACAGAATTTATGAAAATATTGGAACCGTTTTATCACTAATCTATATAAAGTATTTCAAAATGTTATGTTGTATTTAATGAAGGCCTTCTAGAAGGAAACTGATGAAAAACCAAAAATTAGAAAGTCTCCGTTAGCTCTGTCAAGCAGTCTTCTAGTGAAGGAGTCACAAACAAAACACCCGTTTCCAGTTTGTCATAAGTCAGAACGGAAGTAGTTAGGCATAGAAAACTGTCATGAGAATTTGAATACTGGTCTAACCAGAGATAGCGAAATTAAAACATACTATTTATTTAGATAATAGTAAGCATTTTGATGATAAATGGAAAAAAAAGCTCCTGTAATCATTTTAATGATAGAAAGAGATTAATCTTAGCGATGGTGACGCAAAATATTTGCTTCCAATTTGTCATAAGCCAACACAGAAGTAGTAAGGCTCCGAAACTGTCATGAGAATGCTCAAGTCATGCACAAGTTATGATGTTACACACTCTTCACCTGCCGTCAATAAAAATGCTGCATTTCTTTTAATACTAATGAGTAATCATTTTGTGGTGTTTCGAGTTTTTAGAACATGCATACAGACAGAAGAAAGACAGTTGAGTGCTGCACCCGCTTCCAATTTGTCATAAGCCAGCAAGGAAGTAGTAATGCTTAAAAGACTGTCATGAGAATGCTCATCAGTGTGAATTTTGGTCTAATCAGAGATAGCGAAAGGTAAAAAAAAAAGTGTTAAGCCTTTATAAGAGTGATAAAATAAAAAAATAAAAAGTTTCCATATTTATTTCGATGAATATTTTTTAGTTCATAGTTTCATCATGAACCTTATCCTTCTGATTGAGTTTCGTCGTATTTTACAGGATCTATGCACATAAGCACGTCATATAAATCAAATGGATATAACGAAAATAAATTGTTTCATGTTAAATGGGAACCAGGATTGCTTAGGCTCAACGTTGAAGAATTCCTTTGCAGTGCATATAATCTTGTAAGGAGATTAATGGAACTTCTCTTCAGCAACAGCGCAATGAACAGCCAAATCTCGGCTCTCAGATTCGTCCTTATTAAAGTGGTTGTTCTCCTCATATGAAAATGAATGCCACCTATGAAAAAAAATGTTAATATTTTTAGAGTCTTTGCTGAGTAAAGACGATTCATATGCTGAGATATCAAAGAAGTCTGAGTTGATAATTTAAGGGCCATGAATTATTTATGGGCCTGAAAAATTGTAATTAAAACTTCACAACTCAATTATACAAACTACATTTGATTGAAAGTTTTGAATAAGTTCATTTGTTTTCATAGTAAAAAGTTCAGAGAGAAAAATTATGAGTGTTTCAAAAAAGTTTATACATTTGCTTTTGATGAGCAGACGAATATGAGAAAAGTTAATGAGATGTGTGTATGCATGTGTATGCTTATGACTGTGTATGTATGAGTTGAGATAGCATTTTCATTTTGGACACCAAAGTGGAAACTTTGGTAACTACATGGTCTCCAGCTCTGAAACTTACCATTGGTGCACAGAAATAACTTATTCATTGCACTTTTCTGCTATTAAATACTAAATGATTCTCAAATGGAAGAATATATTGTATTCTTCAATTAAAAATATAAGTTTTCCCCCTTACTATTGGCCTTCGTAAGCGATTATAATCAGTTTAATAAACTTTTCTTTTCTCTTAGCTTTACTGGTTAGCTTTACTGGTTAGTAATGGCAGAAGTTCTCTGAACTTACATCCCACCTAACTCTCGCAATCAGTAGAACCTACTCCACCCTGTTCTCCAATGGTATCAACAAAGCAATAAAATTTCTCGACAAACGCAGTAATAGCTTCCACCCAAATATATATTATTATATTTATGTCATCCCCAGGATGTTAGACACGAAGTTGGATGTTAGTTTTCAATCCGTCAAATTTTCACTGCAAGGGAGATAACTTCAATGTTAGTAATCTCCCTTATTCTCTCGAAGTTTTTTTTTTATCACTTGACAATTTTTATGAATGACGAAATAAGAATGATATTTTTATGAATGACGAAATAAGAATGATATTTTTAAAAAAATTTACATAAAAGTCAATTACATTCAGAAGGTAGCGTTGTAAGAATTGCACGAGGGACATATTTTGTTTACATGTAGGCACATTATCATGCGTTAGATTAAGTCGTGGTTTCGCTTCGTCACATAAAAAATCTAATCTATATATCTATAAAAGTGAAATTGTGTGTGTGCATTTGCTTACCAAACTACTCTGTCAATTTTCAGTCAGAAATTGGGCTGTCAAGGGGTCAAAGCTCAACGATTTGACCTTTGAAAACACTACCAAACTCTTCCGCTAATTTTGGGTCTAAACACTTGAAATTTTAGATGTAGGTTATTTGGACATGGATCAACATTTTTAATTTGATTTGAGCCCAAAACAATAAATGTTAAGGGGTCAAAATTGGGGTTCAAAGTTTTTAAAAATTGGACTTCTGCGGTCTCTATCAAATTACTCAGCCAATCTTGGGTCTAAACATTTGAAATTTTACATAAAGTGTATTCAGACATATGGCAAGCTTTTAAATCGGCTTTTGGCCGAAAATTTGCCTGCTAGGGGTCAAAGCTCAAAAGATTTGACCTTTGCAGTCTCTAGCAAACTACTGAGTGTAACATTTGAAATTTTACATAAAGTGTATTCAGACATGCAGCAAGCTTTTTAATCAGTTTTGGGGCGAAAATTTAGCTGATAAGAGGTTAAAGTTGAAAGAGTTGACCTTTGCAGACTCTAACAAACTCCTCCGCCAATTTGTGGTCTAAATACTTGAAATTTTAGATGTAGGTTACCTGGACATAAGTCAAGCTTTGTAATATATATATATATATATATATATATATATATATGCACATAAAATTGTGAATATTACATAGGGCAAAGCTGGGCTGAACTGCTAGTTTACTAAAAAAGCAAAAAATTTAATACACTTTATAAAACTTTGGAGGTTGAGGATTCATTTTTCAATGTGACCGATACTAAGAAGACGATTGCCAATTGTGAGAAATTATATAACATGAATTGCGAAATTTCATTGGTTGATTTGAATTAATGCATTGTTTATTTACAGCCTTTCTCATTGGTTGATTTGAATTTTAACCCGCAAGCGCAGGCGAGTTAAATTGACATGTCAGTTTGAGTCATACTCTCAAGCATGACGGACTCTTTTTTTTTTTAATACTCTTATTAATTTAAGGGTTTTAGCACCCAATATTGTCATGGTACCTTAAAGACAATTTAACCTAACTAATTAGGTTTCCTTTCTTGACGTAATATCATCTTTTTAATCAGCAAACAATGTTGCTATTGGATTTACCTACCCAATGTTATTAATTCACTCTTTCCATGGAGAAGTTGTTTGAATGGATCCAAAACCAAAAGCATTTGAAAATCTTCTCAGATAAAATTTACTATCACTTCAAGCGAAGTCTAAACTAATAGGCTCAGCCAAGCTGCAAAATGACACAATATATTTTTGCAAATCAAAAAGAACAGACAACCAGCATTAACCAATCAGGTAAGTCACTTTTCAGACAGAGTTCTAAACTATGTGAGAATAAATTTCTCACACAGTTACTTAAGATTTTTACTTGGTCATGGTTGGCGGAATGAGAGCATGCTACTCCCATAGATTAAATAAAGGGTAACATTCGAAATTTTGCACAGATCCTCAAGTTCAGCAGAATGGTTCTTGAGTTCGACAGAAGAAGGTCGATGGTTGCATCGGCTGAAACGTTGTGAAAATAACACTCACGATGAGAACAGTAGTCTGAATAATCTAGATAATACAAATTATAACTCTTCATGTCAAAAATTCAAAAATATAAAAATAAATGTATTGATTTATGATCTACATCTCAAATGCAGACAAGATCGTGAGGAGGTTGAGATGCAATGTGGACAAGCATAAAAAGGTGTGTGAACTAATCTCTTCTTTAATTTGTTTAACTTACTCTTTTTTTATGGTTTACCCCACCTACGGAAACGAAAATCATTATTTCGCATAAAGGTGTTACCATTTTCCAACTAAATAAATTGAAGTGATAAACTTAACGAGCCTATGTGAGATGCAACAAACTCAACAACCAAAATAACTCAGAAGAGAAGAAAGAATCCGGATAACCAGAGATAAAACACTTTATTACACATTGTCCTTTGAAGCCAAGGGATACAAATGATAACTCAGTTTCACAGAAGCATACACATATTCGTGCACTATCAAAGGGCAGCAGATACACACACTAAACAAAACATAATGATTAAGCAATATACACATAATGCTGCAATGTCTCACTCACACACACACACACACACACACACACACACACACACACATATTAACAATATTTACACACTAATTAAGATTGTATATGTACAATGTTTCCTGACCTCACATACGCATCTTTATTGGCTTAAAAAGGGATCTCTTCACTATGATTAGGAGAGAATGATAATGGCCACTCAAGATCAAGGCTTGATGACCAATACTTTTAAAAAGATGAGTGATCTCAGCAATAACAACAAGTGCAGATTCTGCCACACAGAACTAGAGTGTGGGAGCCACCTGACATCCAGTTGTAAAGTCCTGGTGGGGGACGACTATTATGCAATGCGATACAATGGAGTATGTAAATATCTCCACTTGAAAATCTGTAAAAACCTGAATATCCAATGTAGTAGCAAATACTGGGAACATGTTTACCGGAAAGAACAGTTGGGAATAAGTCATACACCATCCACTATGACTACAAAATTGCTACAGCTAAAATACCTAGAAAATGAGGCTATTAATCCTGATATAGTTATATGAGACAAGAAGGAGAATGTGCCGACCATAGTTGAAGTAAGCGTCCCTAATGATGCTGGCCTTAACAGAGCAGAGAAGGAGAAGATAGCAAAATACCAACGACTTATTTACGACATGAAAAGAAACTGGAATCTTAAGAAGGTATCAATCATACCAGTCATTACAGGAGCAACCAGGCTAATGAAAAAGAATTTCAAAAACTATCTGGCGAATATACCCGGTGAACCAAGTGCAAAAGAAATACAAACAATAGCAAAGGGACGGTTAGAGTCTTAAAAAGATCTCTCGGTTGGAGTAACTAAACTAATGGAAGAATGTTTGGCATCCGGTAGAATGCCCCATTCCCAGGAAAAAACAAAGTGATTAAAAAATTGAAACAAACAGACAACCAACCTATAAAGAGTAATTAGTACGGCTGTGACAACAGAATATTCTTTTCCGTCTTTTGACTCTCAAGTATATATCTGACACAGATGCCATCAATCAACCGAGAACCAACGGATATATACTCAAAAGTCAAAACAAAGAAAATAATATGCTGTTGTCACAGCCCTAGTAATAAGTAGTGATCTATACTAACTAGTAAACTTGTACATCTAAAAAGAAGAATAAGTTTAAGACCCCCAAATTTCATACCAGAATTGTCCACAATGTCGCATAAAGTACTCACTGAAAATTGAGTTGAAGTGACATTTATGTGGAGGTTCAAAGTTCTATTGTCACTGCAAATACGATTGCAAATTACTTAAGACTTCTGCTCAGTCATGGTTGACTGAGCAAGAACATGCTACCCTCGTGGATTCAATAAATGGTGAAATTTTGTGTAGAATGATTCTCGAATTTGACAAAATCCACCTGAACATTGTCAGAGCATGCACCAGCTGAAACATTTGTGTGAATAACAATCAAGATGAGAAGAATAGTTCGAATAATCCAAATAATATGAAAATAAATACACGTTTAAGATCCCATGACTTCATTATAGAAGCCCCTGATGACAAGGAACCCTCTATTTTGTTCTTGCCTCGAACTGCCAGACTTTGGAATTCCCTCCCTGTATCCTGCTTCTCTGACTGCACTAACACGCAGAGATGCTGCTTAATGCAAACAGACATTTTACTGTTCAATTCCCTATGTAGAATGTCCCTGTAGGCATCGTCCCTAATTCACAAAAAAATACGAAAAATATCGACGTTTATATCTTTTCTGTATTTATTTCTTATGTGTTGACGTGTAGGAATACAAAAGTCTTTCGAAAAAAAACGAAAATGTTTCTTTCAAAAGCACATACTTTTCGATCGATCCTTTGGTCTTTTTCAGTGTGAATGAAATAAACTACACTTTGATCTTGGCCCGAAAGCCAAGAATAATAGAAAAAAGGCAAGCCTTTTTTTCTATTTATTGCAATAAAACTTTGTGGTTAATCCAAGGTTCGGGTCCCTGACTATCAGGCGGGTAACGTCAGCCCAGATGAAACGTTTACCTCCAGCACCCTTACTAGTGACGTGGCCACAAGGATAGACATAGAAAACGAAAAGTTTCCGACATCTCAGGCTACTGTTCATGAAGTACTACCAACCTGGAAAGCAGCTTTTTCTTCACCCTTTGTCAGAAAAATCACTCATTGGAAATGAGGACTGAAGGACAAAAAAGGAGAAGCAAGAGTTACTGGAGCAGCCGATAACATAAGTACAGTGTATTATCTACTCTGCATCAAAAAAAGAAAAAAGAAAAAAAAAGTATGAAGAACTTATTAATATCTACTTAATATAAGTTCGTTACTCCATTCCCAGTTTAGGACGATATTTGAAAATAGTATCCCCTCCCATAATTATGCATGGATATTTTTGGCTTTATCTAACATCGATAGAGAATGATTGGAGCGTTCTCGCTTTACCTTATGAGTAAGATATCGTAATGAAACTTTCAATTTGTGAGGTCGGGTTTTTTTGTTTGTTTTTTGTAGTAATTTAGTTTGGAAGAACCCATTTAAAAACTGGTTGAGAGTAATACAATTTGGCTTAGGTACTAAGTTTAGACTAGTTAAGAAATAATGCATACTGCTGAGAAGAAGCCTTTTTCAGAGTTTAGTTAATAGTGCAGATAAAAATTTGGAGAAAAACAACAAAAAAAGAGCAAAAACAAGATAAGTGCAATGTTCAGAAATTTAGTCAAACCTGGAAAAATAAAATAAATGAATAAATGAATAGAAAATAATGCCTGCAATACACAAATTTTTGTGATATCAAGACAAGTGGATTTCAAAATTATAGATAGAAAATGGCTAAACTTAGCTTTTGGAAGAGTTTGACCGTGTGGTCTCGAGTTCATATCGAAGAAAAGGGAAGAACTAGTCAGCCTAACTGGTTCATGCCAGGTACTTAAAGAGAAGTGTTGGAGTAGGTGGGGGCATTTTGGGTTCTGTATATATATAGTTAACTATTATGTGTTCTGCATATATATAGTTAACTATTATGTGTTCTGCATATATATAGTTAACTATTATGTGTTCTGCATATATATAGTTAACTATTATGTGTTCTGTATATATATAGTTAACTATTATGTGTTCTGTATATATATAGTTAACTATTATGTGTAATTATATTCATGCAGATATTCTACATGATTTATACTTGCGTAATATTTGCGTAAAAAGGTTATAGTAAACACAAACCTCTTTCTATATATTTTTATGTATGCATATATTTATTTGCTTACACAATTTTGTCTACTAAACTCCCCTGTCAGTTTTTTGTCTATAGACATGAAACTTATAATATAGGGTATTCGAACCCGTGCGAAACTTTATATTTGGGTTATAGCTGGGGAAAATAGGTGCAAAAGTTTGAAAATTAAAACAATGAAATTTGCTAGGTGAAGGTCGAACAACAGCATTACGAATATGAATATAATATAATTCATAACATGAATAGCCGTAATAGCTATTAGCTCATGTTTGAATTTTTAGCCTCGCAGCAAACATGTCTTCATAGTACAGTCATTAACGTCAAAGGAAAAAGTAAATAGTAAGCTAAACGTTTTGGTTTCGATTCTCGGTGGTGGCGCACTGGCGCACAACGCACAAGTAATTTTTTTTTTTTTTTTTTTTTTTTACTTTTTAAATCATTACTATATATTGGGTCCAATATAATATAATATAATAATAAATACGAAATCATCATTAATCAAAATATCATATTTAAGCTTATTTTACAACCGGGCAGCGCTGAGCGACCTGCCAGTATTTTATAAAGTGAGATTCCCTTCAATTTAGCCAGAGAAAATGTGCTTTATTGCACAACTTATAATAATAGCAAGGGAGATAACTCTTAAATAATAAGTAGCATAATTATTGCCCTTTGATTGCAAATTGGCTGGTCTTGAATTTTGGGCGTTTTTCTAACTCGTCATTGGTATGAGAGGAGGGATAACTTCATTTCACTGAGAGATTCGTTCATTTTTTCATACGAAAATTTAGAAGGCTGCAACCAACGCAACTTCAAGGAATTGCAAGAAAAGAAAGATGCAACTACTTATAATAAAAAAAAAATCATCCTTAATAGTTCTGTTTAATAAAAATTACAATTACTGTGCAGCTATCGTGTCACATTTTCCCCTTTTTTTTCTTTTTTAGTGTTAAAGAAATTTTTATTATGTTTAACATTTATTTTAACAAGTAGAAGTATTTTTTTCCTAACAATTTCTGAAACAAACGCAACTTCGAGGAATTCTAAGAAAAGGCAAATGCAATTACCTTTTTTTTTAATTTTTTTAAAATTTTTTTCACATGTTAACCTAAAAAAAAACAGAAAAGAAAATTTATAACATTAGTAACACATAATGAGCAATCATGGAGGAAGACTGTTCGTCTAAGGGACGTAACTCTACTTTTACTAAGAGATTATATTTATTTATTTATATTTTTTTATATGCGATAATTTGGGGTGTTGTTGTAAGAAAAAAAAGATGTGACTATTTTTTGCTAAAAAAAAAAAAAATTACCTTATGGCAATACGTGGATAGAAATAGATGTTATATCACATATCCCTCCAGATTTACATAAACAAAACACGTAAGCAGCAGGAGCAGAGTGCAGAATTTTGGGGGAATTTTTGATACCCCTAACAAAAAACTGCGAATAAAATATAAAAACAACTAATTTTTTTAAAATGGGTTGTTTATTTTCTTTATGGAATATACTCCCAAAATAAACTGTTAAAGTCATTTAAAAAAATGATAGAAATATTATTTTTTATTTAAAAAAAAAACAAAAAAACAGTCTTTACAAAGTTCCTGCGCGCCTTCATGCAGCAATTTTGTTTACGTAATGAAATCAATTGAATTTTACGGGTTAATATTTTTTCAATTTTTTCACTTTAAAAATCTATCAAAAGTTTTCTATTGGTTCAATTTTTACGATATTTTCAGGTTTAATGTGAAATTTTATGCTCTTTCCAATAAACCGAATATAATATTGTAGACAAGGTTTTTTTTTTAATTCACCCCCCCCCATTTTGAAATGTCTATTAAAATGAAAATTATTAATTTTCTCAACTCAAACTTATATATCACAAATTGAAGATAAAAGATCAATAAATAAAATAAGCTAATTTTAAGCAACAACAAAAAAAAAAATACAGTTATTTGCAATTTTTTTTTTTAAACCACGTTGAATTTTTTTTTAAGTGAAACCTTATAATGTTCTTATATTGCACAGAAAGTTTCGATTAATTATGACAATTATTTCTATTTCATTCAATGTTTATTTTATTTTTTTAGATATTAAAAAAAAATTCACTCCATAAAGAAGAAATAAAATATATTAAATCAAAAACTTATGTATTTCTTTGAGAAAAGACAAAAAAGAAAAAATTCCTTGACTGATTTTTTTTTTAAAGACAAAAACTTATAAGTAAAATCTGACTATTTTTCACCTATGGTGACACATATTTCTTCACACACAAGGCTAGACGGCTAACGCAAACATGTGGCTTTTATGTCCTTCTGTCCAGCCGTAGTTCAAAACAAGAAGAAACACTGGTTCGGTGTTTCGCTAATACCATAAAAATGCTTACGTAATGGCGGCCTTTTCAAATAGTTGTTTAAAAAAATTGTTTTATTTAAAAAATACATGGAATTTAAAATATAAATATGGATAAATTCTTAACAAGGAAGAATGGAAGTACCCATTAAATAGTATTTTTATAGGTAAGTAATTTTTTTGGAATTTATATATATTTTTTATAATCGAAGTAAGTAAAATTTCGTTGATTTTCTTCAAATCATTTTAAAAGAAAACCGATTTAAAAAACAAATATTGCATAAATTGCTATTAAACCTGTTATTTGTTTAAATTTTGATCTTTGCTCCTTTAATTGAAAAAAAAACTTAGGGTTTGAATTACATTTTTCAAGTAGTTATAAGCTTGGAAAGATAGGAGGTCGAATTATTCAATTTTTTATCACGCATTTTTAATGTCGGTTTCTGACACTGCTAGACCAGTAATAATGACAACAATGGTGGCTTTATGACGAACCCCGTTTGTTGACACAACCTATATGGACACACCAAACGCACACGAGATCGCCAAAGCCTATTTTTTTTTCTTTGTCTATGTAAACGGCATGATTCGCAAGTCATCCCAGCAAAGAAAACCACTAGAGGGAAGCATTCATCGAAAAAAGAATCAAATTTGAAGTATGAATATCACAGCCAACAATCCTCCTGCACGTACATCAACACAAATAATTAACCCATTGAACAATATAAGAGGACAATTCTTATTTGAATACATCCACGACTTTATCAACTTCAATCTGATACAAACAAGTGAACATACCCCCCCCCCAGACAGATAACTGAGCATCAACAGCAGCCAGCCACTGCCGACATCATCTAAGACAATATCAGTAGCAGCCCTAGCTACAGCATTAGTAGCAGCCAGCCATCGCCGACCTCACCTAACACCAGCAGCATCACAAGTCATTGCATCAGCAGCAGCCAACTGTCATCAAACCTCACCCTAGACAACACCTGCAGCAGGTATTTAGACTACCCCACCTTCACCACCGACTTGCAGAGCCTGGCGACTGACCACCATCCCTACTCCAAGCAGTCAATCGACATTCCCGTCACTGTCATCGGTACATCCTGACAATACCAACAGCTTTTACTACAATTGTAAAAATTTGAACTAATCTTCTTTATTTGTCCTTCTTGCTTCCATACGCTAATTTTTGTAAGGTAACAAATTGGTGTCAGAGCATTCAGCAAGATGGTTATGGAAAGCTACATTGGTTTCACACAATCAGAACTATTCACTCTAATCAAGGAATAGAAACAACTATTATTCAACGTAATGATGAGACTGACACAACCATTTGACAATGCACGTTGGAAGATTTGAATCAACATAGACGCCATATCAACTGCCCTAAAATCGACATCGGTAACAACAATCACCACCACTCAGAAAAACGCTGATTACAACTTACTAATGTGCCAACAAACAATATGAGATGCCATGAGGCAACAGAAGGCTTTCCGCCCAGGAAACAACGTGAATCAAGTCATCATGGCACTAAACAAAATAAACGCAATACACATTGTACCAGAGCTAATAATCTACCCCAGCCTGGAAAGCGAATTTGTTAAGTCCATGAACGACATGCTGGACCAGGGTGTATTTCAGCAGATGCTTGACTTGGAACAGGACACATCCACCTTCATCAACCTGAAAGAATACCTCCTAACAACTCACGGCAACCAGATAACTACCCTTCAACACTCAAGTCGAGCTTAGGACTTAGAACGTGAGATGGCGAAAAACTAACAGATTTCACAAGCTGGCTTGAAACTACACTCGGAGAGGCATCCGTCCACATTAAGTGCAAATTTAAAAAGGTTAGAAACTCAGAACTATCTGTCGACGGACTTATTTCAATCATAGGTGCAATATTTATGAGCAAAAAAATAAAAGTGTGAAACAAACATCTACCCTCACCTCATAAGGACGATAGAAAATCATTATACCACAACTGGTATAGCATCTAAAGTACAAAGATACTTGGATCACAGTGTAAAATCCAACATTGCCACCCTCCAAGATGCCGCATTTCTTTCTCAAGAACACTACTTGAGCCAGAGAAAGACATATCACACAATGAACCAACACACCCAATTGAACAGACATGCTCACCCAAACTGTACAAACATTAACAAACAAATTGATCCACACCAACATCAGCATAAAGAAGCTTATCAACAAACACAAAGTTCCCAATATGCCAGAGATACCTCAAAGGCCTTCCCTGCTTTAAACACAACTGCAAATATCAACACCTATCCCGCACCCAAGTACAGGCCCTTGCCACAGCAACGGACGACATCGTACCAGAGACAAAGGATCAGGATTTTTCCTTCAGTTAGGGTGAGATGTGATGCCTTGTTCGACCCAATCTAATATCAGTCATCACATTTTCAATTTTCAAGGACACAACCACCGTTCACCGCTTGTCCACTCCACCTTCAATATCAGCAATGCAAGCTTTTCCAACATCGTGATACTAAATTCTGGATGCTCGACCTGCATCATACCAGTATTCCAGTTACCAAACGAAGTCAAGAAACACATGACCCACTCAGACGTGTAAGTGAAAGTCATCAACAGCAGTATCACCGCCCTTGGCAAACTAACCTGAAACATTGCACTCGGTGATCAGAACTCACCCATATTCAAAAACATAAACGAACTAATAACAGCCCAGGCTACACCAATCCTGATAAACTAAAATGTCCTACGCCATGATACACTCAGTTCCTATGTGATCAACAACAAAAAAGTGAAAGTGGAGTTCAGATGCACACCCACCCAAGGAGGTTAGACGCACACAGCCACCATCATACGACCAATGTCATCAGCCCACAATTCTATTTACAATACTCCAAAAGAACCCTGATGCAGACCATGCAGATTAACACGCAAAAGACCAAATTATTACATGATCAAAACAGAAGGTGCCATGTTAAAAGAAAAACCAGACAAAGGAAACGAAATTGAACGGCTGTTCCAATAATGTTGATAATAATAGTAATAACATGACACGTGGATCTGGAACTACTTCAGTCATGACTGGGATCAGAACCAGATCAAAAACTAGGAAACATCACAATCACCAAGACAAACATGATGTACCAAATTCAAGACGAAATGGCACCACAACCCAGATACACCATACCCATATCCAACGTATAGCTACACACCTACCTCACCTTTCTATCACAAATCTATATAAAAGCCAAGTACGTCCAAGGATGGAGTACTGCTGCCACATCTGGGCAGGAGCTGCTAAAAACAGCCTATCCTGCCTTGACAGAGTACAAAATAGGCTTTGTGGTTTAGTGGGCGATGCCCTTTTCTTTTCCCTGCAACCTCTCTCCCATAAGAGAGATGTTGCGAGCCTGTCTTTGTTTTATCGTTACTTCCATGGCAAGTGCTCGGCTGAGCTCCAATCCCTGGTCCCCCCCCTCGCCAATCTTTCACGATAAACACCCGTCTAGCTGAAACTACTGTCAAATATTTTCCACACTCTTTATCTGTGCCAAAACCAAAACGTAGATTCCATGAACAAAGCTTCTTTCCTAGAAGTACACGCCTGTGGAACTCTCTTCTGTTTGCCTGTTCCCCATCTGACTACAACTTGGATGTCTTCAAGTCCAACATAAACAAATTCCTGATGAACCGCCCCCTTAAGTAAGACACTTTATCAAATCTCCAATACTAACGATTACTATGATACTATCGCATTGATTACTATACACGCAATAACCCTTATATCCGAGTGGCCTCTGGGCCTTGATAAGTGGTGACCTCCATGTAAAAAAAAAAAATCTCCCACCTCCAACTTGCGATGTTGATGAACAACACTCTTCAAACAAACCCTACATATAACTCTGATGAGAATCGGACACCACCCTCAGAAGTCAACCAACCCACGAAAAATCCCAGCAAGAACAAGAGGACAACTCCCCACATGCTTCAGAGACTTCGTTATGTAAATGTGATCGAGATCTGGGCGGGGAGGAGGGGCATTGTTATATCACATATCCCTCCAAATTTACATAAACAAAACACAAAATCAGCAGGAGCAGTGATAGTGACAAGAATGGCGGCACTAAGATGAACCCCGTTCATCGACACAAACTATGTGGACACACCAAATGTACACAAGAGCGTCAAAGCTTATTTTTTCTGTGTCTACATCAACGGCATAATTCGCGAATTATCCCAGCAAATAAAACCACTAGACGGAAGCATTCATTGAAAAAAGAATCAAATTTGAAGTATCACAACCAACAACCTTCCTGCATTGTCACAAATAATTAGCCCATTTAACAATATAGAAGTACAATACTTATCTGAATACATCCACGACTTTATCAGCTCCAGTCTGATACGGACAAGCAAACATACCCCCCCAAACAAATGACTCCCTACTGTACATTAAGACGTCAAAACTAACACAAATCTAAAACGAAAATGACGCATTAACGCCGGGAGCCATCATGTCTTCAACTATGTCCACAGGCCAAGTATAAATACAACTGATTTTTGACAACCAGGCAGAACGGGTTAAATCGCTGAGCAGTAAGATTCGTCCCAACAACAGCTCAAGCCACAGCACCAGCAGCAGCCAGCCACCACTAACATCACCTAAGATAATATCAGCAGCAACCCTAGCTACAGCATCAGTAGCAGCCAGCCATCACTGACCTCATCTCTAACACCAGCAGCATCACAAGCCACCACATCAGCAGCAGCCAACCATCGACCTTGCCCTAGATGACACCCACAGCAGCTATCCAGACTACCCCTCATTCGCTACTGACTTACAGAGCCTGCCGACCGACCGCCATTCTTACTCCAAGCAGCCGATCGACGTCCTCGTCACCATAACATCCTGACAATATCAACAGCTTCTACTACGATCGTATTGATCCTCAATAAAAATTTGAACTAAACTTCTTTGTTTGTCCTTCTTGCTTCAATATGCTCATTTTTGTAATATAACATAGATAAAATACAACAGAACAATAGGGCATCTGAATAGCATGGCTTTGTAGTCGATGTTAACACATTGACACACAAAGTTAAAATGCATAAACGTGTTTGTATGCATTGTACGCAGATTGTCTGCCCATACACTATTCTTAATAAAACAAATAATTATATTTTGGATCAATCAGAAAACTTTCTGAATTTATTCAAAATGGTCTTTCTGCGAGCTACCTAAATCCTTTAAAAGATAGATTTTTCTTCAATAAACCAGTGGAGTCCAGATGACTTGAATCTGCAGATCGGTGTCCCTGGACACTCCACTCTGGGCGCTCATCTCTGCAACATTTTTCTCCACTCACATTTACAAACAAACATTAACGAACACACAGACACATACAACTCATTAACTTATTATCGTCTGCAAATCTGTATAAACTTTATTCATTGAAATATTTCCAATCTTTTCACTGAACTCCAATTCTAATACGAAATCAAATGAACATTAACTCTTATAAACAACTTTCAACGAATTATAATTTATAAAAATGAGCAGAGAAGCTTTGAATACGATTTTCCTGACCCCTGAAACTCAGGATTCTTAATTAATCGATCCAGACTTCCTCTAATGTCTCAGTTAATGAACCAACTCCACCTTTTTATAACTACTTGAAAAATGTAATTCAAACCCTAAGTTTTTTTTTCAATTAAAGGAGCAAAAACCAAAACACCCCCCCCACACACACACACACCCATTTGACCAAGTACCAACGTGGCCCTCACTTCCACCCAAGTAATAAAAAAATAAATAGAAAGTAGTAAAAGGAGAAAAGAGAGGGAACAGCAAAAGACAGGAATGACCATGGTCTGACCCCAATAAGAAGGGTAGGAGTGGAACACACCCTTGAAGACATTTGGAATTATTTACAGACATTTCCACCACTCGGGAAACATGTAACCAAAATGGGCTGCGAAAATGCTTTTATACATTCTGAACAAATTTTAAATATATTTTAAATATTTTACACTTTGAATAATTTCTGAGGAGGACGCTACACAAAACGTCTGAAACGTGTAGAAAACTTTTTCAATGATTTCAAAACATTATTACAATGATCTAAATATGATACATTTTTGAATGAAAAATCAAAACACGGAATAATAAAATAATGTTAAAAAATACATAGCAATTGTTGGTGACCTTTCTTATATATATATATATATATATATATATATATATATATATATATATATGTTTTATTTTTTTATTACCGTTTTATCTGTTTGGTTACATATGTTTCGGATGTTAGACCATGTTTACGATCCAACAGCCTCGTCAGACCTTACAGAAATGGCTGTTAGTATTTGGAAGAAGTGTTTTAGAAGAAATACGAGAGAAAAAATAGGGGGTAAGGAGATAATCATATATACTATATAGACGAGTATTAGTTGAAGAGAGTTTGATATGGATATCTTAAACGGTCCTAACTCTTGGGTTTGGAACCGAGGGTACCAATGACTTGTCTCATCTAACAACTTTCTCTACACAATATATATATATATATATATATATATAACCAAGTAATTAATAGGAGAAGTTTACTTGGTTAATGAAAATGTGAGCTTCAATCCATTATAAGTATTAATGTTTATATTTATCCCAACCAAAATAATAAAAAGCTGGATACGACATTAACAAATAGAGCTTAGCATAAATAAAAACTGACAACCGGAAATTTACATGTAAAAATTAATTATTGGACGTATTCTGTCAAAAAATAAATTTTTACATGTAAATTTCCGGTTTGCAGTTTTTATTTATACTTACTGTAATGCTCCTTATCTGAGCTGAGCATATTGGGAAGTGATACATGATATACCATTGGTGAATTAAGCGATGCTCTTTGTGTAAACAAATCAAGCTTAGGTATTCGGACGATGTCAAAACATAATTAATTCACTGCCCACACAGCAACTGCTGAATGGCATGGCGTAATGGTTCAAAGCCTTGACTGTCGTACAGGCGGTCGGGTTTCAATCCTGGCATGAGGTAGTTGCCTGTTTAGCCACACTGAAACAGTACTGTATGTGGATAACTTTATATATATATATATATATATATATATATATATATATATATATATATATATATATATATATATAAAGTTATATATATATATAGAACAAGTAGTTAATAAGACATGTTAAGAAACACTTTGAAAAAGAGTAAAAAACATATTTAATTTTAAAAAAGGAAGCACAAAATAAGTGGATAGTCCTTAATCTGCAGAGTTTTGAAGAGATACTTTCCTTCTCATTAGAGACTAGGATTTAGCAGAATGCGGGATCGGATTTTGCTTGCAAAAGTATTTAACAAAACTAGAAGTAAGTCATATATCTTAACAAATAGTGAAGCAGAGGGAATAGGGTGAAGAAAAAGGTGAATGGATAGTCTGGTGAAGGGTAAAATATCCAATAACGGTAAAATCCAAAAAAGTTGATTAAATTTCCATTTCCACAAGTAAAATCCAAGGAAATCGCGTAATTGGAAGATGGTCCAAAGTAACTTATAAAATAGCTATCCATTGTCACGTATTTTTCCATATTTACGGATCATAAAAGCACAGCTGACTTTATCAGGGCTGGAACTCACAACCATACATAGCATGATCGGGGGGAACATACCACTATGCTACAAATCCCCAGCTGAAATTATATGCTATCTTTATTGCTTTCAATTTATGTCGATTTGCGTTTTTAAATTCAGTACGATTTGTCTTCCTTCGGGAGACAACCTTCCTACTAATATCTGATAGATAGTATTAGGATGACAAGAAAGTTCTAGCAGACATTTTAATTTTGATTTCAAATTATATATTTTCAAATAAGCTTTCGTTATAATACCTCTACTTTATATATCAGTTGAAAGAGCGTTTTTCGATTAGATAATCGTTTAAATTACAATCGTTTTAAAACAATTATGTTTTCTTTCAGAGTGTTGAATACAAGATAGAAAAAAAGCAAATTCACACAATTTTCTTATTGCAATTCATTCTAGGCCGAAAAGCTACTGAAGCAGCTCGCAATATCAATGAAACATTTGGCCCAGGAATGACTACTGAACGCACAGCACAATGGTGGTTTAAGACATTTCGTGGCAGCGACAAGAGTCTTGAAAATGATGAGTGTAGTGGTTGGCCATCGGATATTGATAACGATCGATTAATCCATGCACAACAGTTTGAGAACTTGCTTCTGAATTAGACGTAACATATATGATGATTTCCAACCACTTGAAAGAGATTGAAAAGACAAAACAACTTAATAAATGGGTGCCTCATGAATTGGACGACAACCAAAAGAAACAATGTTATGAATTGTCATCTTCCCTTCTTTTACGCAACAAGAACGACCTGGTTTCTCGACCAGGTTATGACTTGCGATTAAAAGTAGGTTCTTTATGACAACTGGCGATGCTCAACTCAATGGTGAGATGCTGACGAAGCTCCATGACACTTCCCAAATCAAAGTTGCACCAAAAGAAGGTCATGCTGACTGTTTGGTGGTCTGTAACCGATCTCATCCATTACAGTTCTTTTTAATCCAGGCGAAACCATTACAGTGGTGAATTACTGTCAACAAATGGATGCAATGCATCAGAAAATTTGACAACAACACCCATCATTAGTGAACAGAAAAAAGCCAATTCTCCTTCACGACAATGCCCGACTGCATGTTGCTAAATCTACCCTGCAGAAGTTGAACGAATTGGGCTATGAAACTTTGCCTCATCCGCCATACTCTCCAGACCTCTCACCTACTGACTATCATTTTTCAAGCATCTCGACAACATTCTGCATGAGAAATGATCGAAAAATCTAAGCGATATCGAAAATGCCTTCAGCGACTTTGTTAAGGAATAGAGAGAGAGAGAGAGAGAGAGAGAGAGAGAGAGAGAGAGAGAGAGAGAGAGAGAGAGAGAAAGAGGGAGAGAGAGAGGAAGATGGATAAAGAGAGAGAGAGAGAAGGGAAGAGCTGAGTTATAGTGTAGACACGTTGGCCGGAAGTAAAAGATCAGCTGATTTGATTGCGTGTGAGTCATGTGATCAGGTTAGCTGAATCATTGAGATTTGATTTGGACACAGAAGACAACCTCCTCTTCACTGGGGGGGGGGCGAACGCTGACGTGTGTAGAAGAAGAACCCACACAGGCCGATTTCACTTCCACCTTCTGCAGGACATCTGGAGAAAGTGAAATAAAAACTATAGAACTAATTCCTTGTCTTGGAGTGATTGAATCTTCATCCAAAAACAGGTATCAAGTCTCCCTCCAGTACGAGAAATTTCCAGATGATCCAACATCGAAGAAGCAGAGGTAGGTTCTGAAAATACATGTCACTCACACACGATTCCCTTTATGATAATCAAACACACAACCCTTTATATTAGAGACAATATAACAACTTCATCACCATCAGAACGCAAGGTTTTTACATTACTAGCATAAATACACTTGTTTTGCGTTGGTAAAAGTATGCTGATTCTAATAGTGCTTACTTCGATCAATAGATTTTTATTTGGGCCGAGATATGTTCATTTGAATTTAAAAGTTAAAAATCGCAAGAACTTTCTTGTCAACCTGATATATTTCCACAGTCTAATTTCACCTGCAGAACGCATTCCGCTAATTCTTCTCTTGTCCCACTTTGTTATTTTGAAAGCACTCATTAACCCAGCCTTAACTAAAATATACTCTAGTTGCTCAACTGTCAAATATTTAATGATCCTTTCTCCTTTATCTGAAAAATATACGAGGAATTTTTTCCATGTCCATCCGTCACATCAAGCAAGATTCCAATCGCCCGGCTTGAACAATCAAATAGAGCCAAACATTTTATTATCATTTTTTAAATTTTATAATTATAATTTTTATTATTTTTATTATTTTTATCCTATTTTTATTTTTTTATTATTTTTATCCTATTTTTATTTTTTTAATTATTTTTATCCAATTAACTTTTCTATGCAGGCTAGAATTTCTCATCAACATCACATGATGTAATATATCCGTCACAGAAAGGCCTTCTCCTGATTTCACAATGGAAATTGTCTGACATGGCCTCCATCTACTTGAAGATCAATTACTTCATCACACATGCCTACTTTCCATTACTCCATAACAGCCTGACCAATTGCCTCCAAGAGAAAAGAAGACAAAAATCAAGCTCAATCCTGAACTTATTCTTTTTTATTTTTTTTATTCATTACATTTTACAAGGCTCAGTGCCATTTTGATGTACGGGTCTACTATCAGGAACATAAGTTGCAGAGATACTATGTAGGGGGTTGAGCAGCAAGATATCTGTTCACATTACACTTGAACTTCTGCATGTCAGTACAGTTGGGGAAGCAGGAATCCGGAATCTGGAAGAGAATTCCTGAGTGTAGCAGTACTAGGGAAGAAACTATTAGAGTAGAAGGCTTTCTTACATCTAGGGATTTCTACTGTGTAGGGGTGGGATTTTGCTGCTTGTTGGGTTTGTCGGGGGTATTTACATCGAGGGGGTACAAAGGCTTGTAGTTCGTTGGAGCATCTACCATTAAAATACTTGTAAAACAGGCAGAGGGATGCAATAATTTGTCATTGGGACAGAGGTTGCAGCCTAGATGACATTTCAGGACCTATCAGATTGCAACTCTCTTTTGAACCATGCTCAAGAGTAAGAGACTAGTAGCAGATACACCAGCCCAAATGTGATAACAATACTCATACATGGGCAAATGGTGGTCTTATAGAGGTACAGAATACTTTCAGATGTAAGCAACTTTCTAGCACGGTAGAGAGAACCCACCTTCTTCACAGCAGCCTTGGCAATGCTCTCGATGTATCTGTTCAACTCCTGTTCCCTGTGAACATTAAGCTGAGGAGTTTGAAAGAAGTACTTTCAGGTCATGTATCTTTAGCCATTGCTATTGGTGGTTGAAAAGGCTTCTTGTAATTACACTGTGCAACAAATTTGAATTGAAAAAAAAGTACAAGACATATAAGACCTGTTTCGGTGTAAGAAAAGTATGCTGATTCCAAATCTGACATTTATTTCTCTGGATTAGGTACCATTTTCATGTACTTTATTTTTAATTATTTTGAAAAAAAAACACCGAATTCACCAGTTTAAACAACATTTGTCCTCTTAACTCTCTTGTGTAGAGTGTCATCATCCTTTTTTAAATTCCAGCAGTAGTCTGCCAACATACCAGTGTTCCATTTTCCTTTAAAACGTTTTTCTATTAATGAAATATCTTGATGGAACCTTTCGCCATGTTCATCACTCACATGGCCAAGATTCTCAGCAAAAAAATCCAAATGAGAGTGGAGCACATGAACTTTTAGAGACATGTTACATCCCATATCATGAAAATGATGCAATAGATCATTCACAACTTGCACATAGTCTTCTGAACGATGTTTTCCCAGGAAGTTATCACAAACTTTCTTGAATGACTCAAAGGCACATTTTTCTTTTCTCGTGAGATGTGTGTTAAAAGTTAAAGTTAAAAGAAAATAGTATTGGTTTATTATTGCTTTCTGAATTAGAAAATTCTACTGTTTCATCACTGTAATGTTCATCCCCACTGCTTGAACTCCACATTTCCTGATCAGGGGGTTTTGGTACTTCTTTTGAGTGCTCAACTGGGCGCATTGCTGATTGCAAATTTGGGTAAACAATGTGTTTCTTTTTTTTGGCTGTTGTACAGCCCGTATAGTCTTGCTGACAAAAATAGCAATCATTAGAATGATCTTTCTGCTCTAGCCAAATCATTGGCACATCAAACTTCATGTGAACATTCTTTTTTGCATACCATGGGCTCAATGTTTTCACACATGTAAGGCAACAGGCATGAGGAGCCCATGACTTGTCTTGGTCTCCTATATCAAAATGAAAGTACGCCTTGTACAATTTCTTGATATGGCTGGTAATGCTGCGCCTTTCTTTAGCAAATGTTAATTCGCCACATATGTAGCAGAATTTGCTTGGATCATTTTTGCACTGTCTTGAAGTCATCGTCAAAGCCTATACAGCATCTAAAGAATAAAGACAAGAAAAAAGTAAATTGTTTTATAAAGAAAAATAAGGATTCCATAATGTTAACATGTTAAGCCATTATAAACGCCCACTAGCAAGTTATTAGATTCTTTCGTACATAAAGTAAGGGGTTGATAAAATTTCATTTCTATTTTTTGCATTTAATTTAGTAAATTTTCAGAAAAGAATGTATAAAATGCCTCTTTATGTTTAAAACATTAAAATACACAATAATCCGGTCTTTATTGTAGTTTTTAGTTAAAAAATACTTTATTAAATGGATATCTATTTTTAACCCTCAGATTTTTTCCCGTGCCCTACAAATAAGGTTCTGAGGCAGGTTTTAGCTTCTTTTCCTTGATTTTTTTTAGCCTACATTAAAAATGCCTTTCTTGACGAATACCATCGCTTTTCAGAAGGTGGTGAACACCAAACCATGTGCTACAGCATTATGTTTTTACTTTTGAAAAAATTAGCCCTTGATCTAGAAAATATTATGCTAACCAAGCTAGCTCTGTCATCTAGCTCTCTTAAATCTGGAAAAATAGCTCATTTCGGCTGACTTTAGCAAATAAATGATTCAAATAAATGATTTAACAAATAATGTCCATAATATGTGTATATTAAACTGTGTTTTTCTCTTAAGATTTATAATTTAATACACATAATATGTGACTGCAAAGTCGTCAGTAACCCATTTTTGACGTTTTTACTGAAATTTACGACTGTGGCAATTTTGCACAAATTATACCTAATTCAACAAAAAGAAAGCCAGAAATAAAATTTCCACGTTACTAGGTATACAAAAATTGCTGCAGATATCCTGTACTTTTTTTTAGTGTTGCACAGTGTTATTGAAAGAAACAAGCTTAGTCTTGACAGCATTGAATGCTACCATCCATTTTTATCCCCATTCCACTACAGATTGAAGGCCTTCCTCTAATGTTTCTGCCATTGCCTTAGATATGTGTTCATTTGTTCTCCCCTCGTGCCTGTTATAGAGTGTGGTGTTGTCAGCAAATATACCCATCTCAGAGATAATTTTATCAAGGAGGTCATTTATGAATATCAGGAATAATAAAGGTTCAAGGATCGACCTCTGAGGTACACCCACATTTATATCATATTGTTTAGATGCACGACCTGGATTCTTCTCTTATTTAAGAAGGATTTAATTATGTTAAGTATTTGTCCAGTGATACCATATGATTATCATGCTATACCCTGTTAAAAGCCTTAGATATTAGAGATGTCTAGGGCTACTGCCCTACCCTCCTCTGCTTTGTCCAGTGTATGGTATATACGTTCAGAGATTACAGTTAGGATATCTGCTCAAAAATCACTAGCAAACATTACGTTACAACATCACTCAACTACTAATTACCCTATCCTCCCAAGTGATCTACTAGTGTTTTATTAGAATATTCGGCTCTCAGCTTTAACTTTTAACTTCATGTTGACTCCTCTCACACCACGATTTGGAAAATAAAGTGCAAATCTGCACACAGAACATTCAACAAAGCTTGTTATGAAAAATTAAAAAGATTTTAAAAAATAAAATGTTCTATTATCTTCATCCTTTTTCTATTTCTTTTTTTTTCTTAATGTTTCTGTCTATGTGTGTGAATCTTGTTGACCTCCGGAGTCTTTCTGTAAAACTAACTCAGTCAGCCATGAGCAAGTAGAAGTCTTAAGTACCTCACAATTGTATTGTTAGAATTGTCCGCACTGGGAATCTGCACTGGGACTGATCCGCACTGGGATCCGCACTGGGATCTGCCAGATCAAACATACGCATTCCTGTGTCTCGATACTGATCTTCAATCTCCAGAAGAGTGTCACTTAGAACTGAATTTTATTTCATACTTTATCCATTATGCAATATGGTCTTGCGTTTAACAGAAAGATTCCTGAGTTTGACAAGATACACTTAAAGAAGGTTACATCGGTGAAAACGTTGTGAAAATGACAATAAAGATGAGAACAGTAGTCCAAAGAATCCAAAAATACAAATTAACACTTGTTACATTTTCAAACTTGTACCATACACGTAGGAATTTAGTTAAAGAATAAATACATGCTGATAATAAAATGTTAAGAAAGGAAAAGACGCTGCTGTGCAAAGGAAATTATAGTTAGTGCACAATCGATTTTTCTATAAAATCCTATGGAATGAAAATTTGCAATAAGCAAAAAGAACTTTGGATCATTCTACTGCTCCAGAAGATACCTCACTCCTAACTCAATCCTCTACCTGTACAAGAGTCAAAAACGTCCTAACATCGAGTACTGTTGCCCTATTTGGGGTGTGGCTGCTCGGAGCACCCTTTCCTGTTTTGACATGGTACAAAATTTGGCTTCGAAACCCGGTGGGGGATGTTCTCTTCTCCTCCCTGCGACCTATTTCTCACAAAAGATTCTATCTCTTCTTTTCATAGCAGGTGCTTGACTGAGTTTCAATAATTGCCCTCATTCCCGATAGAACATTCTCAGCAAACAATCGCCTGGCTACAACCACTGCCAGCAATTTTCCTTATTCTCTATCTGTGCCTAAATACTAAGCGAAAATTCCATGAGCAAAGTTTCTTTCTCAAAACTGTCTGTCTGTGGAATACAATATCACAAGGATTTCTCAGCTAGCTATTTAATCAACAGAATCTTCGTTCCAAAGCACATACCACTGGAGGGAGCGATGGAAGACAGAGAAAGCAAGAGAAAGATGGTCGTTTTCAGGTCCAACGTAAACAAATTTTTGTTGGGCTGTCCTGGTTAATAATCAATTTCTACCCAATTTCACCATTACCGTTTATCACGGTGATTCAATCCTTATTCTCGAGTGACTTCTGGGCCTTCATAAGCGGTGACTCTCTCTGTAAAAAAAAACAAAACAAAAAAAAACAGTAATAATAAAAAAAAAACGTGTCTATAAAATGTTTATAAAAGGAAAATATGCAATGCATAAAAACAAATATCACTAACGTAACTCATAAATATATATTGCCTATAAAATTTTATGATTGGAATTAAGCGGTTGACAAATAATCTTTGCCTAACGCATAAACAGACCTGCTCCATAAAACATTAAGAAAAGAAAAGAAAAGAAAAGACGCTGCTGTTGAAAAGAAAAAAGAAAAAAAAACATATACTAAGTATAGAAATACAAATAGATTTTAAAATGTTATGAAGAGGGAAAAACGCATTTATTAAGCGGGGGGGGGGGGCATGCAAATAGACCTTGTCATAAAAATATCATCAAAGGAAATAATGATTTAAAAAAAAAAAAAAAAAAAAAATTATGGCTAATGCACAAATATGACTTGTCCATAAAATGTTAAAACTAGAAAAGAAGGAGTAAAATAACATTTAAAAACTATAGCTAACACGCAAATAGAACTAGAAAAAGGCGCACTTGCCAAAACAAAATATTGCTAATACACAAAAAGACGTTATCTATAAAATGCCAAGAAGAAAACAAAAGATAAACATACAAATAAGTAAATAAAGCAAAGGCACAAATGTACCTTGTCCATGAAGTTTTATGCAATGTAATGTTCTAGTTGACAATATATATATATATATATACTAGCAAAAGTACCCGTCGTTGATTAGGTTCAAAAACAGCCTACAGAAAATGGAATCTGATTTATGAAAGTATGATAGGTTATGAAAAGGAAGGGTTGTAAATTTGGGTTTAATTTGGAGATATCAAAACCAAAGCAAAATATGATGAAAGTAAAAATAAAATAGATAAACCCCATAATTTTTTTTTTTTTTTTTTTTTTTACACAGTGATCACCACTTATCAAGGCCCGGAAGCCACTCAGGGATAAGGGTTATTGCAAGTACATTACGTTAGTGTGGAGATTTGATGAAGTGTTTACTTAAGGGGGCGGTTCATTAGGAATTTGTTAACATTGGACTTGAAGACATCCAATTTGTAGCCCAGTGGGAAGCAGGCAGACGGAACAGAGTTCCACAGGCGTGCAGTTCTAAGAAAGAAGCTTTGTTCATGGAATCCGCGTTTTGATTTAGGCACAGATAAAGAGTGGGGGAAATTTTTCACAGTGGATTCAGCTAGACGGGATTTATTATACCATACCTGTTCATACTGGAACACTTATCACAATATTCTGTGGATCTATATTAACAAACCTTGTTAAACTTTGTGACATATTTCCATTCTATGGAGGTAAAAAATGCACTTGGGAGGAGGGTGTATATTACAAACGTAGATCTATCTAAATATTTTCCCTTTCCTTGTAATTGATTGAAAATTGTGAGATGAGATTTGTTTTTCTTTTAAAACAAAGCTATGCATTCATTTGTCGTTAATGTTATTTGAAATTTTCATAAACAATTAGAGTTGCCGATTTATATGCAAAATAAGAAAACAGTGCAGGAACACAACAGTTAACAAAATCCGTCACCTCGTTAAGTTTAAATTTCTACATAATAATGTTACTATTTAGAAAATCGTTCTTAACATTAGGAGGGGGTGGGACACTGTTAACTAATCTGTCTTTCTTCAATGAAAGAATATTCATATTTTTCTACCAATTATAAAGATTTGGTTGGTTACTAGGTTGATTTGCTTTACTGTAAAAAGAAAAAACAAGATACAGACGACGACGACGACGACGACGACGACGACGACGATGACGACGATGACGACAGTGACAAATTTGTAGATTAATACATTTAGTTAAATCACTCCCCCAAAATGAGATTCTACCCTTTTTAGCAAAACGTTGGTGGAAAGAAAAAATAAAACAAAAACAAAAAACAAACAAACAATTATTTCAGAATTTCAAGTAGAAAATCAGTTTTGTATATGAATTTAACATAAAACGATCTTCCAGTTCATTCTAAATTTTTAGAAAAATTCATAAAACCTTTTTTTACCACTAATTTAATCTAATTGCTCAAAAATCGAAAATTAAACAAAATATTGGTAGAACATTAGATTTTCGCACGACTGTTGACATTTATTTCATGCGTTTCTATCAGTAGTTTAATTTTTGATTTCGAGTGATTATCGAGGGCCCTCATGCAGGGGTGCAGGGCTTATCAGTAGGTATATTTTGTTTTAACTTAACAGAGTGTGCACTAGGTGTGTCTTGAACTAAAAAAGCTTCAAAATAAATTTAAAAGCAAATAAACTCACTCAGATACATAGAAAAGTCATTTACAGAGTACCTTCAATAAGTTTCCAGACTATTTTTGACTGTGCAGTAACTCACACACACACACACACACACACACACACACACACACACACACACACACACACACACACACACACACAGGGCCATCGTGTGTCTATAGAGACAATAAGTGAACAGTTTGATGTGATGTCAGTATACACACAATCATTTGTGAGGAACTGAAGATGCGGAAGGTCTGTATGAAGTTTTCCCAAGGGTTCTCAGAGAAGATCAGAAAGACGTTGCCATGGGCATCAAGACAGTTCTTCACCCTCCCTATAGTTCAAACCTTGCTCCCTGTAACTTTTGGTTATTCCCTAAGCTCAAGGAAAACCTTAGAGGCTATCATTATGAGACAACTGACGAGATGAAAGAGGCTGTGAGTCAATGACACGCTCACACAAGAGGACTTCCATGGGGCTTTCCAGAAGTTGAACAGTACAACAAGTGCATTACAGTTGGAGGAGATTACTTCGAAGGGATCTAGAGTTTCATGTGTGTATAATATCAATAAAAGTTTCCATAAGAAAAACAAGTCTGGAAACTTATTGAAGGAACTTTTTTAGGACCCTTTGTGAATCTTGGTTAGTCAGCAGAAAGAAGTCGACAAGCATCAAAGACAGACCTCCCTCCTTCCTCTCTCTTTCTCTCCTGTCCCCATTCACTAAACTTTCTGCCATTGAAATAAACATTCGCTTTTTTGTTTTAAAAGAGGTTTTGTTGTTCATTCCTAGCTAAGTGTTCGACTACCAATTAATGTATAGCATGCAATCTCGCATCCCTAAAAATTTATTTGTCGTATATTTTGGTTGTTTCCTATTTCTTGGCTGTTAACCATGCTATTTAATTTGATCAAAGTAAACAAAAATAATAAATAAACTATCAGGTCGATGCTAAAGTTTTTTGCTGATTTTAGAAGGATGCATTTTAACCTATTGTAATTTATTTTATGCATATTGTTACTAATTAAACATATCACCATGATTAATTTCTAACTTTGTTTTTTTTTTTTCAAATTATTACAGCATCATTCATATTTTTCTGCAATTTCTTGTCCATGTTGACCTGAAAACGACCTTCTTTAGTCAACAGAAAGTGAACCGTCTTCCATCATGATAATGCTTGTCCTCACACAGCACAACTGACCAAAAATCTCTAAGGAGAATTTGGTTGTGAAATCATGCCATATCCTGCATATTCTCCTGACCTAGTTCCCTCAGATTATCACTTATTTTGTAGGATTACAAAACCATTTAAATGACCTTAGATTAACATCCTGAGAGCAGATTGGACATGAGTTGGATTCATATTTCACATCAAAATCATTCAAATTTTTCAAGCAAGGCATTTATAAGCTCGTTGGCAGATGGAATCAAGTTATAGAGAGTAAAGGTCGTTATTGTTATTTTGAAAAACACACTTTCATTTTTAAAATGACCATGCAATTCCTACAGCTAATACATAGAAAAGGGAGCTATTAAGTCTGACATTGTGATATCAGATAAGGAGAAAGAAGCAACCTTAGTAGAAGTAAGTGTCCCCAATGATGCTGAGTTTTTAAAGTTTACCATAATTACACACGCCATGTGGGCACTAAAAAATCACACTTATGCACACACGCACCCATTCCGCACATTTTCTAATTAATAACAACAAATTACTTTCCTCACGAATTACACCTCTCTGCCTGATATCTTTTATTGTTTAGAGCAAATAAAGACAATTGCACTTTATTATTTATTATAATTAACAGAACCAAGAGGGAAAAGATAAAAAAAAAAAATACCAAGGTTTTAGGGACGAAATGAAAAGAAATTGGAATCTTAGGAAAATCTCCATCATTTTAATCATTATAAATATATACGAAATGCGTCCGTACATCGCTAAGGTACATTCATTTTGGCCACCGGCGCCATTGCCTGCCATTATAATGGCTGGGCAGTGGATCCAACTAACAACAGTACTTAAATTTTTTATTTATTTATTTTTTACAGGTGGAATGAGAGACATACTTCCACCGGGCAACGCCGGTACACAAGCAACTGACTCATGAAAAAGAATTTTAAAAACTACCTAGCAAATATACCCGGTGAACCAAGTGCAAGATAGATACAGACAATTGCACTTAAAGGGACGGTTAGATGCGCGGTTGAAATCCTTAAAAAATCTCTCAATTGGAATGCCTGGCGGATAAATGTCTGGCATCCGGTATGATGCCCCATCCTCAGTGAGAACAAAATGATAAGAAAATTGAAAAAAAAAAAAAAAAGGACGAAATTTTAAATCGGCAACAACTTTTGCATCGACCTCATAATTAACATGCAAAAACATGTTATAGTGAAAATGTGAAAAGAAAAAGAAAAAAGAGGAAAAATACTTTAAAAGTTAAATAAATAAATGACCTATACAAAGCACAACAGCTGAACTCCAATCAAATAAATGAACGTAGTCACATGATCTCTCTTGCACGCTGCGGCAGATGCATTAATTTCCAGAACTGCAGTTGCTCTTCCAGGGTACGTTTAGTTTTGACTTTTCTTTTTTCATTGTCATCTTTATTTTCTGGGTTTTTCCTTTTTTTTTCTTTTTTTTTTTTTTACTATTATTATTATTTATTTATTTATTTATTTATTCATTTAACTCTTTCTCCCGACGGAGAGAGTGATTTAGTTTATAATAAAATAGCGATGAAAGGGGGGGGCATTCACATCATGAAAACTTTAAAAATTAAACTAACTACAATTGTAGAGTATTTTTTTTTTTTTACAATAAACAACAAAACGCAAAAGTGGTAAAAAAAACCCAAAAAACAAATATATAACAAATAAATGTTACCAAAGCCGGACAAGGTTTGTTAGTGCTTTAACTTATTTTAAAGTGTTTATTCAGTCCGAAAATAAGTAGTATTCTAGCGTTGCGAGTTGCGTTAGAACAAAGACATGGGAAGATCACATCATTTAAGTTTCGATAATCGCTCAAAAAATAGAAAATTAAATAAACAAACAAAAAACATTAACAAACACCCAATAAATGTTACCGTGAAATTTATTCTTAAATAATAACGTTATCATTTCAATAGGCTTCGTATTTATATAGTATTACATTTTTTCAACGGTCTCCAGCCTAATTTTTACCCGAATAATGCCATTGTTTTGTTTGTTTTTTTTACATGTCTAGCCACGAAGGCTGGGTGTTACACAAAGTTGAGCTAAACGCCGCAAGTACACGTTACACGATGTTTTTTTTTTTAAGACTTTATAGTATTTATTTATTTTTTCATTTGTTCTTTGTTTTTTTGTTTTTTAATTCCCTGTTGATATAAAGCGGTGTTACGTAAGCGCGTTAAAAGTTCCGGTATTTTTATACAATGACCTTGTCACCTTCGTTTCCATTTTTTCTTGTGTATTTTGTTATCTAAACCATTAAATTGCTACATTTTTCATGCCTATTTTTCCAATCGGCGACAGAGACACCCGATTGAAGACAGTAGTGATTTTATAAAAGTACTTTCATCTTTTATTAGTTTTATAATCCGGCGTTACCTCATCGGCAATATCACTAAAACTTTATAATAACCCCGTCATAACAAAATCGGCACTTGTGCATTACCGACAACTCTAGCAGGACTTTTTTGGTTTCAATTTGAGAAGGAAGCGCACATCATCAGTAGGGGATACAGTCCAATAATCTCTTAAATTTTTCCAAATCTCAATAAATGCCACGGCATAATTTCCCGAACATTTATTAACTTGATAAAATATAATTTTCTTACGCAAAATAAGTGCGGTCAAATTAATAGAATGCGTGTGAATTTTTTACAAAGTTTTTTAGTACTTCACGGGGAATGTGGACGCTCTGCCTGCGTTGCTGCGTTAGGTGTATCAGAATTTTTTTTTTGGGGGGGGGGGATTTTTGACACCCCTAACAAAAAACAGCGAATAAGATATAAAAAAAAAACAAAACTCGTAATTTCTTTTTTTAAAAGTGGGTTGTTTGTTTTCTTTATGGAATATACTTCGAAAATTAACTATTAAAGTTGTTTATTTTTTATTTTAAAAAAAAAAAACAGTGTTTACAAAGTGTCGGTGCGCGTTCATGCAGCCATTTTTTTTACGTGTGAAATCAATTGAATTTTACGAGTTAAATTGTTTTTTCAATTTTTAAACTTTAAAAATCTATCAAAATTTTCCTATTGGTTCAATTTTTACGCTATTTTCAGTGTCAGTGTGAAATTTTATGCTCTTTCCAATAAACCGAATATAATATTTTAGACAAACATTTTTTTTATTTTTAAATTCACCCCCCCCCCATTTTGAAATATCTATTAAAATTTAAATAATTTACTCACCAAAGTTTTATGTATCACAAATTGAACATAAAAGATCAATAAATAAAATATTCTAATTTAAAACAAAAAGAGAAGTGTTTTTGGAAATTTACCTATAAAGTCCTAAATGTAAAACCTTTTTTTTTTTTTAACCACGTTGATTTTTTTTTAAGTGAAAGCTCATGTTATGCTTAGATTGTCAAGTAAATATCGGACGCTGACGACAATTTTTTCTATTTCATTCAATGTTTTCTTTTTTTAGATATTAAAAAAATCACTCAATAAAGAAGAAATAAAATATATTAATCAAAAACTCATGTATTTCATTAAGAGAATAAATTTTTTAAAAATCGGTAGCGTGGGTTTTTTTTAACGGCAAAAACTGATAAATGAATGTGTTCATTTTTCACCTAAGGTGGCCCCAAAATACTAATTTTGGTTTAAAGCACGCAATAGAAAGAGACATTAATTGTGGCGCTTCAAAGCCACCAGAAGATAAATTCGAAGAAAACAGACATTTGTCTCCCTTTATTTGAACAGTGAAAAACATCTGAGTTCGGCTTTTTTTTTTTTTTTTTTGGAATGCTTATTTAAAAAAAATATTTTATTTAAAAAGGACATGGAATATAAGTATAAATATGGATAAATTCTTAACAATGAACAATATAAATACCCATTGAATTTTATAGGTAAGTGATTTTTTGGAATTTATATATATTTTTTATAATCGAAGTAAGTAAAATTTCGTTGATTTTCTTGAAATTTTTTTTAAAGAAAACCGATTTAAAAAAAAAATATTGCATAATTTGCTATTAAATCTGTTATTTCTTTTTAATTTGATCTTTGCTCCTTTAATTGAAAAAAAAATTAGGGTTTGAATTACATTTTTCAAGTAGTTATAAGCTTCGAAAGATAGTAAGTTGATTACTTCAAGTTCTTATCACGCATTTTTAATGGCGGCTTCTGATACACTTATCGCTGCGTTAACAGTGGTTTTATTTAATAATGATTGCTCCCTGAAAGCGTTTTCTTTCACTTTCTTCGTATATATCTCAGACTTTTTTTTAATCGCGCATGTATTTATTTTTTTTTTTTTTATTTCTTGGGGTAAATTTGACTCATACTTTTATTTCGTGCTTGTTATTATTTTATCTCTATTTAATTTTATTTTGATTTTTTTAAATTATTTTCTCCACTAAATATTTTTATTTTTGTTAAATTATTTTTCATACATATTCAAATAATGCTTTTAGGTCCACCTCCACAATTTTCTTTAAAATGACAACTAAGTTTTCGACTATGCTGAATACGAAAATCGCATGGGAATTTTGCAGAAATAAGTAGTTATCGAGGTATAAAAAACTGTATTATGCATTGTATTCTTTGGCGGTCATTTTTTTACGCGCGTGCGCGCGTCATAAACAAATCTACTTATTTACGACCTTATCAGATATAAGCAGGTGCTCACAATAGTGGCTCGATGTTGATGGTCAGTTTCTGACTGAGAAACCAATACCTCCTGCTTCTCTGGGCAGATACAGTGTTAGTAAACATTAGTTTCTGTACAGTGTCAACATTTTTCCTGTTTCAGTGTCTAGCCTGTTAATGTCCTTTTGTGACCAGTATAATGCCAAAGCTGTATGTCCTTATTCGCATGGCAAGTTGGTGAGTGGCAGTTACTTTATTTTTGTTTTGCAAATTTTTTCTTACACGGCATACATATTCTCTGCCATTTTTTCTCTCATCTTGACATATTGAATTGAATCGTTTTACTTTTATGCCAAGGTATTTGTATTCTTCTTGCTCTCGTAAGAATTTTAATATCAGTCTCTTCATCAAGCTATATGTTTCCCATTAGGATCTTCTTTCCAGCTCTGAGGAAGCGGTTGGCATATTTGTCCAATTCAAGTTTCATTCCAATATCTTATGAGCGTCTAAGCTGGCATACAGCTGGAGATCATCTATGAAAAGCAGGTGGTTAACTCTTTTGTTTGAGTCTTAGCTGTCCTGTCTCATGTTGTTTCAACTGTGTGTGCGTGTGTGTGTGTGTGTGTGTGAGAGAGAGAGAGAGAGAAAAATAAAAATGTTCAAGTACTTACACTTTTCCTTCTATAGCATTACTTTTTTTTCCAACACAGTTACACACTACGGGGCGTTTTCAGGACTGAGTTTTCTGCCTTTGGAAACGCTAGGTGGCGCTACTGTTGTTACTATTACAAGAGTTGCAAAATTCAATTCACTCTTTTCTTCCAGTCTTGATATATCAACTGCAGCTCCTGTGCGCTCATACATTAACACTACTCTAGTACTTTAGATTTTTTTCTCTATTTACACACACACACACACACACACACACACACACACACACACACACACACACACACACACACACACACATGTATATGAACACATCTTTTTACTCAGACTTTGTTAAAACACAGTCCTGTGAACTCAATTTCATAACAAACACCATTTACAAACTTTCTTATTGTCCAGGTCAAATTTCTTTCCAATATCTTTTTTTTTTTTTTTTTTTTTTTACACAGTGATCACCACTTATCAAGGCCCGGAAGCCACTCAGGGATAAGGGTTATTGCAAGTACATTACGTTAGTGAGGAGATTTGCTGATATGTTTACTTAAGGGGGCGGTTCATAAGGAATTTGTTAACATTGGACTTGAAGACAACCAAGTTGTAGTCCGGAGGGAAGCAGGCAGACGGAACAGAGTTCCACAGGCGTGCAGTTCTAAGAAAGAAGCTTTGTTCATGGAATCTGCATTTTGATTTAGGCACAGATATAGAGTGGGGGAAATTTTTCACAGTGGATTCAGCTAGACGGGTGTTTTTTGTGAAAGATTGGCGAGGGGGGGGGACCAGAGATTGGAGTTCAGACGAGCATCTGCCATGGAAATAACGATAAAACAAGGACAGGCTCGCAACGTCTCTTCTGTGGGAGAGAGGTTGCAGGGTAGAGAAAAGGGCATCCCCCACTAAGCCACTAAGTCTATTTTGTACTCTGTCAAGGCAGGATAGGCTGTTTTTAGCAGCTCCTGCCCAGATATGGCAACAGTATTCCATCCTTGGACGTACTTGGCTTTTATATAGATAGAGAATTGCATCCGTAGTGAGATATCTTCTGGAGCGGTAGAAGGATTCCACCATCTTTCCAGCGACCTTGGCAACAGACTTGATGTACGTGTTCCATTTCAGATCAGGAGTAAAGGTCAAACCCAGAAGCTTGTCAAAACATGGAGCCTCTCCAAGACGAGAGCCATCCATCACAATTGATGCCAGATGGGGATCAGAGCGTTGATGATGTAAGGATAGGAGTTTGGTTTTGGATGCATTAAAGGTAACCAGCCACATCTTCCCCCACTGAACCACGCGCTCGAGATCAGAGGAGAGAGAATCAGAGAGAACTTTGTCATTTACAGCCTTTGATGTGTTGCCGTAGATGGTTGTGTCATCAGCATAGATGTCAACGAATGATTTAAGTATGTGTTTAGGGAGGTCATTGATGTAGATCAGGAAGAGAGTTGGGCCCAGGATTGACCCCTGAGGGACTCCAGCATTTATATTGCAGGCCTCCGATTTTTGTCCATCTACCACTACTCTTATGAGCCTATCGGAGAGAAATGATTTAATGATTGAGAAAACATTTCCAGTTATACCGCAGCTGGAAATCTTGTGAAGTAGACCCTTATGCCATACCTTGTCGAAGGCCTTTGATATGTCGAGAGCAATTGCCCTAGAAAGGAAGCCTTTGTCAAGAGATTCACTTATCCTGTGGGATATAACCGTCAGCACATCTGCGGTAGATCTTGCAGAGCGGAAACCATATTGTGTGTCACTAAGAAGGTTATTCCTGCTGAGGTGGTTGACTATTTCTCTATTTAATATGGATTCCAGCAACTTACTCATAACACACAGGAGACTTATAGGTTTGTATTGAGAAGGAGATGACTTATCACCTGAATTCTTAAATACAGGGCAAACTGATGAGGTCTTCCAGGGAGTCGGAAAGCACTTCTCCTTAAGGCAGCGCTTAAATAGTTTCGTAAGTATGGGAGCAAGTTCTGGTTGAAGCTTTTTTAACACTATAATTGGGATGCCATCAGGGCCAGTTGCTTTACTGGAATCTAGGTTCTTGATTAGCTTGGCGACCTCATGACCTCGGATGTTACCTAGCTTGTTCTGTGTTATAGGAGGAAATATGGGGAGTTGATAGCCTTCGTCGTACAGGATAGAATTAGCTGCAAAGTTCCTTGCAAATAGTTTGGCCTTGTCTGACGCTGACGAGATGACCTCTGGTCCATTGATAATGGTTGGGATAGAACGCACACTTCTGTTCAGGATCCTATTTGTTATTTGCCAAAACTGGTGGGATCCAAGCCGCTGATCAGCTACCTTGGATTTAACAGGCTGGGCATATAGCTCTCTTGCATTTTTTATTACTCTTTTACAGTGGTTGCTGGCAGACCTAAAACCAGCTTTAGTCTCAGTGCATCTATTACGTTGGTAGCTATGGAAAAAGTGATTTCTGTGCGCGATAGCAGCAGCACATTCTGGGGAGAACCATGGCTGGCTGTTAGGTTTTTGTTGGAATTTTTTAGATGGTATGAATTGGTCTATGCCTGCAATTAACCATTCGGTCAGATCTGATACTATAGAGGACACATCCTTTTTAAACATGGAGTGCAGAGGTAAATCAGATATGAATGTACGGAAGCTATCCCAGTCAGCCATAGAGTATCGGTATACAGTACGGTGGAGGGTTACGTCTGGGGGCTTCTTACATTTCGTTTTTATCTTAACTGATACGACGGAGTGGTCGGAGGATCCTAGAGGAGAATGAACGGAATATGAACATAGCTCAGGGGAAGTTGAGAGAAAAAGGTCTAAGAGGCTTGCATATTGACCGGGTGTATCGGCACACGGGTGGGTTCGCGAACAATCTGAGTGAGATCATATCTTCCAATGTTTTTTATTATTTATTTATTTATTCATTCAATTCTCTTATTTTGATTTTGTTGAGGACAGGGCATTTTACTGGATGCCAGTCATTCATTTGCTATTTAGTGCAATTGTTTGTTTTTTTTTTTTTTGTTGTTGTTTTTTTTTTCCAGTCTAAATTTTCAAAAATCAAGAGACCCCCTTCCCGGAGCTCACACGATTTCCATATGACATACATAGATATTCGGGTGTTCCATGAAATTCTCTTTCATTTCTCAAACGTTAAGTTAGTAAAGAAATAAATGTTACAAGAAAAGGCTGTCTCCTTTTCCTGTAAATAAAAAAAACATTAGATAAGTGAAAATGAGATTAGGATAAGCCGAGACCCGAACCTTGTAAGCAAGGTTCAGAAATAGATTCAGAAATTTGAATGTTAGATATTGTTTGTATTGTAAAAAGAATTTAATTGTTTGTTCTGTTATGAAAACTGAATTAAAAAAAATAGGTTAGTTGAGAATTCTACACGATTAAACCCGTATCTGAAACTTCCAACGTAGACCTCCACTACCATGTCTCCTTCTCCAACATCAGGGGTCTACGTTCTAACCTTCCAGAGGTTGAAGCCCAATTACAGGAGACTAAACCAGACCTTTTATTTTTAAGCGAAACTGGAATTGGATAGACTATTTCCCTAAATGAGTTCGTCATTAAAGGATACTCTAACCTAACTTCCAAATCTGACCCCCAAGATCGCCATGGGCATGGAATATGTGCCTATATAAAAGATGGCTTTCCATGTGGTAATGACATCTCCAGAGAAGATCCTAACTTACCCTATATGTGCTTCCGAGTAGCACTAGCTCACACTACGGCATTTATATTTACTCTCTATCGCCCCCATAACAGCGGAGTTACTACCTTTAAAAGCATATCTGAGAAAATTGACCAAGTTCTATCACCATATCCTTCAGCTAACATTCACGTATGTGGAGACTTCAATGTTCACAATGTGGAATGGTTGACCCACTCAAACAAGACCGATGATGAGGGGAGATTCTGTTATGATTTCTCCATTGCTTATGACCTCACTCAGATTGTTCACGAACCCATCCGTGTGCCCGACAATGACGGCCAGTATGCAAATCTCCTAGACCTTTTTCTCACAACTTGCCCTGAACTATGTTCAGTTTCCGTTCTGTCGCCTCTTGGATCTTCCGACCCCTCAGTTGTATCAATTAAGATAAAAATGAAATGTAATAAGTCCTCAGATGTACCTCTCCATCGTACAGTATATCGATACATTATGGCTGACTGGGACAGTTTCTGTACATTTATATCGGATCTTCCTCTGCATTCCATGTTTAAAAAGGATGTGTCGTCTATAGTATCAGACCTGATGGAATGGTTAATTGTAGTTATAGACAATTTCATACCCTCGAAAAAGTTCCAGCAAAAACCTAATGGCCAGCCATGGTTTTCTCCAGAATGTGCTGCTGCTATTGCGCACAGAAATCACTTTTTCCACTGCTTCCAACATAATAGATGTATGGAAACTAAAGACGCTTTCAGGACTGCCAGCAACCATTGTAAGAAAGTAATAAAGAACGCAAGAGAGTTATATGCTCAGTCCGTCAAGTCCAAAGTAACTGAGCAGCGGCTTGGTTCCCACCAGTTTTGGCAAATAGCAAACAGAATCCTGAAGAGAAGTGTGTGCTCTATCCCAACTATCATCAATGGACCTGAGTTAATCTCATCAGCATCAGACAAAGCCAAACTCTTTGCCAAGAACTTTGCAGCCAATTCTACCCTTTGTGACCAAGGCCGCCAACCCCCAATATTTCCTCCTGTATCAGAAAACACACTATGTGATATACAAATATCTGTACGTGATGTTGCCAAACTAATCAAAAACCTTGATTCCAGTAAAGCAACCGGCCCTGACGGTATTCCAATTATAGTACTCAAAAAACTTCAGCCAGAACTAGCACCCATACTTACTAAACTGTTTGAACGTTGTCTTAAGGAGAATTGCTTCCCATCACCCTGGAAAATCTCATCAGTATGCCCTGTATTTAAGAATTCAGGTGATCGTTTATCCCCCTCTCAGTACAGGCCAATAAGTCTCCTGTGCGTCATGAGTAAGTTGCTGGAATCTGTGTTAAATAGAGAAGTAATCAACCATCTTAGCAAAAATAACCTTCTTAGTGACACACAATATGGTTTCCGTTCTGCTAGATCTACAGCAGATGTGCTTACAGTTATATCTCATAGGATTAGCGGATCTCTCGACAGAGGCAACCTTTCTAGGGCAATTGCTCTTGACATATCAAAGGCCTTTGATAGGGTATGACATAAAGGTTTACTTCCCAAGATCTCCAGCTATGGTATAGCTGGAAATGTCTTCTCAATTATTAAATCATTTCTCTCTGATAGGTTCATAAGAGTAGTAGTTGATGAGCAAAAATCAGAAGCTCACAGTATAAATGATGGAGTCCCTCAGGGGTCCATCCTGGGCCCAACTCTTTTCCTGATCTACATTAATGATCTTCCAAATCACATCCTTATATCATTCGTAGACATTTTTGCTGACGACACTACCATTTATGGTAGCACATCTAAGACAGTAAACGACCAAGTTCTCTCCGATTCTCCCTCCTCTGATCTTGATCACGTAGTACAATGGGGAAAGGAGTGGCTAGTTACTTTTAATGCATCTAAAACCAAGCTTCTATCTTTACATCATCAACGTTCTGATCCCCATCTGGCATCAATTGAAATGAATGGCTCTCGTCTTGGGGAGGCCTTAAGTTTTGACAGGCTTCTGGGCTTGACCTTTACTCCTGATCTTAAATGGAATACGTACATCAAATCTGTTGCCAAGGCCGCTGGAAAAATGATCGGATCCTTCTATCGATCCAGTAGATATCTCACTGCTGATGCTATTCTCTATCTATATAAGAGCCAGATACGTCCAAGGATGGAATACTGTTGTCACATATGGGCAGGAGCTGCTAGAAAAGACTTGTCCTGCCTTGATAGGGTTCAAAATAAACTTCGTGGCCTGGTGGGAGATGTCCTTTTCTCTTTGCTGCAACCTCTATCTCACAGAAGAGATGTTGCGAGTTTGTCTCTGCTTTATCTTTATTTTCATGGAAAGTGCTCGACTGAGCTTCAATCTATGGTCCCCCCTCGCCAAACTTTCACAAGAAACACTCGACTAGCTAAAAACATTATCAATAATTTTCCCCACTCTTTATCTGTGCCTAAACCTAAACATAGATTCCATGATCAAAGCTTCTTTCTTAGAACTGCACGCCTGTGGAATTGTCTTCCGTTTTTCTGCTTTCCAGCTGTCTATAATATGGTTGTCTTCAAGTCTAACATGAACAAGTTTCTGATGAGCCATTCCACTTAAGTTAACAAATTTACCGAACTTCCATTACTATCGATTACTATATTGTCCTTTTGACTACTGTACACTCTTTAACCCTTATCCTTGAGTGGCCTATTGGCCTTGATAAGTGGTGACGTCTATGTAAAAAAAAAATTCTTTGTTGTCGAAAGTGTGTTTGGAGAACATGTGCTGAGCCACGTGAGTGGTCACGTTTTAGAACCATACATCTGACGTCATAGCAGAAAGGGAATTTCTCAATATAGGAGCTAGTTTTAGAAGAGTTGAGCAGTCGGGCAGACAGGCTCGAGCAGTCAGCAAAGGCAGTCAAAAAGAGTTGGCATGATCAGATGAGGGTCCCTTTAGAAGCGAAAGTAGAATATTTAACCATGTAGAAACGAATTTGAATTCCTGACGTCATCATTATTTCGACCGGTCAAATGAAATAAAGAACATCATCGATTTTTGTAACTGTTGTCTTCGTGTCGTCATTCAACAATTGAAGGTAATGTGTTAATCATCTTAACATGAACTTTGTATAACCACATTCCAAGTAATGTGTCCCCTCCTCCATCGTAAGTAATGATTATCCCCCTCTGTGTAAAAGAACAATATTACACATTCATTCAATAATGAATTCATTCTCTCTCACTCTGTTATAAATGTCTCTCTTATCACCGTCATTAGTCCCGTTATATAAGAACCCCAATATGGAGCCCTCCTATACAACATAAAGAGCATTATTTTCCTTTCTCCAACTAGCAGTTAACTTTATTATAGTAGATTTTTCTTGTTGTCTCTTGATCTTACCGGATCCCAGGATAAGAATCTATCAAGTCTGGTGTGATATTTAGCTTAATGATATTAATAGAGGCAATAATGCACCTTGAAAAAAAAGTTGCACTATTTCTTGTATATAGTATTACCATACCCATAGGATCTTATTTGGCTCCCAACACTATCTTATTTTGAATATTTGGTTGGAATTTACTTGTAGTACTTAAATCACCGTGAATAGTCACCACACACAAACATAAAAACATATACACACATTCATACACAAACATACACACAAACACATACACAAGCTTACAAAAACACTGAAACATACGCATAGAAACCCACACACAAACACATATATGCTCCACAAACGGAACAAAGAAATCATAATATTTTTTCAAAACAAGATAATGTCAACATTACGTTTTGTATAAAAGAAAAAAGTTACGGCTGATTTGTCAAAGTCAACTGTGGTCACTCGCATCAACGAAGTCTTCCACACACTAGCACAAGCATCCATAAACACACAGACATGCTTGCGCACACATGCACGTGCATGCACACACACACACACACAAGTACACTTCCAAGCAAGCATAGAGAAATGATATTTTTGTTTTCAAAACAAGCCATGTTAATACAACGTTTTGGAGAAAACAAGTTAAGACTAGTTCGCCAAGAAGAAAAGTAAATACGTAATTGCATAATATTTGATTTGATCCACCTCCCACGAAGGGAGATTCAATAATGAGCACTTAAACTTATATTGTCTATCTACACAAATGTGTTTGGTAGGCTGGAGTTATTTGGTATCTGTAGTAAAGGTTGAAAAAATAATTTAGACATTGTCCAATTAACTTCAAGAGACCTTCCCTGAATTTGGAGCGTTGGAGAATGTGGAGTAGCTTCGCTTCTTAGTCTCCTGAATCCATCTGACTAAAGCTGTAATATTCTTGCAGTATATATAAATGTTTTTTCAATGTTTCAAACTATAAAAAAAAATTAAACTCAAGTCCATTTTCTTGTAAATCAATTTATCTCTTGCAGTCACTACATTAGTTTATTTCCAAGAATTTATGCAAGTCTTAATATTATTGTAGGGATCATCAATTGTTTACCATGACAAATATAGTATTCTATTTCATAGCTCCCCAGCAGTGTTGATCAAATACCACCTCACTTAAAAACAAGTACAAAACCGTTCCAGATATTGGATCTAGATTTTTCTACAAATTAATATTTTGCTAACCTACTCATGTTATTAAAAATTTCTTCCTTACCGATTTTGTGTTTTCTTTGTCCAAGATATATATATATATATATATATATATATATATATATATATATTATTCCCGTTTTATCTGTTTTAGTTACACATGTTTCTGTTATCAGATCATATTCACGATGCAACTTCGTCAGACTTGAACAGAAGTGGTTATTATGATTTGGAAAGACAATATTCCACAATATGCCAGTTTTGCTATATATATATATATATATATATATATATATATATATATATATATAAGTGTGTGTGTGTATTTTTTTTTTTTTTTTTTTTGCATTCTATTTAAGACATCTGTGCCTAAAGCCGAAATCTCCATTATGCATTATATTATATTATTATTATTATTATTATATATATACAGTAGAACCCCAGGATATGGCATTAAAAATTACTAACAAAATACAGTACAGTATATAATACCCATCAAATAACATTATAAATAACAGCATAAGGTGGGGCAAATACCGTAACCACAGGCCAGAAAAACATCGTATTCCACATTGTAATCTGAAAAAAAAAAACGTATCCTAGAGCCACGTTATCATGGGATTCTACTCTAGTATGTTTATTTATACAGACATTATTGTTTTGCACAGTTCTACAAAACTTTTGCAGGGCAGAGTTTTTTAGTCAAAGTCACAAATTTGGAGAAAAAGCAATATCAAAGCAAGGAACGTCTAAGCATGCATAAATATATTAATTTTATTGACAATTTTGAGGACAATAAAAAGGAAAGTGTTAATAGATAACGTGAGTTCAATGTCTCCAATCCAAGAACGTTCTGGGTGAAGAAAGAATTGTTTTGCTTATAAGTTGAGTAGCTAAGTTTGTTTCTGCTATCACTGTATGAGTTTGTATATGGCAGTATGTACAAATTGGGTAGGCATTGTAGACGATTATTTACAAGATGTCTCCCAAAAATGTATACATACGCATGCACACGTATGAACAGGAGTAAATGTGCATACACCCAAAATCTATCTGAACTATATAAAATAACTGTTTTTTTTTTTATATTCACACATGTGTGTAAATATATAAAAAAAAAAACCAGTTATTTTTCAGATAAATTCTGGGTGTATACACATTTCTCTGATTCCTGTGTGTGTATACATTTTTGAGAGACACCCTGTATATTAACTCTGCTTTCTCAGCAAGAGAGTATGTGTTTGAACTTGTGTGTTTGTATGTTTGGTGGGCAACGTGTATATCTACATACTGTAGTTTTTTAATGTCTCTCATCGTGTGTGTGTGTGTGTGTGTGTGTGTGTGTTGCCTCTGTGAGTTCAGCAGTTTATGAAATTCGCTTTACCTCTGCCAATGGCTTACAGACCCAAAGGTCTAGGCCAGATTTGTAAAGTATGTACACGTCTATAATAAAATAAAAAAAAACTTCAAAGAGAGAAGAGGGCTGTGTTTGCATTTAATATTACGGGCTTAGTACAGAAGTGAATATCCTTGCTTCTATGTTGGGCCAAAAGAAACTGCTGATTGGAAATTTTATCCAATTAAGAGTTAATACATAAAACTACATTCACTGCTGCTGCTACTTCCTTTAATAGGTTCCTTTCATATGAAATGGCTATTTATTTTAATCATATTGTAAATACGCTTTAGGTAAAAAGGAACTTATATATATAAAAGAAAGAAAGATCACGCAATAATAATATATTATGAAATATCTATTAAACTTTGATATTAGCTGTAAAAAATACCGACGTGATTTCGAAAATAAGGCGAGTTTACTTACTCATTCAAACTAATAATCTGTTATATGAAAATAAGAATAAAATAATCTGTTACATGTAAATAAGAATAAAATAATCTGTTATATGAAAATAAGAATAAAATTATCTGAAATATAAAAATAAGAATAAAATTATCAGATATATGAAAATAAGAATAAAATTATCTGAAATATGAAAATAAGAATAAAATTATCTGAAATATGAAAATAAGAATAAAATTATCTGAAATATGAAAATAAAAATAAAATTATCTGAAATATAAAAATAAGAATAAAATTATCAGAAATATGAAAATAAAAATAAAATTATCTGAAATATGAAAATAAGAATAAAATTATCTGAATATGAAAATAAGAATAAAATTATCAGAAATATGAAAATAAGAATAAAATTATCAGATATATGAAAATAAGAATAAAATTATCTAAAATATGAAAATAAGAATAAAATTATCAGATATATGAAAATAAGAATAAAATTATCTAAAATATGAAAATAAGAATAAAATTATCATATATATGGAAATAAGAATAAAATTATCTAAAATATGAAAATAAGAATAAAATTATCTGAAATATGAAAATAAGAATAAAATTATCAGATATATGAAAGTAAGAAACGAATTTAATGTTTTAACAGACGAAATTACAACAAACATAAGCAGGAACGAATTCTCGCGGCTGGAGATTTTGAATATGCTTCCTTCCTTGCTTGTCCAATCAGAAACCAGCTCTCGGTAACCTCACCGAATTTATAGAAGGTTAAACTAGCAACTCTCTCTCTCTCTCTCTCTCTCTCTCTCTCTCTCTCTCTCTCTCTCTCTCTCTCTCCAAATCGTGGACTGATAACAACTCCAGGTAGAACAGATCTCACACGGCCTTTGAACTCACACGGCTTTTGTGCCTGGGGTTCAAAGAAGATGTGAATACAAACAAGCTAAAATGACTATCTCTGCATACAAACTTCAATGCGGCACACACACACACACACACACACACTCTCTCTCTCTCTCTCTCTCTCTCTCTCTCTCTCTCTCTCTCTCTCTCTCATCCTACAATATTGTCTCTAATCTTTTGTGGTGCATGTTTCCACCACTACTTTAGACATACATGAATTCTTTCTCTTTCAACAGGTCTGTCTAATCTTTAATCTACGTTTCCACACAGGAACACTTTCCACAACTAACCCTTTCTCTATACAAACCTACGAACGAAGATAATAAAGCTGTTTATTAAATGTTAGAATGTGACTTCTTCTCTTGTCTTTCATTACTACATCTTGGTGACTTCCAACTTGATGGCTAACATTGAACTTCCGTGATCTTATTCTACAAGGTATTAAATAAAATTTAATTTTATTTTGAGATTTAAAATAATAAAGACGTATTTAATTTAATATCGATCACTTCTTAAGATAACTATTGTTTGAGTAATATGTGAAACTCCTATTCCAACAACAATTATCTTTTCCCTTTCAGCTCTGTTTAAGCCAGCATCATTTGGGGACATTAACTTCTACTAAGGTTGCTTCTTTCTCCTTGTCCCATATCACTATACCAGGTTGCACACTTACATGAGCTTTATTACTTTTATGTTGGCTCATGAAAAATTGGAAGTGGATGTTTTTAATAACTATCCTAATTAGTGAGGCCCTGTCAGTGGGGCATTAGAATACGCCGACTGCCCCCCTGCAGAGAGTAAAAGTCCCTCAATGGGGGTCTTGGATATGACCTTAAACTATATCCAGTGGTGAGGCCCTAGCTTGTGGGCTTTGGGGAGTGTGGAGCCACCCTTTAATTACCATTGCTCCCAGGTCTACTCTGACCCGGAGTGGTAGTACCTGTTAGGGTCCCAACTATGAGTAAAATAGAAACCGATGTGAAAACAACAAATATATTCTATTAAAAAAATTTTTCTTCAAAATCTTTGGATTCGGCATTAAATAAACCGAAAAGGGTTGATATGCCGTAAAACAAAAACAATCAACCAACCTAATTTGTGAACAAAAAATAAAATTCCTGCAGAGTGCTGCTGAAAACATACACTCGGCCACCCCCTCCTCCCCCACGGCAAAGACACTTAGTGCTGTTGTTATTAAAACACTTTCTACTTTTCGACTTTATATTAAAACTAGCAGGGAAACTCAACGTTGCCCGGGATTGAATGATGATCAACGAATATTTCACACTCCTATATTTTTATTGTCATGGAAATCCATGATATCGCCCAGAAGGAAGCTTCACATGCCTCCATGCAGTAACTTAGTCCAAAATATATGTTTTTCTACATTGCACTCTAGAGAACCTACTGTTTCTTTTATAAAATTAGTTTATACAAACTTCTTTTCAATTAATGAAAAAAAAACATTAAGAAATTTATGTGTGGGGTTTGAACCTACAGACCACGTCATGCAAAAAAAAACTAATAAAAAATAAAAAAAAAACGCTATCAACTTACCCACTGTAGAGTTTTCATGGCCCGTTGTTCTATCATTGTTGCTAAGCGACGACGTGGAAAAAATGGCTTTACCAATGATAGATAAATTAAAATAACGGTTTTGAATATTGATTATCGGTAATTATCGGAGGTAATCTGAGACAAAACTTAACTAGGATCACTTCTAGACTTATACACTAAAGTTCTATAAATTTTAAAGAACTCACACACACACACACACACACACAAAGTTGCATTAAAATAATTGTAGAGATAAATGTTCTTTTGTAATAAGTATCTCTTTTTTTTTTCTTTTTTTTTTTTTTTTTGCTTCATTCTTTTCCAGATCTAATTTTGGATTTTCTTTGACAAGAAGACAAATATGAGTTTAAAAACCAAAGACGAACCTTTGTCTGAAGGGGCCAAACTAAGACTTTATAGTGGAAAAAATTGCCCCTATGCACAGGTGAGTTCTTTCTGAACTTGATCATCAAAGAGTTCATTGTAAGATTCCAATATAAAATGACCTTTTATATTTTTCACCCCATGTATGGAGTAGTGTTGCCACATCTTGGTTGTTATGACAACCACTAGTCTCTCCCTCTTAGACAGGCTCCCTAAAAAAGCAATTAATCTAATAGGTTCCACACTCTCTACTAAGCTTCAGCCTCTGTTCCGTCACTGCAATGTTACATCTCAGTGCCTTTTTTTACAAATATTTTTTTGACAAATATATTCTTTTTGGAATGTGCTCTAATGAATTTGTGCCTCCTCAACTTACATACACTCAACAAAGCAGACAATCAACAAAATTTTACCCCTTTATTGTGGAGATCTCCAGATGCTGGAAAACTTTCTACTCTAATAGCTTCTTTCTTTGAACCGTTTACCTTTGGAACTTCCTCCCTGCTCCCCTGACTGTATAAACATCATCAACGGCAGCAGCGGCCCTGCTGTTTTAACAGTGTCAGCGGCCATGGCTCTCCAAATTGTAGAGCCATGTTAATCTCGGGAAGACAAGTAAAGATGGTAGTTTTCCGTTGCTTTCCATCTTGATTCGGGGGTACACCTCCTCCAGTGAGTTAAACACGTTTTCAGATATCAACCTGGAAATTTCTATGACTCGGCGCAGTACATACAGCACCTAGTCTACTCCAATGGTCACCCATCTGGTACTGGGCAGGCTCATCACTGCTTAACGTCAATGATCAGGCAAGAACCGGTGTGTGAACATGACTGTGCCGTACATACATGTACTTGTATAAACAAACAAAAACTTGTCGCTTGCGTGACACTGCTGTCCAAACTTTCACCTTCCCGTTCCCACTTGACGCGTCTTCTCTCCACTCCAAAACGAACTTCTGAAACTTTAGCTTTTCTCTTCTTCAAATACACCTTCTCTACTCGCAATCTAACTTCAGAATGCCTTCCTTCCCCAAATCACTCCTCTTTTATCTCCAATCAGGAGCATCTCATTTGCATACCTCGTGGTCACCCTGTAGGCATATAAAGAAACAGGGCAGCCATTTTTGTTTCTTTCTTCTTCATTATGAACACGAGGTAAGCCACACAAAAACGCGGTCGGTCGTTCTTGTTTCTCTTTTTCTTCATTTACACCACACGCCCCCCTGATCTTCGAGATCAATAGGATACTTCGTAATCCTCCATCCAAGCAGGCCGCCTCCTCTCACGTCGAGGCCTCTGGGGGACAACTTCTCGGGGGTTAACGTTTTCAGGTTCACTACAACGCGGGCCTAAGTCAGGTTGAGCAGCATCATTTGCTTCTCGGTGGCCCTCGATTTCTTCTTCTTCTTCACTGCCCTCACTGCATACCGGCAATGTCACACGACGCAGGTCTAAGATATGCCGGGGAACGCCATTCACCATCACATTGTTCTTCGACTGCAATCCTGTTATGACCCCTCTTTTCCAACGAGTGGTACACTGTGCATTGGGGGGTTTCACCCACACCTCTTCACCTACTTTGATAGTGGCTTCTTCACTCTCAATTCCTGCTGCTTTGTTGCACGGATGCCGCCACTTATATGTAAAAACGGCCCTATGAGGCACAGTTGTCTCATCTTGTTTGGTCTTCGGCAAGATGTTATACCAAAACACCGCCTCTATGGGTGATACGTTGCTTTTTTCCGCAGCGGCTTTAATGGTGCGATGATTCCTCTCTACTATTCCGTTGCCACTCGGCCGATACGCTGTTCTGAAAAATTGCCTTACTCCCCACTTATCGCACACCCCTTTAAAGGCTTCTGATCGGAAAGCGGGGCCATTGTCCATTAAGAGTTCCTCAACCGGCCCTCTCTCCAAAAATATCTCCTCGATGACCCCTCCGATCGCCCATGCAGCTTCTGCCCTGATCTCTCTCCAGATGGCAAACCTTCCCGGTCCACAGTCGACCATCGACAGATACAATTTGTGGCGATAGTGTGTCACGTCAATGGCCAATCGCTTCCAGTCCTCCGCAACGTGTAGCTCTCCTGCTTCGTGTCTGGACGGTCCAGGGTCAATTGATTGGCACTCTCGACAGTTCTGCACCACCTCCCTAACCTCTTCCTCGGTGGTCTCCGGGTAAACCTCTCTGGCTAGGAATAATGTTCGTTCTCGACCAAAGTGGTGCATTTCGTGTGACTCTTTGACTTCTTCCCCTGCACAGCATACCGAGGAGACCTCCTTCCCCTCCTGCAGCCAGGCCTTCTTCACGCATGTCATCGAATCCGCCTTGTTTTTTTCCGACGGGACCAACACAACAGATACTCTCAACTGGAATTCCGCTATCAGGTCGGTGAGCGCTCCGATTCTGCGCTTGATCAGCATTTCCGCAGCACCCCTTGTCTTAACTCTCTTATCGCCAGTTATTGCCGACCGAATCCACGACGCTACCGTTGCCGAATCGGTTTTGACTTCAATTATTTTCAATCCCCATTTCAGGGCCAGATTGATTCCTTTTATAGCGGCATCTAGTTCTGCTACGTTGATATGGGAGAAGTCGTTGTTTTTTTTTAGCCACGCCGCATCCTCCACAGTTACACCTCCTATCTCTAGTACGACGCCCAACGCCAGGTTACTGGCATCGCACCAAACCACACCCGCGTCTTCGCCGCTGACATACCATTTCCCTTTCACTGGGTCCTCATTCCGCACTCTCGCAATGACTTCTTGCAGCATGTTCGTGACCTCCTTCGTCACACGGCCTTCCCAGTCATCAGTGCCTGTTTGTCGTTTAATAAAGCTGCATGCTATCCTGACCCAGCCAGCGATAGGATAGTGCCCGACCAGCCTCCCGCAGACTGAGAAGAGTTCTCGCCTCGTCAGCTCAGATCCGACTTCGGGTATTGCATTCCCTCGTTCGAAGACAAGGCTGTCTTTTCCATCTCGCCTTAGTTTCAACCCCAGCACCGCTCCTCCATCTAGGGCCTCCGCCGGTTTTGCGGTTAACCCATACTTCTCGACATGGCTTCTTACTTTCTCTGCTGTCACCTCTGCCTCCTCCACCAGGATGTCGTCAATGTACGAGCTAGTGGCCTCCTCCACTGTACAGTCTTTGCTCAGGACTGTCTTCAGTACGGCAGTCATAATTTTGGGGGCTGAACTCAGCCCAAAGCCTAACCTCGTCAGACAATACACCCGCCCCTTGTACCGGACCAGTTGGTACTGCCAGAGTTTTTCATCTACATGGATCTGCAGATATGCCGATTTCAGATCAACAATCTTAGTGGCCCGCCCCATTCTTCTCCATTTCCTCATGACATCCTCACATACGTCGATCCCCGTTCCAGTGTGGCAGGCTACGTGTCTGTTCAATTCCCTAAAATCCAGCACGGGCCTAATCTTGTTTTTGGTAGGCTGAACAACCGCCAGTAGTGGCAACACTCCCTTTTCTTCCCCTGTCCACGGTTTCAGAATTCCTTCTTTTATCCACCTCTCCACTTCTTCCTCGAATCCTTTTCTTATTTCTCCTCGCAGGGTGTTTTCGTTGCAGCCCACCTTATTCTGTAGTTCTGGGGGCCCGGAGATCCATTTCCATTCCACCATCCACCTCACGCCATCAAACTTCGCCAGAAAATCTTTGTCCTCAATGCAGCAAACCTCCGGTTTTGGGGTTCTGACAGTTCTATCACCTTCCACTCCTGCCATCCCCACTGCGCTAAGACGTCCAAACGTCACTTGGCCCCCTCTTAACGTAGCGCCCCCCAGTCGGTTAATTGCACTCATACCTATAATCACGTCGACACCACCGACCAGATGATTCAACACTAGGGCTTGCAGTTCAATGGGCACCCCTTGCACCATTACTTCCGCTGTCGTCTCTCCTAGGCATTTCACATCCCTGCCATCCACGGTCCTAATAATCCTGGTTCCGCTCCATGACCTCGCGACATTCCTTGCTACCAGCGTTGTAGTGCAGCCTGTGTCGACAAGGGCTATGGCTCTCTTCCCATTGACTACCACCGGTAACCGAGGCAATGTTCCATCATGTGCCATTTCCACACAGAAGGGGTAACCACTGGCGCAATAGCTCCCCTTCACTCGTTTCCCTGGTCCCGTGCAGCAACACAATAGCGGCTAATATGCCCCACTTGTCCACATCGGTAGCACGTGATCCCCGGTCTCGGCTCTTTGCAGTCCTTGATCAGATGAGGACCCTGGCACCGGAAACACTTGACGGCAGGTCTCCCCTCCTGTCGCCTTGCCGGCTGCCTCTCATTCAAGTGAGGCCTCATGCACATATTTCCACTCACAGCTGCAGCCACGATTGGGCTTTTAACATTTTTCACTAGGACTCTGGCGTGGACCAAGAGATCGTCCACTTCCATAGAATGGATCCCCGTGATTCTCTGCATGTTTGCAGAGATTTCCTCTGGGAAGCCGTTCACTAGGTACAGCTTTACCGTCATCTCCAGGCTCCTCCCCACGTAACCAGCCAACCCTGCCAGTCTCCTGATCTCTGCCGCAAAGACATCAACGGACTCGCCGGTCCACCTCAAACTTGACAGCTTGCCAAGTGCTTCAAATGGGCCCTCCGCGAAGGCCAATTTAAGCCTTTGCTCCACTAAGGCAAGGTCTTCCTTGTCTTCATCTCGCATCTGCTGGTAAATTGTGAGGGCTTCCCCCTCTAAGTATAGCGGCAGCAGGGTGACCACATCTTCTATCTTTTGCAGCTTCGCCACCATTTTTAATTTCTCCAGCCACTTAATCAGGTCGCCCTCCCCAGTAAAGGGTCTCAACATCTGAGTGCTCAGTCTCCACTCAGCCATGTTAATTGCTTGATACGCCGAAATAGCTTGTCGCTTGGGTGACACTGCTGTCCGAACTTTCACCTTCCCGTTCCCGCTTGACGCGTCTTCTCTCCACTCCAAAACGCACTTTTGCAACTTTAGCTTTTCTCTTCTCCAAATACACCTTCTCTGCTCGCAATCAAACTTCAGAATGCCCCCCTTCCCCAAATCACTCCTCTTTTATTTCCAATCAGGAGCATCTCATTTGCATACCTCGTGGTCACCCTGTAGGCATATAAAGAAACAGGGCAGCCATTTTTGTTTCTTTCTTCTTCATTATGAACACGAGGTAAGCCACACAAAAACGCGGTCGGTCGTTCTTGTTTCTCTTTTTCTTCATTTACACCACAAAACTTAAATGTATGAATGAACAAACATCTTGCTTCACAACTCCCCACTTAGCATGCCCCTATAAATCTGGCCCCTAATTTGCAGTAGTCCCTTATGTCTCGGTGACACTATGCTTTTTTTGAGATATATATAAGTAAAAAAAGTAGTGCAATTATACAGGATGACATCCCAAAAAATACCAAAACTACTTGTTTGTTACAGAACTGCAGAGATTTTAAGAGTCTGTATCTATTTGAATAACTAAAACAAAAATTGAGTTACTCAGAAAGTAACCAGCAGAAAGACCTGACATTGCCCAGGATTTAAAATCATTAAAATCGGATATTTAAGTATGGTGGACAAGTCAGACATAGATTGAAGTTTACTTGTACCAAATATAGTTGAACTTCAAAAAAGATTGTAAATTTTATTAACGATTCCATGGCTGACATTTTCTTAATATTAACCAAAAACAACAACGAATTTCACATTATTTTATTTAAGAGAATATTTATCTATTAACATAACTCCTATGCTTCAAAATCACTTTGAATAGCATCTTGTCAACTGATGATGTCAATCGGTGGATTTGAGATGATGTGATGCTTTAGGAAACTTCCAAAATCTTCCTCCAAAGGTCATCCTTCGATGAAAATTTAACACCTCTTTCATCTGTATTATTGACCATAGCTGCACAATTGGGATTATATCTGAAGAACAAGGTGGCCATGTCATTGAATTTTTTTTAATAATGCCCAATGAGTTAAGGTAAAATGTCGTAGCCTTGGCTGAGTGGGATGGTGCATTGTTGTGTATAAAAATCAATTTGAGGTGACGCGCCAATAGAAGGTCATCAAACCATGGTGCCAAATGTTCATTAAAAAATAAAATATAAGACTGGTTATCAGTTAGACACCTTCTAGCACTCGAAATGGTCCAATTAGTTCATTGCAGATTATTTCAGCCCAAAACATGACATCTCCACCTTCCTGTTGATGACCGAATTGATGAGGGGTAGGTAATCCAAGAGGACTCCAAACTTTGGTCGACTCATCTGGTCCATCAAGGGTTGCTTTGACCTCATCAGTGAAAAGAACATTTTCAAAGCTGGTTTTCATGTATTTATGAGCACAAGCCAAACGTTTTTCTTTATGAGTTTGATTTAAAACAGGTCTTGCTATGGGTTTAATGCTTTTTGCAATTTCATTTAAAACATTGCAGCGTGTCTTTCTGGACAAAGAAGGTATTCCAGCTTTGTCAAATATAGCAGTACTGCTAATGCCCAGCTGCTTGATAAAAAAAACATTAACTAAGATACAACTATTTAGTAAAATCAATTTTTCTTAATGTAAAAGGCAAATGAGGTTATCCTATAATTGTATATTTTGCAAGAATGAGACTATATATAGAAATAAATGAAAGATTAAACTAAGAAAAGTTTTGTATATATTGTGGACAAACAAACAAACAAACAGATAGGAATACCAATTTATATATATATAGATATATATGAGAGAGAGAGATGACTGTATATAATGATGTAATACAGAAGCAAACAAAAATAATTCTGTTCATGGTTTAGTATTTCATTGTGTTGAGCAGAAGATACCTCTAAGTATAATGATCAGGAGAATGGCCCAATATATGTACTGCCTGGACAGAAAAAAACTGCAACCTACTGTCTGTACAACTGCAAAGAAAGTTATGGAAATACACTAGACTCTTTATTCAAGAAACAGCATGAATAGGGTTCTGAATCAGAACACCTCGCTCTGTAGGGATGAGCAACAATGAATTCATGAATGCCTTGAGGAAGAGAGATGGATGGAGAGATATAGCCGTCAATGCTTATACCAGACAGAACACTGCTTAAATGAATGAATATGACTGAATGCATCTCCATGAAATAACTTCATTTGTAAACACGATATTTTCACTGTGACATTTTATATGGCATAATAATGTTGACACACGAGTAGTGGTTAAATTACTGAAACTAAACAACGTTGGGTCTGGTCAATACCAGATAGGTGATCATTTTTTGGAATACCAGGTACTGTATGTGGGTGACATCTCCCTGCAAAAAACTGCAAAGGCCAACATCATTAAAATTATCTCATCTGAATGGAATACACATGTAACTGGGGCCTGCTTGTGATTTTGATATTTCCCAGAAACTTCCTTCTTCAGAGGAAGTTGACTGAACCCATTATGGATCCGGAAGTGAGTCACAACTTGGTATTTAATGAAAACAAAATATGTTAAATAAAAAAAACAAATACAACAAATGAAGAACAAGACTTGAGCATAACCATATACTGAGAAAAACATATTCTCCCGATCTTTATAATAGGTGGAAGACTTCATTATTATCCATAGAGTAAAAACACCACAATACCCCTCTCTCAAACCATAACTCTACAGAAGTCTAAGTATCGTTTACTCCTAGGGTTTATCACAATAAGGCTTGGAGACTTCTGTTTGGGGACCACAGATTACGTAGATCATATTTCAAATCCTTTATAATTAGATTTAAAGTCTGTTTCTTTAGTGAAATCATTATTTTCTAAATTACATCTCAGTTCCGTTTCACAAGTTCAGTTAATTTGGTATTCATGCAAAGAAACTGAAACCACTTTTGTATTTGCAGATCGGTTTGACATTAGTTTTTTCCTAAACGTTTCAACCTTTTATTTGCATTTTTCTAAATTACTTCCGTTTGATGCTTTGCTGTTTGTAATGCTTTTATTTTTTGCTCACTTTTTAATTGTTCTTATCACAGCTGCGTTATTTCAGGAAGTCATTACAAAGTATATGCTTTATTCTTTTCGGTGTCTTTCTTGATTTGCTGTATGCATTTCATTTTATAAGTCTTTAGTGTTTTTCATAGACATTTTGAAAGAATTTCGTATGGTACTTTTTTTTGTGTCTTGGATTTTCTTCAATTTACATATTTTTCCCCAAAAAATATTGACTGATAAATCTCCCAAATTTAGCTGATGCATCCAGTCTGTGCCAAATAAATTGTTGGCATTTTTTACCACAAACATTTTCTATGTTTTGGTAGTTTCTTACAACATAACATTGAAAATAATTTCACCTTCAAATTTAATTTTTATACCAGCAATCAATCTGGCTATTTTTTTTAGTCTAGTTACAATTTCGGAATTTTTACTTGTACATACTTTCTTATATTTGTGCTGTCCTATTTATTCATGTAGATTTAATCTGAGTTTTATTTTCTTTATTTATTCTGCAATGTAAACACTTATGCCTAACTTTATTACAAGTCAGACAGATTTGAAAACAGTTTGGGAAATCTCTAATCCAATGAAGGACTCTACAATGAAAACAGGGGCTAGGCGGTAATTTTTCTTGATATTGGATTGACATGTTTTTGTATGAGAGTGAAAAACATTTTACTTTTTGGTTTGATTTGTTTTTGCAAGAGAGTTGAAATGTGCTTATGACAAATTTTCTTTATGTGAGCAGTGCCTGACTCTTCAATATTCTGATTTTGTTTCATATGTCTTTCTTTTATATGTCTTTGGTATTCTTCAGATAAGTTTTGTAACATTAAATTTGGTTCTCCTTCCAACTTGCTTAGCATCAACTAAACTTTTATGGATACCAGTTCTTGCATGAATATTAAGTATTTAAAGATGTCTCAGAAAGTTTCAAATTGTCACAGTGTTTATTTACAACTGATGCAAATGTTAAGTAGTCTTCATTGTCTTTTCTTGTTAAGTTCAAACATTTTCACCTTTTGTGAAACAGGAAAGTTATAGGACTGATGAGTTCTGTTAGAAGTTTTACAACAAAAGCTGCTAGTCTTTGAGTGTAGAATATAATCCACAAAATTATGTTCAACAGTCCATAATTTTTAGAGTAGTAGGCAAACTTTTTAGACTTTGCCCATTTTCACAATGTATTTTATATAGATCTTCAAACCTTCTGAAACATGAAACAATGTTTTTTTTCCTAGTTTGGAGAACAAATGAAATTGTCAATTGCACTTCAAATAGCATTTTATGAAAAAGTATTTTCATTTTCGGTATTTTGATCCTTATTTGACACTGTAATAATAATTCTTCAAACTTTTGCTATGTTTTTTCATTTTTTTGCTGTCTTTCTTCATTCTGGTGCTGATGTTGCAGTAGTCTTTCTTCGTTTTTTGTTGTTCTGATAATTTATGGAATTTTTCATCATTTCTTTGTTGTAGATCCATTTGGTATTTAATACATTAGAGCATACTAGACTTGATGACTTCCATGTTTAAAAAGTGTATTTATAAGTATGGCTTTATGAATTTCAATCTCACGCTGCTAATGTAAGAAAATAAGCAAAGTATAAAACCTTTTTTTTTTTTTTTGCCAATCATTTTTTTATACGTCTTTCACATAGGTTTTCACGATCGGACTTTAGTCAGCAGGAAAATAGAGGTTTATAATTTTGACAGTAATATTTTTTTATTGTAAAAGAGAGAAAAATTTATTCCTTTCTTGGTAAAAGTTAACACAGTGTCAGAATAAAATGAAATCACTGACTTCTTCTTTGAGAGAAAAAGGAATTTACTTAAAAAGAAATCCAACTTACAGATTTTTTCCAAGTTGGTTAATAAAACTCAATATTTTTTTTAGTATTTGAGTTTTTTTTTAATTGGAATTCATTATTGAGATGAGTATTATTTATTAATTTTGCAGACTATTATCCTCATCTTTAAACGTCGTGAAACAACAACTAATAAAGATGACAATAATAATTCGCAATAAGTAAATTAATATATATTTGAGGTTTGTTAAGAAAATTTGCCATTGTTTCACCATGTTTGTTTTTTAAGGTTTTTAAATAAATGGTTTTAAATCCTTGTTGCCTTCAGTGAAACTTCCTTAAGAATTCTTTGACACCAATAATATGGGTGAAATAAGTTCTGAGTTCTGTAACAATCCCTCATCAAGGTTCAAGTTCCTTAAAGTTCCTCTAGCCAGTGTTGTGAATGAAAGATTTTGAGATCCTTAATTTTTCTCGTTGCCACTGTTGTGATTCCATATATTTAACAGAAAAAAGTAAATGCAACAAATGAAAAGTGTGGGTATACATCATTCCATGATTGCAAGACTCAAGCATAATCACATACTAATACTGAGATACATGTTCTCCCAGTCTTTATAATAAATAGAAGAGTTCATTGTTAAGGTGAACGTATCACAACAAGGTGCATATTGCACCAGAACAAAAAATAACAAATCAAATTAATGGCATTATTTATGGACTGTTATAACATCGGGAAGGGTATGAATGATCCCAATCTATATGTAAAATAGTAAATTATATTTAACTGATTGTCTACGATGAATCAATTCCTATATTTATTGTTATGCCATTAAATGACATCAAAAGTTTGATATGGTGTAAAACACAAAACAAACTAAACCAAAAAATAATTGTATACAAATTTTCAATATTTTTCAATCAATGTTTTGTTTCAGCGTACCCGGCTTGTGTTGGCAGCAAAAGGAATCCCATATGAAGTATCAGAAGTTGATTTAACCATTCCACGACCAGGGTGGTATTTGAACGACATGAATCCGAATGGAACGGTTCCTTCAATGTTGCACAATGGTCATAATATCTATGAGTCATTGGTTTGTTGTGGTAAGTTATGAATTCTTCTTTTTAAAATGGTGGCTATTTGAAAATAATTCTGATCTGGACAAAGTATTTCTGGAAGATATAGTGTTGATTGGAGAATTACACACAAAAATGACTTTGTTGATTGTTCCTAATCGCTTACTGGCACCTTACGCATTTTGTTTACTGTTTTATGTTATAGATAGCAATATATCGTAAAATACAATGTGTAGATGCAGCGACGTTATTGATGAACTGGTTTCCCTGTAGGTTTCAATGTTTTAATTATCAGATCTTCTCCTTCAGCAACCCAAGCATTTCTTTAAAAAAAAATGAATCTATTCTTCCTATGAAATCTGTTACTCAGTTTAAATAGAGAGCAGTCAGTCTAATATTCTTTCTCGCCATGGATATGCAATTAAAAGCATTTATGTTTGATTTATATAAAACAATGTTTTACAAATAAGGTATCACACAATTTTAAAGAATATCACATTCTCACATTTTATGAAGATTTTTTGTATTTTACTAAAAGTTAAACAAACGAAAGTTGTGTTTTTGAATATTGTCTAATCTCATCTAATATACAGAGTTATTGTATCAGACTTTGAAAGTTTGTTACTGATAAGAATTAATATGGTTAAACACTTTAATTCTGAATAGCAAATTTTTCTTTTCTTTTTTGTTTCGCATAAATATTACTATTATTTTTTTGGTGTAGAATAATTTCTTTTATAATGTCTATTTACAGTGTTGTCTTAGTATAATGTTACATGTGGCCTTAAGTACAAGAATATGATGCAAGTTGTACCCAACAGAACTGTAAAAAATTTTTCCTTTCTTCTGTGTGCTTGAAACTAAAAGACACTTATATTATTTCGATTATTCAGATAACTGTTCTCATCTTGAGTGTTAATTTCTCAATGTTTCGACTGATGTAACCTCCATTCTTCTTCAAGGATATCTTGTCAAAATGTCAAATTCAGCAATCTGCATGGAATTTGGGAATGTGCGAAGACCCATAGCATAATGGAGAAAATACTAGGTAAAATTCAGTTCTTAGTGAAACTCTTAAGAATACAATGGTGAATTGCTTAAGACTTCTACCTGGTTATCACTTATGGAACAAGAATATGCTATCTCTGAAGATTAAGTAACGCAGATTTCCAAAGAAAGGTGGAGATTACAAAACATAATCCAAAAAAACACTCAAAATGAGAACAGTAGTCTGAATAATCCAAATAATACAATTTATCAATCCTCATTTTTAAAGCTTTAAAGACATAAATGGAATAGTCACAAGCAAAGTTTTTTTTCCCCAAGAATGCTCAATCTGTGAATACATTACCGCAGAACTACTTCCCAGCTCACTATAACATGGTCGTTTTCAAGTCCAATGTTTACAAATTCTTGTTGAGTTGTTTACTTAAATGATAAAATTCTGACGATTTTTCTTGTTTCCAATCCTCTCAAGCTTATTGTTCATTTCCGACTAACAATCATTAATGTTTATCCTCGAATGGTCTTTGAGTCTTAATAAGTGATAACATAAGTATATAAAAAGTAGATGTTTTAACCAGTCTGAGTTGCCATGGCAGCTTGTTGTGCAACCAATGAGTAATTTTTCAAACAGAAGAGAGACAAACATTTGCAAACTGACTACACACAATATAAATTATTGCTAATTCACACCTGTTGTCACATCTACTTAACTTGTATAAGCAATTTTTTTATAATGTTGTCTTATTGTAATTTTTATTTATTTATTTTTTATTACATTCACCCCAAACAAAGCACATTGCCACTTTGATGTAAGAGGCTACTATCAGGGACATAAGCATCAGGGGTACTGTGTAGGGAGTTAGGCAGCAAAATGTCGGTTCAAGTTACACTTGAACTTCTGCATGTCAGTACAGTTGGGGAAGCAGGGACCCGGAAGAGAATTCCAAAGTCTAGCAGTTCTGGGGAAGAAACTACTGGAGCAGAAGGCTCTCTTACATCTAGGGATCTCTACTGTGAAGGGATGGGATTTAGCTGCTTGGCAGGTTTGTTGGGGGTATTTACGTCGAGGGGGCACAAGTGCTTGCAGTTCGTCAGAGCATTCACCGTTAAAGTACTTGTAGAACAGGCAGAGGGATGCAACATTTCGTCAATGGAACAGAGACTGAAGCTTATATGACAGTTCAAGACCTATGTAACGTAATCCCCCATTGAGGAGCTTTAGAACTATGCAGAGATAGCTTTTTCCCCGGTTGATGCTAGATAACCCGAGGATTTAAGATAGAGAAGATAAATATAGATGTATTTTAATTCACTGTCAAAATGGATATATTTGTTTTATTTTTGGTTGGAAGACCTGAGATATTTTGTTATTTGGGAAAAACTCAACAACAGGAAATGCGAGGATGTTAGACAAACATATTGTACTGGTTGAGTTATAGCTGATGACCTCGAGGTTATGGGATTTTTAGTCTTGAATGGGGTCTCAGCTCGTTGGGGCTTAGCGTGATTTGATTGGCTGGGGAGACTTCCACCCCACCCACATCGGGTTGATACGCTCTAAAATTAAGCAGATTGCTTGTTGAATTTGGGGAGAACAGATCATATAAACCCACCATTCCCTGGACAGGGGACCCCCTCCACCTTCCTCATCCAACCGTCTGTCACTGTCTGTGAAGAGATTTAAGACTTTGAAAAGAACTTACAAAAAACTGAGTGATATTGTAAAAACACTTGTACATAATTTTGCGAAATTACACTGTAGATTAGTCTACATGAGTTGTCTTTCTTCCTGCTTGCTGCTTCGATATTCGCTCTCAGCATACCAGATTTCATGTAACAACCTCAGAGAAGACTAGACTACACGAGCCGAGATTTCTAGATAAAAAGGGGTCCTTAACCACCTTCTCACATGAGGGGTTACACCTATCAGATTGGCGACTCTCTTTTGAACCTTGTCTAGGAGTAACAGACTAGTGGCAGATGCACCAACCCAAATATGAAAACAATACTCCATACATGGGCGAATGGTGGCCTTATAGAGGTATAGGATACTTTCAAGTGTTAATAGCTTTCTAGCACGGTAGAGAGAACCTACCTTCTTCGCAACGGTCCTGGCAATACTCTCAATGTAATTATTCCAACTCATGTTTCCTGTGAACGTTAGGCCGAGGAGTTTAAAAGATGTACTTTCAGATAAAGAGTCATTGGCCATTGCTATTGGTGGTAGAGAAGGTTTCTTGTAATTATTGAAGCAAACAAGTCTTGGCAGCATTGAATGTGACTATCCATTTTTGTCCCCATTCAACTACAAATCGGAGGTCATCCTCTAGTGATAAGAGGTGGATGTAGTTTGCTTGAAGCATTGTATAGTATGTAGTTATATAGAATGTGTAGAAGGCGGTACAATGCAGAGATAACAGAAAGACACAAGCTGAAGCAGGTGGGAAAGTTTTATTAATACAATTTACAAATACATGTGTACATATTCATATATTTCTTATACACATTATATTTATATTTGCATTGTAGTTACCTGGGAAAGTCGGTCAGGTGGTATATCCCTGTTATATAATATTTTGAGAAAACTTTCATCGTCAGATATCAGAAATATCTATAACCTTAGATCAGCTCATCAAGTAGTCTCCCTTTACAAACCGATTTATTCAAAGTCTATGCCCCACCCCCTCACAAGCAGAACGTAGAAACACAAACAATTCATTAATTAAATCTCCTCAATCTAAAATATAAATTATTATAAAAATAAATTCGAAATGAAAAAAAAATAAAGAGAAAAAAAAACTTAATCATATTAAATTAAAATGCTATCAACAAATTCAGGGCAATCGTTTACCGCTAGACTGTTACTGTTTACAATAGCACGTTTGAACCAAAGATAAACTATTATAGAAAAAAATAAAATAAATAAAAACTAAAATAAAAAAATAAATTAGAAATAAAAATAAAGAAATGAACAAAAAAAACACCCTAACCATATTAAATTAAAATGCTTTCTACAAGTTCTGGGAAATTGTTTGCCATGGGACTGTTACTGTCTACAACAGCACGTTTGAACCAAAGTCAAATAAATATCTGATGAAGAGAGCTTTCTCAAAATAGTATATAACATGGATATACCACCAGACCGACTTTCCCAGGTAACTACAATGCAAATATAAATATAATGTGTGTAAGAAATATATGAATATGTACACATGTATTTGTAAGTTGTATTAATAAAACTTTCCCACCTGCTTCAGCTTGTGTCTTTCTGTTATCTCTGCATTGTACCGCCTTCTACACATTCCATTTAACTTCATCCTCTAGTGTTTCTGCCATTTCTTTAGATATGTGTTCATTTGTTTTCCGGTCATCTCTGTTATAGAGCGTGATGTCGTCAGCATATATACCCATCTCATAGACAATTTTGTCAGGAAGATCATTTATGAATACTAGGAATAATAGAGGTCCAAGGATAGACTCTTGAGGCACTCCCACATTTATATCATATTGTTTAGATGTACGACCGTCAAGGACAACCTGGATTTTTCTCTTATCTAAAAAGGATTTATGTTATGTATTCTTCCAATGATACCGTATGATCTGATTTTCCTGAGAAGACCTTCATCCCATACCCTGTCAAAAGCCTTAGATATATCTAGAGCTACCACTCTACCCTCCCCAGCTTTGTCTAGTGAATGGTATATACGTTCAGAGATTACAGTTAGGATGTCTGCTGTGGAACGGGCTTGCCTAAATCCATATTGTTGGTCAGTCAGAAGTTTAGCATCTGTAAGGTGATGGACTAGAGCTTGGTTAATTATGGCCTCAAATATTTTGGCGAACTGTGAGAGGAGGCTACTGGGGCGATAATTTACTGGGTCAGTTCTTTCGCCAGAATTCTTGAAAACTAGTACTACAGAAGCAGTTATCCAGCAGGCAGGAAAGTAAGTTTCATTAAGGCATTTGTTGTAAAGTTTGGAGAGAACTGGAGCTACTTAGGTGGAGCACTATTTTAATAGCACAACTGGGATGAGATCAGGTTCACATGCTTTTGCAGTGTCAAGATTTCTTATGATAGCATGCACCTGAGAAGGAGTGATTTTCAGATCATCTCATGTGGTGTCTGTCCACAAAGGAAAGTCAGGAAGGAGGTGGTTAGCATATTAGCTTTCTCAGTTGCAGAGCAAACAACCTCATGATTGTTGGATAGTGGGGGGATTGTTGAGTTTCCATTATTTACTACACTGTTGTAGATTTTTCAGAAGTCACGGGTTCCTAATTTCTGTGCTTTGATGTGTTTTTTGGCGGTTTCAGTAAATTCTCTCTTAGTTGTTGCTATTTCTTTCTTACAGTTACTTTTGGCTTCTATATACTTCTGCCTGTTTGAATTGGACTTATGTTGGTTAAATTTGCAGTATGCATGCTGCCTTTGCACTATCGTGGCTGCACAAGTAGAAGTAAACCATTGGGGAGAGTGAGGCTTGCTATAAAATTTGCGCGTGGGAACATGTGCTTCAATTGCCGTTTTGAACCATTCAGTGGTCTCATTTACGCATTGTTCAGGAGGAAGTGAAAAGATATTTTGCCATGGGGCATCCCTGATGAGATCCCAGATGGCTTTCCAGTCAGTCTTTTTATAATATCTTGTTGTTTTAAGCAGTGGCCCTTCAGCTTTGGCTCTAGAGTTTAGGGCGATTTCAACCATTACCACTGCATGATCGGCTGTGGGCTGTGGGCATTCGTTACACAGTCATCGGGAACTGTGGTCAGAAATAGATCTAGAAGTGATGTGTTGTTCTTGCTGGTCTGGGAAACGGGTTGGAAATGTAACCATCTCTGATAGGGAATGAGATATAGAGAAGTTATGTGTTGTGGTACCAGCTGCTTCTGTGTAAGTAGAAAATCCAAGCCAGTTGCTGTGGTGGACATTGAAGTCACTAAATACATGTACTTGTGCGCTAGTGTCGAGGGAGAGTGCTTTATCTAAGCTGTCAGAGACTTTGTTTATTAGGGTACAGTCCTGCGTTGAGGGAGAGCAGTAGAGAAAATAAAAGTAGATAATGTTATGTTGCATGTTAAGTGTAAAGCACATAAAGGCTTGATCGTCCGATTTTAGTTTAGTTTCTCTAGTCAAGGGGAGGGTGTTTCGAATATAGACTCCAAGCCCATGCATATGTCTGTCAGAGTCCTTATGGAAGAGTGGAAGATAGCCAGGCATGTTACAGTAGTTAGAGGGGATGGAGGAGTGTAGGTTAGTCTCACTTAGTGTTAAGATATCCGGGGTTTTTGTTAGGAGAAATGTTTCAACATCATTTAAATTAGTTCTAAGTCCATGGATGTTCATAAATGCAAGCCTCAAGGGATGAGGCAGGTTGGTTTTGTTTGAGTTTAGGCCTGGTTTTAGTGTAATTTTTGATTGTACTGTCATTTTATTTTTTTAAGAGTTTCAGTTTAGGTGAGAGGTGCTGAACAAGTGGTTATGCAGAATACCAGACATGCAATACAAGCAGACCATCAGTTGTCCTTCCATCTACTAGGATTGTGGCCTGAGGATAGCCCACCGGGGATGAGTGCAGGGTCCCTTTCCATATGCAATATGGCACTACAAACATCAACATCCTGATATTATACAACTGTTGATGGAGCAGCCGCTCTAAGCACTACCAGTGTCCTTGGCAATAAATTTTATGTACATGTGTCATCATTTTTTACCTATTCCCCTCCCCCTCCGCCTGTTGCTTGTCCAATTAGTCGTCTCAATTGGCTTCGTTTATGTGACAGCTACTTTATGCTATTCAACTGACGATGCCAGGTGGTGGCAAAATCAATTATATATTTTCATTTACTTTTATTTCATTTTTATCTGTTTTGTGTACAACTGAAAATATTACAAATAGTCCAAAAATGCTACAACAAATCACCAAGTGTGTAAAATAAAAGCAAACAAAACATACAAATACGCTTTTTGCGTTTTTCCTTACATATGAACATTTAACTTACAATCTGAGTTAGCATAGACTATGATAGCTCAGTTGCTTAAGAGTTAGATTAAAGAACTAAAAGTTCCTGGTTCAACCTCGAGTTTGGCCATTCAACGTTTTTCTTTATTATTATTATTATTATTATTATTATTATTATTCACATATTTATTTATTTATTCATGATGATGATGATTATCATCATCGTTATTTATAATCATATTCTGTTTAACGTCCATTTTACATGCTGGCATGTGTTGGATGACTTAAAAAAAAATTGACTTCCAAGCTATACTATCTCTGATATCCACCTCTTTTTCTCAAGTTTATTAACTCATCGCATGTTTTTTTTACTATTATTCACACTAAACAAGGGACATTGCCACTGAGATGTAAGGGGTTACTGTGAATTAGAGACATCCATAGGGCCATCTTAAGTGGGGAATTGTGCAGCAAGATCTACATTTAAATTTCTGCATTTTGGTACAATCAGAGAAACAGTAAGCAGGGATAGAATTCCAAATAGAAACAGTTGGAGAAAGGAAACTATTACAGTAGTAGAAAACCTTTTAGTGAAGGGATGAGATTTTGCTGATTGTTAGGTTGGATGGTGGTCCTCCCCTGTGAACTGAACTTGCTATATTTACTAACCCAAGAACTCTCATCCATCATTTTAACTTGGCCATATTAGCAAAGTCTCCTGTTCTGCTATTCAATTCAATACTGTCGTAGCATTATGCCATAGTCCCTGGCTTTGGTAGAGGCCATCATGTAGGATGTTTTTACTTGCATCAGACAGTCAGATGGTGTGTCCATGATGCTATATTTCAGGATGTCTTTCCTTCATCAGGCATGTGTTTTACTTTCAAATGTGCATCTGCCTTCTAGAAACTGAAATTTCTTACTACATACGCATTACGCAATGCTTCAAACGAACTACTTTAACCTATTATATATGATTCCTATTTTTAACATGTTCTGAAACATTTATTGGTGCTTCTACAGAACATTGATCCATATAGACACAAATGTTTCTGATTGTTTCAGATTGTGATTTACAGAACAGACTGGAAATGGCAGAAGCAGTTTATGATTTAAAAGCTGTGAAAAATGTAGAAAGCCAAATAACACTTACCATGAGAAAACAAAATCAAAAGGTTAGGTTAGGGTTAGGGTAAAAAAAAAATGTTAATCCTTTACCACTAGAATTTTTTTATGCATGAAACCCACATGTGACAGAAGTTATCATGCAACTGATGCACAAACATAAACAAACCGCTCATTCACTTGCTGAACCATGCATAGACCTGTACTTTGAAGACCAGTTGGACTGACAAGCCATAAGAGTAAAAAATATATGAAAGCACAATTTGGTGGTAAAGAGTTAATCTTCTCCAAAAATAAAATTAAAACAGAACTTTTTCAAATAAAATTGATACGAAATGAAGTTAATTCATTTAATTATTTGAAGAAAATTATTAAATCCATTCTTAACACGAAGGAGAGGTGATTCACCATAACTGTAAGTCAGGGGGAAAAATGCAAAAATTGTTTAATATTATGTTTGTACTAATATGCTTGAGCATTATGGTCTGTAAATCTCATTCAAAATCAACTGGAAACATGTGTTGATATGAACCATGTTCTGTAGATGTAGCCATTAATTTTAATTTTCATTCAGATTCAAATAAAAAAATAATTTCATATGAAAAGCAAATAAATGTTTACATGCATACTTATATGCAAATAGTTAAAAAAAATAAAAAAATAAAATCTGCTCATATTCAGGTGATGGAAACACCTATTACTAAGCGATTGTAATTTATTACTGAAATATAATTCTTACAATAAATGAATAGAATAAAAAGATTGAATAGCATGAGGTTTTATTTTAAACTAGCAAGCTACCCGGCGTTGTCCGGCCATAAAATACACATAAATATTCTTTTATCTATAATCAATTATAAAGTTTAATTAACGTACCATAATATTCCAGTTTTATATTGCAAAATAATAGATATTTTAAAAATATACACACACATGTACATTTTCCAATCTTATAAATAAACTTCTTTCCAGTTAACGAAAAAAAAAAAAACATTAAGAAATTTACGTGCGAAGTTTGAACTTAAATACCACGTCGTACAAAAGACCCCCCCCCCACCTCCAAAAAAAAAAAAACACATTCTTTGCAGTTAATGAAAAAAAAAAAAAAATTAAGAAATTTATGTGTGGAATTTGAAACTACAGACTACGTCATGCAAAAAAAAACAAAAAACAAAAACATACTATCAACTTACTCACAGTAGAATTTTCATGGCCCACTGTTCTATCATTGTTGCTAAACAACGACATGGAAAAAATGTCTTTAGGAATGATAAATAAATTAAAATAACAGTATCGATTATCGGTAATTATCGGGAGTATTCTGAGACAAAACTTAACTAAGATCACTCCCAGACTTATACACTAAAGTTCTGTAAATTTTAAAGAAAACCTGTTCAGCTGTTTCGGAGTCTAGAAGGAACAAACACACACACAGAGACAAAGTTGCATTTATATAATTGTAGAGATTAATGCAGAATTCTTATTTATTATAAACAGAAATACAGTAGGTATTAAACATAGCGTTAAATTCCTTTAAATAAAATGAAGTAAAAACGTGCATGCGAGTATTATGTTTTTTCTAAGCAGTTCACTTCTTGTAAGTAAAATAAAAAATTCTCGAGCTGAGATCAAAACCAAAACCTAAAGACAGTGAGTCAAGTACGATAACCATTAGGCCAACTTGACATGATCTTTAAAAAGTGTTTTCAAACCTACTTATTAACATAAGTAACCTGCCATGTGAATGATTCGCACATATGCAGTCGTGAAGCAGTTGACAAACAGATAAAAATCCGATGCTTCCCCCCCCCCCGTACCAATTTTTCAATTTTGGCACTTAGCAACACTTTTTTTCCAGATGAAAACCAATTAAAAAGTTTTCCACATGTCTGAATATTCTATATACCAAATTTCAAATCTGTAGATCAAAGATTCGTTGAGTAAATAGCTTGAAAAGTGTCCTCATGCACGCACACACACACGTTCTCACTTTTATATATATATACTATTATAGATTACATTTGAAGATAAGAATTAGCAAGATGGATAGATTAACAGATGATTCGTGATGAATACTATGAACGGATTTAAAAGCTTCATGCATCATCAACTCAGAACAACTGATGACCCAGAAAACAGGATTTTCCTATTGCCAAAATATTGCTCATGGAACGTGAGAACTAAAGGAAAAAAATGAAGGAACAGCCTCACAACTCTCGCCCCCCTCCCTCCACCACCATTATTCTTTTTTTGCAAGTGAATAGTTCTCGTCTTGGGGAGGCTCCATGTTTTGACAAGCTTCTGGGCTTGATCTTTACTCCTGATCTAAAATGGAATACGTACAGCAAATCCATTGCCAAGGTCGCTGGAAAAATGATGGGATTCTTCTATTGATCCAGTAGACATCTCCCTGCTGATGCAATTCTCTACCTATATAAGAGCCAGGTATGTCCGAGGATGGAGTATTGTTGTCACATGTGGGAAAGAGCTGCTAGTTATATCTTATCCTGCCTTGACAGAGTTCAAAATAGACTTCGTAGCCTAGTGGAGGATGCGCTTTTCTCTTCCCTGCAACCTCTTTCTCACAGAAGACACGTTGCGAGTCTGTCTCTGTTTTATCGTTATTTTCATGGCAATCTATGGTCCTACCTCGCCAAACATTGATGAGAAACACTCGTTTGGCTGTAAACACTATCAATAATTTTCTCCACTCTTTATCTGTGCCTAAACCTAAACATAGCTTCCATGAACAAAGCTTGTTTCTTAGAACTGCACACCTGTGAAACTCTTCCAGTTACATGCTTTCCAGCTGACTACAATATGGCCGTCTTCAAATCCAATGTAAACAAGTTCTTGATGAGCCGTTCTCCTTAAGTAATCCAATTTACACAAATTTACACTTCTAACGATTACTGATATTGTCCTTTTGACCGCTGCACACTCTTTAACCCTTATCCTCGAGTAGCCTCTGGGCCTTGATAAGTGGTTATTCCTTTGTTTAAAAAAGGGGAAAAAATTATATTTTAGTAATAAATTTCAAGTATTTGGTGACTACGTTTACAAGAGCAAAGGCCATTACCGTTACAAATAAAGATTTTCAAGATGAAATTTTTAAACTCGCAAGACCTTTTGCACCGACCTGATACAATGAAACTGTTTGCTAGAATAGTTTAATCATGTAATCGTAAAATGTCTCATTTCTTTTTTACAGATTACCTTGAGGAAGTCTATCCTGAACCGTCTTTGTATAACCCAGATCCGTTGAAAAGAGCATTTGAAAGGATCTACATTCAGACGTGGGCATGTAAGGTAAAAAAAAATGGATATTTCACCGTTTCATCAAAAGTCTCCATCTTGATTATTCTATTCGCAACATTCCGGCTGTTTTACTCTGCTGACTTCTTCGTATGCCATTTGTCAAAGTCAATTTTGAACTTTCAAAAAAAATTGACTTGTGAGCCACCATTTATAAAAAGGCTAACTCACTCGATGATGAAGGTTAATGTGATGAATAGATTATCAGTTGAATGATGATGAATATTATGAGAGGATTGAAAATCATGAATGGCATGAACAAAGTTTTGTATGATATTTCAAAATGCATGCAAGTTACGTTTATATAAAACTAGATCAATATCTGTCCTAGGTTGGATAAAAATTAATCCCCAAAACAGAACAGTTTTGCAGCACTTTTATGTCCCCTCCCCCCTTATTGAGATTAAAATCAAGATATAATGCAACTAATCCTTATGTCTGGGAGACTTGTTCCAATTTTGATCAAAATCCATTAAATTACTTTGATTTTAGAAAAAAGGCTTGAGCTTAAGATGTTTTAAGAAGAAATCGAAATTCAGGGAATCTTGCTTAATTGGTGCCTGACTATTAATCAAATTTAATGTAAATCTGAAATACCTGAATTTTTAAAAAAAGATATTTTTGCCCATATTATTCCTTCTAAAAACCTTTCTACATACTGCAAAGAAACTGAAATTTGGGGGAATATTTAATAAGCCATAGGTTGGAAGCCCTAGACTCAAGCTGGGGTTCATCACTGGGACACATCTGAATTCAGGATTTGAAACCCAAGTCACTTGCATGCGAAACTCAAGAGGCTGAGTACTCACTTTTCATGCAAGTAATTCAGGTTTTGAATCTTGAGTTCACACACACAAAGTACCTTTTATATATAAGTAAAGATTGCCTGTCATTGTTTCTGTCACTATCACAACAGTTTCCGAAGACTTACTTTACATCTCTCTAACACTAGCTTCATTTGCCAACACAATAAAAAAAAAAAACATGGCTGCCTCCTTCTCAATATAGACACCTTCTCAATATAGGCACATACCATAGTTATTAACATTAACAAATTCTTAACCATTAATTAATCATCTTTTTTAATTTTGCATGCATTTAGCACACAATTGTGCTCACATGTTAATGTCTCATTACTATACTCAATCCTTTTAAAGTCATAAACTATTAGTTGTTACAAAAACTCAGCACTAAAGACATAGTTGTAAAAATATAAAACTGACTCTGCCTGATCATGATTTGGTGAATTGAATCAAAAGTACTTATAAACTTTTTTTTTTTTTAAATAGAACAAGAAATCCATGACACACCAATTTGATCAAAATACTAAATGGCGGTATGTAGTACTTTCCCACTGCAAGGACTTTGACCCCAGGGTCAAAAAGTATGATTGAGAAGTCAGTGCCTCCAAAGAGGAGCACTCTGACATGCAATAAGTGCCTGGGCAGCCACATCAGCATTGCTCGGGAAGGGCGCCTCAGGTGATTAGCAATAAACTAACCTGTTCTTAAAGAGATATGGCAAAGTCTGGGATGGTGGACCTCTTAGAACTGCACACTCAACAGGGACAAGGTAATTACAGAAATGGTCTAATCTCTGTTGATTTTGGGGGCCGGGGATAAAAATCCTGGGCCAAAATACTAAATGGATCATTTAGAAAAAAATGTATTTTAAGTCTTATTAGGCAAAAACACCCTGCGTTACTTAATAAAATATGCATGTATTTTTAAAGATTTACTTTATTAACATGTATGTGAGTTATGAATTTGATCCTAGTACCACTTGTTTTGTTAGGTTATCACTTTCCTTCAAAGTAAAACTGAAATATTTTTTGTTGCAGGGAATTCCTCACTATTACAAGGTTTACAAAACCCATCCAATCACAGAGGAAAGCAAAGACGATCTCTTAAAAGGAATTGCAAACATGGATTTACTCTTGAAAGAAGCAAAGTCTGATTATTTCTCTGGAACTGACAGACCAGGAATGGCAGACTATATGATGTGGCCTTGGTTTGAAAGAATTATCTTCATGAATGAACTTGCTGGTATGATTTTTTTTTTCTCTCTTTCTCTCTCTCTCTCTCTGGCTTCGTAGAATAATGGATTAAGACGCCGGACTGTAATACATAAGGTCCAGGGTTCGATTCCTAATAACAGTCAAGCTACGCTGAAGAGAGGTAAGGCCCCGATACATGCATGTATGTAGATTACCGTTTTAAAAAAAAATTTCCAATAATATATATATATATATATATATATATATATAAATATATATATATATATTATAAGATAAAATTAAAAGCCAAGAACAATGCGAGATTTTTTTTTTTATATAGAGTAAAATTAAATGCAAATAAAAGAAATAAATTTCTTTTTTTTTTTTTTTTTTTTTTTATTTGCATTTAATTTTACTCTATATAAAAAAAAAATCTCGCATTGTTCTTGGCTTTTAATTTTATCTTATAATTTTCTTCAACAATGCTTCAAGCAAACTACAACCTACTTATATATATATATATAAATAAATATCTACTATTATATAAAAGTCACTTTGGATGTGTGTGTGAATTCCTTCCTTATAAGTTTGGAAACGGCTGAGCCTATCTTTTGCAAATTTCACACAAAGGTAATTTATGCGTCTGGCAGTGTTCTCAGATATGTCCCAGAAATTCATCCAATAAGTGTTGAAAAGTGAAAAAATCCGATTCTAAAAATAGTTTTTTTCTTAAAGACAAAAAAGAATAATTTTTGTCAAGGGATTTTTATATGTGACACCGACAAAGGAGATAATAAAATCTTTGCAATGATTTTTTTTTCTGAAGAAAAGAATTATTGACATCTGGAGATATAGCTCAGTTGCAGAGCATTCGACTACAGATCGAATGATCCCATGTTCAGTCCTGAGAAGACCTCACCATTTTATTTTATTTTTTTCTTATTAATGAGTTCAATTTTTTTTTTTTTTTTTTTTTTACATGGGGATCACAACTTATCAAGGCCCGAAGGCCACTCAGGGATAAGGGCTATTGTGTGTACAGTAATCAATGAAATAGTATTGTAGTAATCATTAGTATGGGGGGTTTGATAGAGTGTCTTACTTAAGGGGGTGGTTTGTCAGGAGTTTGTTTATGTTGGACTTGAAGACGTCCAAGTTGTAGTCAGGTGGAAAACAGGCAAACGGAATAGAGTTCCACTGGCGTGCAGTTCTAAGAAAGAAGCTTTGCTCATGGAATCTATGTTTGGATTTAGGCACAGATAAAGAGTGGGGAAAATTATTGACAGTAGTTTCATCCAGACAGGTGTTTCTCGTGAAAGATTGGTGTGGGGGGGGGACGAGGGATTAGAGCTCAGACGAGCACCTGCCATGGAAATAACGATAAAACAAAGACAGGCTCGCAATGTCTCTTCTGTGGGAGAGAGGTTGCAGGGAAGAGAAAATGGCATCCCCCACTAAACCACGAAGTCTATTTTGTACTCTGTCAAGGCAGGATAGGCTGTTTTTAGCAGCTCCTGCCCAGATGTGACAGTAGTACTCCATCCTTGGACGTACTTGGCTTTTATACAGATAGAGAATTGCATCAGTAGTGAGATATCTTCTGGAGCGGTAGAAGGATCCCACCATTTTCCCAGTGTACCTGGCGACAGATTTGATGTACGTGTTCCATTTCAGATCAGGAGTAAAGGTCAAACCCAGAAGTTTGTCAAAACATGGAGCCTCTCCAAGACGAGAGCCATCCATTTCAATTGATGCCAGATGGGGATCAGAGCGTTGATGATGTAAAGATAGAAGCTTGGTTTTGGATGCATTAAAAATGACCAGCCACCTCTTCCCCCATTGTACCATGTGCTCAAGATCAGAGGAGAGAGAATTAGAGAGAACTTTATCATTTACGGCCTTTGATGTGTTGCCATAGTTGGTTGTGTCATCAGCATAGATGTCAACGAATGATTTTAAGTATGTGTTGTGGGAGATCATTGATGTAGATCAGGAAGAGAGTTGGGCCCAGGATGGACCCCTGGGGGGCTCCAGCATAAATACTGTGGGCCTCTGATTTCTGCCCATCAACCACTACTCTTATGAACCTATCAGAGAGAAATGATTTAATCATGGAGAAGACATTTCCAGCTATACCATAGTGGAGATCTTGTGAAGTAAACCTTTATGCCATACTCAATCAAAGGCCTTTGATATGTCAAGAGCAATTGCCCTAGAAAGGTAGCCTCCATCGAGAGATTTGCTAATCCTATGAGATATAACTGTAAGCACATCTGCTGTAGATCTAGCAGAATGGAAACCATATTGCGTGTCACTAAGAAGGTTATTTTTGCTAAGATGGTTGATTACTTCTCTATTTAACACAGATTCCAGCAACTTACTCATGACGCACAGGAGACTTATTAGCCTGTACTGAGAGGGAGATGAGCGATCACCTGAATTCTTAAATACGGGGCATACTGATGGGATTTTCCAAGGTGACAGGAAGCAATTCTCCTTAAGATAATGTTTAAACAGAAGCTCTTAGTATTAATGCTGGAGTCTCTCAGGGGTCCATCCTGGACACAACTCTCTTCCTGATCTACATTAATGATCTTCCAAATCACATCCTTACATCATTCGTAGACATCTATGCTGATGACACGACTATCTATGATAGCACATCCCAGACCGTAAACGACCAAGTTCTCTCTGATTCTCTCTCCTCTGATCTTGAGCACGTGGTACAATGGGGAAAGAGGTGGCATTACTTTTAATGCATCTAAAACCAAGCTTTTATCCTTACATCATCAACGCTCTGATCCCCATCTGGCATCAATTGAAATGAATGGCTCTCGTCTTGGGGAGGCCTCAAGTTTTGACAAGCTTCTGGGCTTGACCTTTACTCCTGATCTTAAATGAAACACATACATTAAATCTGTTGTCAAGACCACTGGAAAAATGGTAGGATCCTTCTATCGATCCAGTAGATATCTCACTGTTGATGCAATTCTCTATCTATATAAGAGCCAAGTTCGTCCAAGGATGGAATACTGTTGCCACATCTGGGCAGGAGCTGCTAGAAAGATCTTGCCCTGCCTTGATAGTTCAAAATAGACTCCGTAGCCTTGTGGGGGATGTCCTTTTCTCTTCCCTGCAACCTCTTTCTCACAAAAGAGATGTTGCGAGTTTGTCTCTGCTTTATCGTTATTTTCATGGCAGGTGCTCGGCTGAGCTCCATTCTATGGTCCCCCCTCGCCAAACTTTCACAAGAAACACCTGTCTAGCAGAAAACACTATCACTAGTTTCCCCTCACTCTTTATCTGTGCCTAAACCTAAGCGTAGATTCCATGGGCAAAGCTTCTTTCTTAGAACTGCACGCCTATGGAATTGTCTTCCGTTTTTCTGCTTTCCAGCTGACTACAATATGGTTGTCTTCAAGTCTAATGTAAACAAGTTTTTGATGAGCCGTTCCATATAAGTTAACAAATTTACCGAATCTCCATTACTGACGGTTACTATATTGTCCAATTTCTACTGTACACTCTTTAACCCTTATCCTCGAGTGGCCTCTTGGCCTTGATAAGTGGTGATGCCTATGTAAAAAAAAAAACAATTTCAAATGTTTAGACACAAAATTGGCAGAGTAGTTTGCTAGACACTGCAAAGGTCAAATCTTTTGAACTTTTTTAACCCCTTGGTAGCTCAAATTTTCAACCCAAATCAATTAAAAAGCTTGCCCTATCTCTCAATGCACTTTATGTAAAATTTCAAATGTTTAGACCAGGAATTGGCTGAGTAATTTGGTGGAGTCCGCAGAGATTAAATTTTGTTTAACTTGGACCCCAACTTTGACCCCTTAATATTTATTATTTTAGGCTCAACTCAAATTATAAAGTTGAATTTTGACCCTTTAACAGCCAAATTTCTGGCCGAAAATGGATTACAAAGATCTTCCCAAATCTCCATACCCTGTATATCAAATTTTGAGTTTGTAGACTGAAAATTGAGAGAGTTATTGTGTAGGGAAATGTACACAGACAGACAGACATTTTCACTTTTATATAGATATATAGATACTAAAAGTGGATTTTGTTTGTTTGTTCCCAAAGGATGTGACAAAAGTATAACCATAAATTATGATGATACTAAAGAATAGTACTATTCATAAAAAGAGAGCAGTAAGTTGACCTTGGGTTTATTTTCAGCAACCTTGTAATTTTCGCTTCCCTTATTTTGTTCTTTAGTCCTCATATTCTATGAGTGATGTTTTTGACAAAGGGGAAAGAATTGGTGTTTTCTGGATCGAAATCTATCCAGCTGACACTTGGCTAGTTTTTAACCTTGACAGAGTGTTTTTTTTTTTTTTGCTCCTTACATGAAATAGCTGCATGCTTTGTCTGAAGCATGTACTCGTTCCACAAGAACTTGTGGCATAACAAATACAGTACTTAGTAAAATTCAGTTATAAGTTATGCTCTTCTAGGGGTTGAAGTTACAATCCTCAGTGCAGGCGACTCCCAAAATACAATTGTAAATTACTTAGGACTTCTACCCAGTCATGGCTGATGGAATGAGAACATGCTACTCATGTGGATTAAATAATGAGTTCCGTTTGGAATTCTGTGCAGATTCCGGAGTTAAATAAAAAGATTCCGGAGTTCGACAAGATACATCTGAAGAAGGTTGAAGGTTACAATGATTGAAACGTTGTCAAAATTGCACTCAAGATGAGAACAGTAGTCCGAATAATTCAAATAATACGAGAGGATCTTGTAAAATTTGTCAATAAAAATGATTTTATCGGTGAGGAGAAGACAAACTGGGGTTTTCATAGAAAGTGTTCCTTCCACCTGGAAAAGTATCCCTGCTGTAGGTGAAGATTCCACGATCATGGTGATCTCGGGGATTGGGTTTTGATATCATGTTTCACTTGTGATCTACAGAAATTGATGGTTCAATATATATGGCTTCCTTTAAAGCACAAGATTCTTGCTTTTGTAAAGTGGCTTGTCTGAGGCATATAGTGAAGCGAGGTTGCATAATCTCAAGCACACCTTCAATATTTAAACTGCTGATGCAATTCTCTATCTATATAAGAGCCAGGTATGCCCAAGATGGAATACTGCTGCCACATCTGGGCAGGAGCTGCTAGAAAGACTTATCCTGTCTTGATAAAGTTCAAAATAGACTTCGTAGCCTAGTAGGGGATGCCTGTTTCTCTTCCCTGCAACCTCTTTCTCACAGAAGAGATGTTGTGAGTCTGTCTCTGTTTTATTGTTAATTTCATGGCAAGTACTCGTCTTAGCTCCAATCTATGGTCCCTCCCGTCGCTAAACATTCATGAGAAACACTTGTCTAGCTGAAGACACTATCAATAATTTCCCCCACTCTTTATCTGTGCCTAAACCTAAACGTGGATTCCATGAACAAAGTTACTTTCTTAGAACGGCACGCCTGTGGAACTGTCTTCCATTTGCCTGCTTTCCAATCAACTACAATATGGTTGTCTTCAAGTCCAACGTAAACAAGTTCTTGATGAGCCATTCCACTTTAGTTAACAAATTTACCGAATTACCATTACTAACGATTACTATATTGTCCAAATTGACTAATGTAAACTCTTTAATCCTTATGCTCGAGTGGTTTCTGGACCTTGATAAGTGGTGATGCCTATGTAAAAAAAAAGACAAAAAAAACTGTTTCTTTTTTAATTTGCTCATCTTTTTTAGTTATCCTCATTTTATTTATTTCAGATTTTAAAGTTCCTGAGAATGACTATCCTATGATAACCAGTTGGATGTCTCGTATGCTAAAAGACAAGGTAGCACAAAAAGCTAATACGGACAAAGACGTTTTCTGTGCAAGTTTTAAAAGGTACCATTTCGGCAAATGATTCCTGGAATTCCTTAATAATTTCTTGAAGACATCATGAAATAAATGAATCATGTACCATTCTGTTTATATTCTTGTTTGTTATTTTATTTAATTCAATTTTTAATACTTGTACAATTTATGGACCATGCTATTTAAATAGGATTTTCAAGTTAAATTTAATTTCAACACTATCTTTTGTTTAGTAAATTGTTAGGTGGAAGTACTGAATAGTTAACAAAGCCTCCCTCCCCATGTCAAGAATGGCTTTCAAAATAATTTTACTAATCCAGCATGGTTCATAAACTGCATAAGTATCTGATGTTTTGTAGCACTTGTCACCATTAGGCACACAAGATCTGCAATAGAATTACAGGTAGTTTGAGTGCAGTTAGTTCACGAGAATTGTAAGACAATGGAAATGGATGAGTAGTCAAAAATGGCGAAAGTACTGTAGAGTTGTTGTAGAAATTTGCATCTGCATTATGTTTCATCTGCATAGTGTTTCATCTGCATAGTGTTGCATCTACATTATGTTGCATCTACATTATGTTGCATCTGCATTATTTTGCATCTGCATTATGTTGCATCTGCATTATGTTGCATCTGCATTATGTTGCATCTGCATTATGTTACATCTGCATTATGTTGCATCTGCATTATGTTGCATCTACATTATGTTACATCTGCATTATGTTGCATCTGCATTATGTTGCATCTGCATTATGTTGCATCTGCATTATGTTGCATCTGCATTATGTTGCATCTACATTATGTTGCATCTGCATTATGTTGTATCTACATTATGTTGCATCTGCATTATGTTGCATCTACATTATGTTGCATCTGCATTATGTTGCATCTGCATTATGTTGCATCTACATTATGTTGCATCTGCATTATGTTGCATCTACATTATGTTGCATCTGCATTATGTTGCATCTACATTATGTTGCATCTGCATTATGTTGCATCTACATTATGTTGCATCTACATTATGTTGCATCTGCATTATGTTGTATCTACATTATGTTGTATCTACATTATGTTGCATCTGCATTATGTTACATCTGCATTATGTTGCATCTGCATTATGTTGTATCTACATTATGTTGCATCTACATTATGTTGCATCTGCATTATGTTGTATCTACATTATGTTGTATCTACATTATGTTGCATCTGCATTATGTTGCATCTGCATTATGTTGTATCTACATTATGTTACATCTGCATTATGTTGCATCTACATTATGTTGCATCTGCATTATGTTGCATCTGCATTATGTTGCATCTACATTATGTTGCATCTGCATTATGTTGCATCTACATTATGTTGCATCTGCATTATGTTGTATCTACATTATGTTGTATCTACATTATGTTGCATCTGCATTATGTTGCATCTGCATTATGTTGCATCTACATTATGTTGCATCTGCATTATGTTGCATCTACATTATGTTGCATCTGCATTATGTTGCATCTACATTATGTTGCATCTACATTATGTTGCATCTACATTATGTTACATCTGCATTATGTTGCATCTGCATTATGTTGCATCTGCATTATGTTGTATCTGCATTATGTTGCATCTGCATTATGTTGCATCTGCATTATGTTGCATCTGCATTATGTTGCATCTACATTATGTTGCATCTGCATTATGTTGTATCTACATTATGTTGCATCTACATTATGTTGCATCTGCATTATGTTGTATCTACATTATGTTGCATCTGCAATGTGTTGCATCTGCATTATGTTGCATCTGCATTATGTTTCATCTGCATTATGTTGTATCTGCATTATGTTGTATCTACACCATGTTGTATCTACACCATGTTGCATCTGCATTATGTTGCATCTACACTATGTTGCATCTGCAATGTGTTGCATCTGCATTATGTTGCATCTACATTATGTTGCATCTACATTATGTTGCATCTGCATTATGTTGCATCTGCATTATGTTGCATCTACATTATGTTGCATCTGCATTACGTTGCATCTGCATTGTGTTGTATCTGTATTATGTTTCATCTGCATTATGTTGTATCTACATCATGTTGCATCTGCATTATGTTGCATCTACATTACGTTGCATCTACATTATGTTGCATCTGCATTATGTTGAATCATAATTGTTGTATCTGCATTATGTTGTAGCTGCATCATGTTGCATCTGCATTATGTTGCATCTGCATTACGTTGCATCTGCATTATGTTGCATCTGCATTATGTTGCGTCTGCATTATGTTGTATCTGCATTATGTTGCATCTGCATCATGTTGTATCTGCATTATGTTGTATCTGCATTATGTTGCATCTGCACTACGTTTCATCTGCATCTGCATTATGTTTCATCTGCATCGTGTTGCATCTGCATTATGTTGCATCTGCATTATGTTGCATCTGCATTATGTTGCATCTGCATTATGTTTCATCTGCATCGTGTTGCATCTGCATTATGTTGTATCTGTATCATGTTGCATCTGTGTAGTGTTGCGTCTGTATTATGTTGCATCTGTATTATGTTGCATCTGTATCATGTTGCATCTGCGTAGTATTGCATCTGCATCATGTTGAATCTGCATCATGTGGCATCTGCATCATGTTGAATCTGCATCATGTGGCATCTGCATCATGTTGAATATGCATTATTTTGCATCTGCAGGGTTCATACAGATTTTGAATGTTCATGTTCAAGGACTTTTCAAAACTTTTTCAAGGCCTTCCAAAGATAAAATTAAAGTTTAAAAAAAACAAATTTTTATATATAGAGAAGACTTAGCTGGTTTGGCCATGCTACTTGCTGCAAGAGGTTATTCACAAAGCAAAAGAACCACTACAAAGTTGGCAAAGGTATCCGAGAGACCAGCTGAAAACGTGGTTACACAGTATCAAAGTAGATATCAAACCTAGCCCCAATCTACAAGTCTACAGTGTTCACTGGTCTCGGAATTAGTTGATCATCACTATCTTGACTTCTATGAACCATCATGTGTGATCTACATTCATCTGGGATGCTGTGTGTTCAGAGAGAAGCTGGCTCGACTTATGTTGCCTCAAATACAAGTAAGTATTACCTTCCTTTATCTCCCTTTGATAGTGGAACTCTCTCGTGTTTAGTGAACACTTATTTTTCAGTGTAAAAGTTACTGCTTGTTATCATGCTTTTCAGTCTCCTCTTTCTACTAAACACGCTAATATAATATGAGTCTGCTTGCTCAATGGCAAATAGCCTGTGGTAACGGTGCAGAAATGGAGGAATAAGCGGTTATGGTTAGCATGTGTCCGCTAACAGGAAACAGTTACTTGTGAACCTAAAACCGGTTGAGTACAACATGAATGTGATTATCCAAATTTAGAAACTACTGAAAGTCCAATATTTTTAAGCAAAAGACGAATTCAATACTCATATCGATCTGCTAGAACTGCTTTTGTCTGTCTAAAAAAATGACTTTGGTCTTTTCAGAAGATAAAACGACCCACAAAGTTATGACTCTACAAAACCATAGTCAGAATAATTCTTCTCTATCGATGTGAGACCTGGTCATTGTTCAAAAAAGATATTCATCAACTTATGGTTTTCAATCACTATTGCCTCTGCCATATTCTGCGTTTGCCTCTCCGACCGGATCTCCAACGTGATCATCCTCACTAGATATAATATTTTTGGCCGGGAAAAAACTTTGCTCAAAAGAAGACTCCAGTGATTTGGCCACGTATTGTGCAAGCCTGGTGAGAAGTTCATTCATAAACTGGTGTCACCCAATGCACTCATTGGTTAGAGGAAGCGCCAAGGTGGCCAACAGTCAAAGCAAATATAGAACTTGTATCCTGTCCTTGTGTTTTTAAGATCTGACACTGGAATCGCGAATGGCTAAACCATGCTGTTTACTCTGCTGCCAATCAATGATTGAAAACAGCCTTGACATGCGATGCCATTAACACTCTTAGAGTCGGCTTAACCCACCCTGGATGAACTCACTACAAGTCCAAAATGGCTGAATAAAAGGAGACGGATTTTTTGCTTGGGCGTAGGTTTTGTTTTGAATGCCATGTTGTTCATGTGTGTTTTGAACATTTGCCGTTTATTTTCATTGTTGGTAAAAAGAAAGAATTGCTGCTGCTGATACTAAGAGCAAATGTCTTTGTCATGAATGAAAAGAGGAAAATAATCTGGCACAAGTGTGTGTTTTTTCAACTAAATAATTTGCACGACTGAAATAGGAATTAATTACTCAAATATATCTTTCATGGGCATCTCATGAAGTGGGTCCCCTAAAGAGGTAATAAAAAATGAACCCAACTATTTTATAATAATAGGAAATATGAAAAATGAGAACAAGAAAAAATATGCAGTGTATGCAAGGGAGCCAACATGCAGTAGTGGTGCAATGACGTTGCATAAATACATCTGTGTAAAGTATATATTTTTAAACTCACGGAGTGATTAGTATGTGGTTTCGAAAAACTAAATTAAATTATAATCCACATTACTCACACTTGTCCCTAAGAGTTGTGTTCAAAAGTTCATAATGAACAGTTAATTAGTTTAGAATTGAATCCTATATGTAAAAATATATAAACATACACAAATACTTAACTTTATATAAATAGAAATGACAGTTAATGTTCATTTTCCTAAGGTATTTTTCCAACATACTTTAATCGTGTGGTAAAAAATACTTTAGTTCTACAATTGAGTTATGTTTGAAATAATCGTGTTTTAATCATCAAAATAATTATACTTTGCCAGTGTTCACGCTCAATATTTATTTAGATACGTTATGAAAATATGCATATGAAGCAGAGATGTGAATGGCCTATAATATACAAAGCTGAAATGGAAATAAATTTCCCAAACTGAGGGTTTAGGGCACCAGTTTCCCAATCTGAGGGTGGGGGGGGGGCGTAAACGGTATTTCCGGAATATTCTAGCTTTTTGGGGTTGGGGGCAGTTAACACAAAATTATTTTTGCTACGAAAGATAAAGTCTGCACATTATTCTTTTTAGGGGCAAGGAAGATCATGTTGAAAGATTAGTAAAATAATAATTATTTATCCTATCACTAATTCTAGGTCGGAGTGATAAGCTTCCCACTAAAAAAGCTTTCTTTAACTCTACCACTAACCCTAAGTCTGACTGGCACGTCCTCCTCCTTAACTCCAACTTCAAGTGTTACCCCCTCAAAACAAAAAATAACATCGTAAAACAACATGTAATCATGTTTGTTTTTAAAGAATAAAGTACAAAAAATAAATATGAAATAAACCAGCCTTTTCTGATTTAACAAAAAGCAAAGATTTCACATCCGTCAATAAAATCATATAATTATATTAAGAACTTTAATTTTTCATATATACCTTATTATAATGTCTGATAACTCAAACAGAAAAGAAAAACACAATTAATCCATTAAATTCCAAAGTACCTAAATTTTTACTATGGAGTTGAAACTTTGTGTAATAACTAAAAAAATGGGTTAGAATACACAAATTGAAAGGAAAAAGTTATTTATTCGATTTAGAAAGTGTAATACTAACACTCGCCTATCTCCTGGGTATATGTGATATATTTTTAAAAATCAAGAGGCTATATTTTCAAGGTAAAATTTATGCATTATGGTAAGGATCAAAGCAGTTCACACAAAAGATTGCATTGCATTTTTCGTTTACTATTTGCAAGACTCATTTTGACATCGCCTTTGTTTATTCCACTTAGCAATTATGTGACCTTTTACGTGAAATTTGACATTGTTTATTAGCTTAGATAATGTTGACAAGCATGTTTTCTTGTTGCAGTTCCTTTTAGGGAGGAAGTGCATACATCTCTTCTGAAATCAAAGTTTTATTTCATCATTACCATCATGAATTAGCTTGTATATAGTCCATGCATATACTACAGCCATGTCGAAAATTTGTGTGACCAATGATCAGTACCACTTCTATACGAGACATATTTTCCCACAAGCCAGTTTGATACTTTTTTTTTTTTTTTTTTTTTACATAGGCATCACCACATTATCAAGGCCAAGAGGCCACTCGAGGATAAGGGTTAAAGAGTGTACAGTAGAAATTGGACAATATAGTAATCATTAGTAATGAAAATTTGGTAAATTTGATAACTTATATGGAACGGCTCATCAAGAACTTATTTACATTAGACTTGAACACAACCATATTGTAGTCAGCCAGAAAGCAGGAAAACGGAAGACAATTCCACAGGCGTGCAGTTCTAAGAAAGAAGCTTTGTTCATGGAATCTATGTTTAGGTTTAGGCACAGATAAAGAGTGGGGGGAATTATTGATAGTGTTTACAGCTAGACGAGTGTTTCTTGTGAAAGTTTGGCGAGGGGGGACCATAGATTGAAGCTCAGTCGAACACTTTCCATGAAAATAACGATACATCAGAGACAAACTCGCAACATCTCTTCTGTGAGATAGAGGTTGCAAGGAAGAGAAAAGGACATCTCCTACGAGACTACGAAGTCTATTTTGAACTCTATCAAGGCAGGCCAAGTCCTTTCTAGCAGCTCCTGCCCAGATGTGGCAACAGTATTTCATCCTTGGACGTACCTGGCTCTTATATAGATAGAGAATAGCATCAGCAGTGAGATATCTACCGGATCGATAGAAAGATCTCACCATTTTTCCAGCGGCCTTGGTAACAGATTTGATGTACGTGTTCCATTTAAGATCAGGAGTAATGGTCAAGCCAAGAAGCTTGTCAAAACTTGAGGCCTCCTGAAGACGAGACTGAGACCTTATATATAGAAGTTCATACATCGTCGAAAAAATAGAATTATAGCAAATTACATTAGAATTTTTATGACAGTTTGAATAACTCTCAAAGAGAAATTGATGAATATAGATAAATTTTATCCTTTCTTCAGAGTAATTATGCAGTACTATTATATATTATCTACATATCTAGATTTTAAAAAGACATTATCATGCAGTACTATTATATATTATCTACATATCTAGATTTTAAAAAGACATTATCATGCAGTACTATTATATATTATCTACATATCTAGATTTTAAAGACATTATCATGCAGTACTATTATATATTATCTACACATCTAGATTTTAAAAAGACATTATTTAGTGTCCTATTTATAGGATAGTGGAACCTAATGAATTAATTCTTTATTATAAAGTGGGCTATTTTTTTTCCGAATTCATTTTAATTGTTGGAGTTAGTCTGAGGTGGTTGTCTGACTTGCTATTTGCTTTCCTGCTTCTCACTACTTGAAATGTTTTTGCCTGGAGGAGGGCTAGAACAAGGGACATTTTTTGCTCCCTAACTTCTGTATGGCATAGTGGAAGTACATATATTCATTTATATATAGATGTAAAAATACACATATTGTGAAGGATTATGGTTGACAATTATGCGTGAGTGTGCGTATTTGTATATATATGCATTCATAGTACGTGTGTGTATTTAAAACATTTAGCAACTTAGTAAACACCCACTAAATTATCAGGTTATGCAAAACTTTTTTGCTGGTTTGTCGAAAGGTGCATTTTAAACTGTTGTAATTCATTTGATGCATATCATTATTGCTTAAACATATAACCATCATTAATTTATAGCTTTTTCATTCATATTATTAAAATATCATTCACATTTTTCTGCAATATTTTCATCCATATTGATTTGAAAATAACCTTCTTTACTCAACAGAAAGAGAGTCATCTTTCATCATGATAATGCTCAACACTACTTACCAAACAATTTGGTTAGGAAATCTTGTCCTATCCTGCATATTCTTCTGACTTAGCTCCCTCAGATTATCACTTATTTCGAGGATTACAACACCATTTAAAAAACTTAGAGGAGATTGAATATTAGATTCATATTTCATATCAAAGTCTAAAGAATTTTACAAGCAGGGCATTTATAAGCTTGATAGATGGAATCAAGAGCAAAGATTGTTATTGTTATGAATAAAGATTTTCAAAAACAGTTTTTCATTTTCAAGACGAAATCTGAAATCGGCAAAAACTTTTACACTGACCTGATATTAACCATCACACAGTAAAAACTTTTACACTGACCTGATATTAACCATCGCACAACAAAAACTTTTACACTGACCTGATATTAACCATCACACAATAAAAACTTTACACTGACCTGATATTAACCATCACACAACAAAACTTTTACACTGACCTGATATTAACCATCACACAGTAAAAACTTTTACACTGACCTGATATTAACCATCACACAACAAAAACTTTTACACTGACCTGATATTAACCATCACACAACAAAAACTTTTACACTGACCTGATATTAACCATCACACAGCAAAACTTTTACACTGACCTGATATTAACCATCACACAGTAAAAACTTTTACACTGACCTGATATTAACCATCACACAACAAAAACTTTTACACTGACCTGATATTAACCATCATACAACAAAAACTTTTACACTGACCTGATATTAACCATCATACAACAAAAACTTTTACACTGACCTGATATTAACCATCATACAGCAAAAACTTTTACACTGACCTGATATTAACCATCACACAAGCAAAAACTTTTACACTAACCTGATATTAACCATCACATAGCAAAAACTTTTACACTGACCTGATATTAACCATCATACAACAAAAACTTTTACACTGACCTGATATTAACCATCATACAGCAAAAACTTTTACACTGACCTGATATTAACCATCACACAAGCAAAAACTTTTACACTAACCTGATATTAACCATCACATAGCAAAAACTTTTACACTGACCTGATATTAACCATCATACAAGCAAAAACTTTTACACTGACCTGATATTAACCATCATACAGCAAAAACTTTTACACTGACCTGATATTAACCATCACACAATAAAAACTTTTACACTGACCCAATATTAACCATCATACAAGCAAAAACTTTTACACTGACCTGATATTAACCATCACACAAGCAAAAACTTTTACACTAACCTGATATTAACCATCACATAGCAAAAACTTTTACACTGACCTGATATTAACCATCATACAAGCAAAAACTTTTACACTGACCTGATATTAACCATCATACAGCAAAAACTTTTACACTGACCTGATATTAACCATCACACAATAAAAACTTTTACACTGACCCAATATTAACCATCATACAAGCAAAAACTTTTACACTGACCTGATATTAACCATCACACAGTAAAAACTTTTACACTGACCTGATATTAACCATCACACAACAAAAACTTTTACACTGACCTGATATTAACCATCATACAACAAAAACTTTTACACTGACCTGATATTAACCATCATACAACAAAAACTTTTACACTGACCTGATATTAACCATCATACAGCAAAAACTTTTACACTGACCTGATATTAACCATCACATAGCAAAAACTTTTACACTGACCTGATATTAACCATCATACAACAAAAACTTTTACACTGACCTGATATTAACCATCATACAGCAAAAACTTTTACACTGACCTGATATTAACCATCACACAAGCAAAAACTTTTACACTAACCTGATATTAACCATCACATAGCAAAAACTTTTACACTGACCTGATATTAACCATCATACAAGCAAAAACTTTTACACTGACCTGATATTAACCATCATACAGCAAAAACTTTTACACTGACCTGATATTAACCATCACACAATAAAAACTTTTACACTGACCCAATATTAACCATCATACAAGCAAAAACTTTTACACTGACCTGATATTAACCATCACACAAGCAAAAACTTTTACACTAACCTGATATTAACCATCACATAGCAAAAACTTTTACACTGACCTGATATTAACCATCATACAAGCAAAAACTTTTACACTGACCTGATATTAACCATCATACAGCAAAAACTTTTACACTGACCTGATATTAACCATCACACAATAAAAACTTTTACACTGACCCAATATTAACCATCATACAAGCAAAAACTTTTACACTGACCTGATATTAACCATCACACAAGCAAAAACTTTTACACTGACCTGATATTAACCATCACACAAGCAAAAACTTTTACACTGACCTGATATTAACCATCATACAGCAAAAACTGAAGAGGAGTAGAAATACCTGTAAAACATGCACAGGGATGCAACACTGCAGTGATATGACAGGCGATAGAGCTTGGCAGATAGTGTGGAAACTATTAGATTGGAAATTCTTTTTTGCACCTTATCTAAAAAGGAGGAGGGTATAGTCGTTGATGCAGCATTCAAATGTGGCAATAATACTACATGCATAGACAAATGATGGCTTTATAGAAATATAAAATTATTTTCAAAGACAACTACAGATAAGTTTATATATCAATTCTCGGCATTTCCGGGCCGTTCTCAGAAAAAGTAGACTTGGTGACGCATGCATTTGGTACCTGTGTCTCTTTCATTCCAAATACTGCAGAAGTGAACTACTTTGGGGCACACACACACACACTAACCGTTATTCAGTCTATTTTTTTTTTCTGTTTGCTTTTTTTAATCTGTCTGAAAATAAACCTTTTTCTCTGAAAACGAAATCTTGTTAGTTGTTATTACATATTATGGACTCTATGTCGATATTGATTAAGTCAGCTAGCATAAAGTTTGACATAGGCACATTGAGTACATGTCGAGATAACCTAAATCTGCAAAATAGAATAATTCCCAGGGCTGAATCAAAGATGGCTGACATGTGAGATTAATTATAAAGCTGAAGTTAGATAAATTAGACAAAACAGAGGTATGAGTTCAAAATAATTGTCTGTGGAAGTGGGTATGAGACAAACCATCAATAATAATGTAGGGAAACTTTGAATATCACTAAGAGCAAAAACACTAAGCTCACATTCGTTTGCATATCACCCAAAAATTTAAGATAAGTTAACAAAATAATTAGCTAAAAGAACTTTACTTTCTCTTTCTCTGATGCGAGTCAATTCTCTTCAAAGATAAAACATTTAAGAAACTCTCTGTGGACGTCTCCTTGTGTCCTTTCTGCATGAATTGAAGCAACTACTAGATGAAATGGCGAAACAAAGAGAAATGGCAGCATAAGTCAACATTTAAAAAGAAGACGAAAGCAAATTAAAGTATGTCACATGCACTCATATACTAAATGCATATTTGGGGTCCTGTAAAAGAGAAGGACTACAAAGATATTTATTTGGTATTGACAATGTGAAGTAATATCGGAAACATAAATAAAGTTTAAGTCAAAAATATGAAATTATGAAAGATTTTATTTACTATACAATTTGATTGAAGTTGCTTAGAAGAACTGTGGAAATTATGACCAAGAAATCAAACACAAAAAAAAATCAAGACATCAAAACATAAAATAAGAACATATATGGTGTATTTTGTTATAATCATTTAGACAAATTTAAACATTATATTTAAAAATATTCCAAAAATAGCTACTCTTCAGACACTAAAATTCATTTGTTATATATATATATATAATCCTTATTTTAAGGGAACAAGCAGTTTGGAGTCACCTCGTTCATCCTCATTTTATTTTATTTATTTATTTTTTCGATTACTTTCGAATTGAGTAAGTATCCCATTTTCGTATTTCTTATTTTTAGATCGTACTTCTACAATTTTCTATTTTTATATTCATTTAATCCATTAATGTTTTTTCTATTTTTATAATTATTTTTTCTTCTTTATTTATTTCCCAGCTCCATCTTTCAGATTTTAGTCTTAATTTATATGTCCAGCTATTCATTTCTCAATTTGCTTTAATCTTGTATAAATTTATATTTACATATTGTGATATATTTGTTTTCCCGTTTAAAAATGGTACATTTCACTCACAATATATTCCTCTTTTTTTATTTTATATATATATATATGTATATATATGTTATTTTAATCAGGTTTTAAGTGTGATAATAGAGATTTAATTTTTAAGAAAAACTACAAATTAAAAGGTTTATTTAAATAATTTTTGTTAATATTTATCTTCACCTCATACTGTTATGTAATTAATTTAAATGTTAAATCTATCATTTTCAGCCTTCTTCTATAATATAAATCCCACCTGTCTGTATGTATATATGTTTATATGTCTGCCTAAAACTTTCGTCAGAGGCAACGGATTTTCACAAGATCGGTATCATTTTGAATTTGACTCTTCGGATAACTAATATAAAAAAATTGGCTAAAAGTATTAATTCCTTCAACTGGGCACTTTTCTACAAGGAGATGTCGTTTTTTCACCGATATTTTCAAAAGTCATCCCCTCTTTTCCATTGACTAGCCTTAATTTAAACCTTCGCCACTTTTTGAAGATGGCCGCAACGGCAAAGATGTCAGGTTTTTTTTCACATTCTTTTCCTCTTTCACGGTACAGGTTCGAGCCTGCTTACCTACTACCACCTGTTTTTTTTTTTTCAACACACAGCTCCAAACATTCCAGCAACGCCGGGCACCCAGGCTAGTATCTTAATATAAACAAGATATCTTTGTTTTTTTAATTTTTACTATTCCCGAGACAGTCTAAGGGACATAACTCGATTTTGCCCACATTTATTGATTCTTAATTTTAGCGAAATTCCTTTACATTTTTAATTTACTATTTTGAGTTTTGTCTTTATTGATCTCCTATGCTTAGTTTTAAACTTGTAGTTTTCACATTATTCTCTTTATAGCAATTTAGGCTAAATTTCTCATTTAGTTTATTTCAAACTCATATTTTAATTGAGTCTATTTTAATCCATCATAATCTGTTCATCTCACTATTTTTCAATTACTGAATATTTGATTTCTTTTTTTTGTGTGCTATTGAATGTCTCATGTGTTAGTTTATTACCAATAATAATTATTAAATTTAAATTGAATTCTATTTTCCTTCTTTAGGTTATATTTAGTTTAGTTTCTATATGTTAAGTTAACGACTTATTACTTTATTTATTGCATCATCCTAAATTCCTTGCATTAAATTTAAAATTCTCTTACTACACTTACTATATTCCTTATTTTTCATGTAATGTTATTTTAACCAGGTCTTAGGCATGATAATAGGGATTTATTTCTATGTAAACAGCTTTGCACAACATCAAATATTTTGTTTAAAATTTCTTTTTTAGAATTCATTATGTGATATGACTCAAGCATATATATATATATATATATATATATATATAATGAGAAAGAAGTGAATCATAATCGAATGTTAAAAAATAATACAAGTCGATTAAAAAAAAAAAATCACAAGATGTAATACAACCCAACAAAAAAGTGAAGAATAAAACCCAGACGGACTTTTTCAAGGATATACATCTGTAAGGAGGAATAGAAATGTTTTCTTTTTTTTTTGTAGAATTGTTGTAATAAAAAAAAAAGAAAGAACCTTAGATGGAATGTGCCCCGTGAAATAGTTCCAACTGCCAGCGAAGGTTTCTCTGCTTACACAATGTAGGGGGGGTGGGCTGAAACTGATGGCAAATGCCTCAAGGAAAGACAGGTGGAACTTATTGCGTCCTCTGTGTAAAGCAGAAAAACAATCCGAAGAGAATGTAGAAGCACAATCTTTTTCGTCTACTAAGTGTTGTCTAATAGCCGATTCTACTAATTGGGAACTCCTGGAAATAGGCTGATGATCTTAGATGTAACACGGCACATGCTGGGCGATTCTAACCTGAAGATGTTGGGTCGTCCTGCCTATATAGACGGCACCACACCGACATTACTTTGTGTAAGCAGAGAAACCTTCACTGGCTGTTGGAACTATATTGTGGGACACATTCCATCTAAAGTTTTTTTTTTTTTTTTTATTACAACAATTCTACAAAAAAAAAAAAAAACAATTTCTATTCCTCCTTACAGACGTATATCCTTGAAAAAGTCTGTCTATACGAAAAGCGCTTTGGGTTTTGTTCTTTTTTCATTTCGTGATTTTTTCTTTTTTTTTTTTTTTTTTTAATCGACTTATGTATTATTTTTAACATTCGATTATGGTTCACTTCTTTCTCATTATTTTAAAATTTTGCTATTCTAATAAAGTTATGTCCCATGTACATATATATACAAGAATACTCATTCCAGAGCAGCTAAAATAACTTCCTAAACAGAAGTTTTGTATCACTAAGTCATTATAAAGATTAAAATAAATATATAATGCTACTAAACTTTATGTCTAGAATCCTTAGTCCAATTTTGATCAAAATTCATCACATAATTTTCGGTAATTTCATCTACAATGTAATTTCTTAAGATTCTTATACTTAATCGGTTTGAAGAAATTAAAGAATTGCTTAATTTGTGTTCAATGACCATGGATTAAATGTAAATCTGAAATATTTGAATTTCTTAACAGGAGGTTGTATCCATAATATTCTCCCTAAAATCCATTGAAAATATTCCAAACTGAAATTTAAGGAATAATTATTAATTGATGTCGAATATCTACTGTTAAAATTTCACATTAATTGGAGGTATGTAAATTTTCATGAGCTTCCATTCCCTTTGCCCTATTCACATAAAACTAAATATATAGTCCATATTACTCACCTTTATGCCTAGCAGTTGTGTTCCAAAATGCATAGTTTAGGAAAGAATCCTATATATATATATATATGTGTGTGTGTGTGTGTGTGTGTGTGTGTGTGTGTGTTTAGAAAAAATAAATTTATAACCCTAAACAAGTTCTAAAACATAATATTACTCTTTTATTACAATTATATTAATTATAGTTATATTATAATTATGTTATATTAAATATAATTATATTATAATTATATTAATTAATTATATTGGCTATGATTTTTATGGGAATATAAATAATTCAGTTATATTTGAAAACAAAAGTGCCAATACAGGCAAAAATTTAGGATACTTACATCAAATTTTGGTCAGCTTTTTAAAACTGGGTTCATTTCTTCCAAGCCGGATATAATAAATTGTCTGCAGTTATCCAGTAGGCTTCATCTTATTTATAAATTATAAGGGTAAAGGTACATGGCTTGAAAGGGATAAAGGTCCAAAATATTTATTTTTGATTAAAAGCAAACATGGCTTGGTGGTTTGCTTTTAAATTCTGAACTTTTTTTTTTGGAATTTGTGCATGGTTAAAAATTTATTTTTTCTAAAAACCAAAAATAATTATTTCAGCTGTTTTCTTGAGGAAAAAATAAATTTATTCAATTAAGCAAAAAAGTTTACTGTACATTCCCTATACTGTCAAATATGGTGGGAATAACTATTAAACTAATAAATAAAATAATATATAATAATAAATAAATATAAAATAATACTAATAAATTAAAAATAAATTCAACTGAAAAAAATTATAAACTTATTTAAAAAGATGTTTACATATCGGAATATGTCATACTATTGGTTTTATGCCTCGGCACTTATTTATAACATTCCAACTTTGCCTTTTTGTCTTGCACTATGAATATATATGTCTATATATATTATTAAGTCAAACTTTCAAGGTTTAGGCTCAATGGATGTTAATTTTTTAACACCAAAGCATGTACAAATAAACAATAAAAATTACCCACTTTTTAATAAATCTTCATACTTAATGGATAATTTTGGTGACACATGAACAACCATAGTATAGACAACATGTTAGATAGATTGATACACACACACAATAGACATGTTTATATATATATATATATATATATATATATATATATATATATATATATAATAAAAATTACAATAAGTTTACCAAGGTAATCAAAATGGTAAACTTAAAATATATTATAAATATTAAAGAGTTAATATTTACAAGTAAAATAAACTCAACCAGATGTAAAAGCTCAATAAAACCGAAAAGGAAATAGAGCTTATAATATGAACAAATGATTAATAAAACATGTTAAAAGACATCTTGAAAAAGAGTTAAAAACATATTTAATTTTAAAAAAGGAAACACAAGATAAGTGGATAGTCCTTAATCCGCGGAGTTTCGAAGAAATACTCTCCTTCTCATCAGAGGGCAGGAATTAGCAAAATGCAGGATAGGATTTTGCATATATATATATATATATATATATATATATATATATATATATATATATATATGTATATATATATATATATATATATACATACACACACACACACATGTGTGTACATATATATACATATATATATATATATATATATATACATACACACACACACACGTGTGTACATATATATACATATATATATATATATATATATATATATACATATATATATATATATATATATATACACATACATACACATATATATATATACACATGCGCATGTATACATACATATATATGCGCGCACACACGTGTGTGTGTGTATATATATATATATATATATATATATATATATATATAGAGAGAGAGAGAGAGAGAGAGAGAGAGAAAGAGAGAGAAATACAAAGACAAAGACTCATATATAAGATTATATTCATATTACATACACATACATTTACACAAGTCAAAGTCAACAAAATGTCTTATCTAAACATGTTCTAGGTGACTTTTAGAAATTAGTTTCCAAATTAATCTACCGGCAGTTAGGTTTTTATTTATTCCTCTTGTTAAAATCTTATATTTTATATTTGGTACTGATCCAGAACATGATGTAAGGTCAGTTAGCATCTTCCAGGAGTTTATAGTAAGTTGCTAGAAAAGGCAGACATGATTAACCAATCAGCAATTAGCTGTCAGCAAACGACAAAATTGTTTTTGATAATAAGAAACAAAAATAAAAAAACAAGTCTTTAATAGTTTTCTTAAAAAAAAAAAAATAAGCAACTGTTTTCAATCATAGTTGTTTTCTTTGAAAAAAAAATTTGTTGTTACAAAACCTTAAGTTTTTTAAACATTTGAGTGATTTTATCTTATAAGAGTGAAATTCGAAAATCAAAATATTGAATTTCAAGTAAAAAAAAAAATGTACCTGCATAATTGTCATGTCGCAAATAGTAACATATCCAAAAATAAACATGATAAAATAGAAAAATAAATATTGATAAAAAAAGTAACTAAAAAAAAGTTAACAAATTGAGTTACAACTGAGTTACTTCCTCTTTCACTTACGTCACGTGACACAAACACAATTAAAAAAGGCAAACACATTTGTTCTCCATATAGTATTTATCGAAAAACTGTTTTTCATCGATGATTTTTTCTCTAACTTATCGTTTTCTATAATTTTTGAATATGTTACTATTTGAGACATGATAAGCACCATTTGTTCTACATGAAATGCAATATTTCAATTTTAGAATTTCATTCTTATGACATAGAAACAGTTTTGTTGTAAAAAGAAAATTTCTCTTCAATTTTGAAAATAATAAAAAAAAAATATTTCTTTCGTGCAATGAAACATACGATAAGTTTCATCTTTTTGAATTAAAGTTTTGTTTTCAGCATTTTCAATTTATCATCTCGCAGTGTTTGCGCCAGTTTTTTCTGGCAAATTTTCCAGCTGCTTGTCGTAAATTGAAAGATGCAGATGTGACCATGTGTAACAGAGCGCGGACGCACATATGCAAACGCTGAGCCGTGTGCGAAATGACGTCATGCTAGGGGGAAAAAAAAAAAGACTACAAAAAAGAATATGTGCATAGGCAGAGGAGCATGTTTGAGAGCACATTTAAAACGACGTTCGAGAGGACAGAAGTCAGAGAGGAGGATCACATCAGAGACATGGGTGACATCAAAGCTGTAACAAGAAGTCATGCATGGCAAGGGAATGAGGAAATAAATACCGTTGTTACAAAAAGAAAAGAAAAAAAAAAGGAGTCAAGTTATTACTTGTTCTATGTTCTTTGCGACGGAGTATACAACATGTTGGGTCTACATGTGTAACATTACACATAGGTCAGATTCTGAATCAGTACCTTATATTTTTACTCTACTCATAATTATTGCAACAACAGAGTTCGAAATATGTACCCCTTCCTCCTAAAAAAAAAATGGTGGCTAATACAGATGCAACAGTGATTTCGTGTTAATTTTGCTTCTAAAGCTTTGTAAGATCATCTAATTTTACTTCAATCATAATTCATCAGCAAACCCCTGACACATTAATTATACACCTGTGATGTTTCTAAACAAAATCACTATTTTTGGGAGTTCAAACTTTTCTTTTGTGAAAAGACGTATAGATCAGAAGGGATTGTTTAGATGACTGAACTTATGCATTCGTGACCTGAAAGTTTCATTTCTCTGTAGCAGATACTGACAATGTGAGACTCTAAAAAAAAGCAATCCCTGCATCGGAAGCAGAGATGCGTCATTAGATTTCTCCATGCAAAACAAAAATTGAACTGATCAACATTCATTGGTGCCTGTTGAATGTTTACATAGCCGATATTGTTAGCACAGTTAGGAGATGGGTTCATTGATTTCAGAGTGGCAATAGAGATGTGAGTGACAAAGCATGCTCCAGACGCGCATGCACAGCCGCCAGCCCAGAAAACACTGTGCACCTTGACCAGCATATAATGGTGAATAAAATGTGTGTAGAGTTGAATGTGGGTGTCAGTACACTGGAAACAATGTTGTCATCCCTAACAAACTGTGTGCTAAGTAGGTTTTATGAATTCTCATTCAGGACCAAAAGTCCACTGACAAAACCTCTGTCAGAATTTGTTGAATCAGTATGAAGCCGAAGAAAAGCTCTTCAACTTTTGGAGTTACAAAAAAAAAAAAATAGGAGGCTTTACTTTTAGAATGACCCTTGAACAAACCATATTAAGTCTATTTTTACTTGGTGGGGAGGCGAGCGTATGCTGACTGTTGGCTGTAAGGGATATTCTACAAAGGATTCTATAACAGGAGTATGCATCCCATAATTCTTTAGCAGATAAGTAATGAAAAAAAAAAGTAAATAAACTCTCTAATATAATAATGCTAGGAAAAAAAAAAAATTATTTTTGGATTATAGAGACTACTATTCTCCTCGACTGTTATTTTCACATTATTTTGGCTGATGTAACCTCTGACCTTTTTTAGGTATATCTTGTTGAACTCGAGAAATCTGCATAGAATTTCGAACCTAACTCTTTGATTAATCTACAGAACTAGCATGCTCTCATTCTCTCAGGCATGACCAAGCAAGTCCTAAGTAATTCCGCAAGACCCTGTAGCATAACGGATAAAGTACTTGGTAAAATTCAGTTGCAACTGACATTTTCTGGAGGCTGAGAATTCACTACTCAGGGCGATATTCAAAATACAATTGTGAATTACTTAAGTTTTCTACCTGATCACGACTGACAGAACAAGAGCATGCTACCCTGTAGATTAAATAAAAGGTTCCATTTGAAATTCTATATAGATTCCAGAGTTCAATTGAAAGATTCCCAAATTCAACAGGACACACCTAAGAAAACGTTGTTAAAAAAACAAGATGAGAACAGTAGTCTAAATAATCCAAATAATACCAACTTATATGGATTCTATTCTCTTCGCGGTACTTATGGACTTTTGTTACCATGCTGAAGTAACAACATTCTTAACATGTGGGAGGAGAGGGTGTTTTGTAACTATTCTGTGCTTCCACCTAACAATTTAATAATAAAAAAGATATCATGAAACTTGAATTTAACCTGAAAAACTATTTAAAAATAGCGCTAAGTAATAAAACGTTTTGATACTACAAACCACATCAGGTCTATTTTTACGTTTTTTGAAGGGAAGGAAAGATTTTGGCAGTGGGTATTTTCTACAAAAATCCTATAACTGGATTATGTATCCCATGATGCTTTAAGAGGTAAGAAATTAAAAAAAAAACTAAAAAACTCTCTAATATGATAATGTCAGGAAATGAAATATGTATATGACAGGACATTCTTTCCAACAAAATATAATGAAATATTATTCTGAATACATGAATATATGAAATTAATGGAGAGAAGTCTTATGTTTACTGCTACCTTCTAAGTCTCAAGAAAAAAGCATGTTTGCATTCCGTTGAATCACTAGAGTAATATTTGTCATAAAAGTCAAGGATGAATTGTTCAGGTTTGAACCCAAATTTCTGGTAAAGTAACATAGCCGAGTTGTTGGCGGAGACATGGAGAGTGACATCCTTTCCCATGCAAGTCTGTATCAAATGATAGAGGACAAAAGTTGCAATGCCCGATCGGCACCACTCTGGATGTGTGAACAGGAACGAGATGTACGCCTCATTGTACTTGATGTCTGGCACCATGAATGCAAAACCGATGACAATCTTGCGGTACAAGACTACGCAACTAAAATCAGGGTACTGCAGACATTCAGACAAATCAATGCCAGGCCAGAAGAATTGTTGGCACAAAGAGTTCACAGACGGAATGTGTTGTGGACGGACGTAGCAATAGTCGATAGGGTGAGAAGTGGGTGGCACCCAGTTAGGATTTTTTCGATGTGGGTAAGCAATAATCTCCTCAAGGAGACGCATTTTTAAGGTTTTTGTTTCATAATCCCGTCGGATGAAAGGTTTTAGCCAGCGGGTTGTGTAAGGACTACAGATACACTGAAGTTGTTCGTCATCCATCCCGATCAGTCGGTTGATAAACAAGGGTTGCTGCTTAT